>NC_086448.1:330639124-331000374 GCF_028390025.1 Pseudophryne corroboree
AGGGACAGGGAGAGCAGATGCCGGACTCTGCTAGGGAACGATTGTGCGGTGATACCAGCGTGTAACCCGCTGCCACTGCCTGCAGGTCCCTGGCCACGCTGCGCTGCTACTCACCGTTCTCTGCCGGGCTGACATCCGAGGCGGGGTTACACGCATGGAAGGGGGTGTGCCGGTGCGGGAAGCAGCTCAAGCAATGGATCCGCGTGTAGTTGGTGACATATATCTTCGCCCCGGCCCCCGGGTGAAGGTCCGTCCTCCTCCTCTGGCTGCAGCAGCTCCGTGGCCTCTTTGAACGGTTTCAGGACCCTTTGGAGAAAGCAGGTCTTTTACGCGGTCATCGGGATGGGAGGGAGGGGGGGGGAATGAGAAGGAACGCGGTCACTTTTTTTTTTATATAGTTACAGTCAGTGCCGCCCTTCCAGCGCTGCCGCCCATAGGCAGCTGCCTAAAGCTGCCTAGTGGTGGCGCCGGCCCAGTACTCACCCCTCCTGAGACCTGCTCCAACATCAGCAGTGCTGTTAAATCAGTGTGAAAATGGCACAGCGGACATTTTCACGGCATTCTACACGTGCGTAGTAAAGAAATCACTGGGAAAATGACTACAAAACAATCATTTGCAAGAGGAAGCAAGTATGAAAGCTTTCATCCAGTTGCACATTGGATCATTGAATTCATGATACCTTTGCTAGTATTAGATCTGCAGCCAATCTGGCCAGGTATCAAAGATTTGACCAACATTAGTGACACCTCTACCGTGACTCATTCTGATATGGTTACCATCCATAGAATGGTGGAGGATTATTTTAATAACAGTGTATATGAGTATGTCAGACAGTCCTTTTGACTCCTGGGAGGAAAAAAGGCTTTTTGGAGCCCATTGTGCAACCTTGCTATGCTTTACTTAAGATGCCCAAACTCTAGTGTGTACTCAGAAAGAATATTTAGTCAGCGATCGGCTACTTCCTCAAAATGCTGTGTGGCAATGGGCCTAATTCTGAGTTGATCGCAGCAGCAAGTTTGTTAGCAATTGGGCAAAACCATGGGGGGTAATTCCAAGTTGATCGCAGCAGGAAATCTTTTAGCAGTTGGGCAAAACCATGTGCACTGCAGGGGGGGCAGATATAACATTTACAGAGAGAGTTAGATTTGGGTGGGTTATTTTGTTTCTGTGCAGGGTAAATACTGGCTGCTTTATTTTTACACTGCAATTTAGATTGCAGATTGAACTCACCACACCCAAATCTAACTCTCTCTGCACATGTTATATCTGCCTCCCCTGCAGTGCACATGGTTTTGCCCAACTGTTAAAAAATGTCCTGCTGCGATCAACTTGGAATTACCCCCCATGTGCACTGCAGGGGGGACAAATATAAAACGTGCAGAGAGAGTTAGATTTGGGTGGGGTGTATTCAAACTAAAATCTAAATTGCAGTGTAAAAATAAAGCAACCAGTATTTACCCTGCACAGAAACAAAATAACGCACCCAAATCTAACTCTCTCTGCAAATGTTATATCTGCCCCCCTGCAGTGCACATGGTTTTGCCCAATTGCTAACAAACTTAATACTGCGATCAACTCAGAATTAGGCCCAATGTTTCATAGACATGCTATAAAATGCCACTGGAGAAATGTAATAGGGTGTGAGAATCAGAAAGGGAGAGATTTTGGTAAAATTCTCCTTTTTTTCTAAAGTGGCAATCATTTACATGGCAAAATCAGCCTGGTTTTTACATGTAAATGATTGCCACTTTAAAAAAAATAGGAGTATTTGACCAAAATCTCTCACTTTTTGATTCTCACACCCTATTACATTTCACCCCACGTGTTTGTGCTGCTGCTCTGTTGCTTTGTGACCAGCCAGCTCACTGCAGCCTTTGACAAATCATGGTCAAAATTGACTGGAAATGAGTGAAAATTAATGTTATTGATAGTAATAATACTGTAGGAACAAAAATAGTTCCAACTACATGATTTTAGCTATTTTCAGCATTTAATAAAAACAAAAACAGATCCTATAGAGGACGGTATTACAAAATTATAACAAAAACTAAAACAAAATTAATACAGATCCAATACCAAAACACTAGGAGGAGTGCACATTTGTAATTGCAAGTTTTAAAGCAAGCTTTTATCACTTTTTTACTGAAAATACTGAAGCTCTTTTTATTCATCTATTTTTTTAAAGGTTATTATTGAAATCAATGCCAATCTATTGTCACTGAACATAAACTCCACAGCACGGTTTGAAGAAAAAAAGACTCCTTCATATCTCTAACTAATTATAGAGCTTCCATTGGGAAACATCTTCAAAGGGCAGAGATTAGAGGTGGAATGTACAGTATGTCAGGTGCATGGACTTTTAAATGAGAACATCTTTTTGACAATGATGCTACTAACAAGTATAAGTGTCCATGTACTTTACAAGAAAGCCACTAGACAAATAAACAATAATTTCATAATTCCAAACCAAACATATGGTTCTTTTTCAATGAATAAATAGAAAGCCAGATTCTACGGATTATCTAAAAGAAAACTGCATAATAAAAGGCTAAATCTTGACATTGTAAAAAAACAACAACAATATTTTATAATCAATATTTTGCAAAGTACTCATGTAAGAGTGAACTATTTAAAAAATATATACAAATATCATATCAATACATTAACATTTCATCAATATTGTAAGAGTTGCCACTTGTCCAATATGTCTCTGGAGCAGCAGCAGCGCTCTTGAGAGTTTTGTTTTTTCGGAATGGGTAGGGGGGAGTGTTCAGTCTGTGATGTCACTGCCTGCCAATGCCTAATGGGCTAGTCCTCCCGTCTGCACCAGCCCACGCTCCGGTAGGCGCGTGTCAAATAGGCGCACGTGTCCCATTCACATGAAAGGAAGCATCTTTGTGCGCTGCTTCAACGTGTCTAGGCGCCAGATGGCCTAGCCGCACCAGCAGTGCACATGTGCGATGTAGCCAAGCGAGATGAGCATGGCTACATCTGTAATAAAAACAGCCCTATATACTCCATAGCACCAAGGGGTTAATGTGGGGGGAATGAAATGTAACTGAGTTCCACCACCTGTAATTGTAGGGGGAACTAGTTCCACCACCTCCATTGCCTTAAAAAAATTTAAAAAAAAAAACCTTCCCCATCACCTATATCAATAGATGATGCAGGCAGTGCTAGTGTTACTGATGAGCTGCAGCCATATCCCCCTTCCTCAGGTTCTGGTGGCTCCATTGTCCTCCTCCATTTACAGCCCACCTCTCCTGGTACTGACACAAAGTGTGTCTGTTGGACAGCATTCATCTCCTCCCCAGGTCCCAGCGACTTCTTTTTCTAGCACGGGGTATGTGATGTCATTATGTCACTGCTGCTGAAGTGAAGAGGAGGCATAAAGAGGAGCAGGCTCTGTGCATCTTGAAGACAAGATGAGAGGGGGCTGAAGGGACAGGATAGGTAGGGAAGCTGCTGTAGGGATACAGGGCATGGAGCTGCTGGAGGGACACAGGCGGAGAGCTGCAGGAGTGACAGTGGCAGAGCTATGTATAAGGGGCACTACTGTGGTCATTATGTGTAAGTGGCACTACTAATATGGGCATTATGTGTAAAGAATACTACTATTGTTTGCATTCTATATATTAGCGGCACTACTACTGTGGGCATTTTGTGTATAAGTGGCACTTCTATGGGCATTAGGTGTATAAGTGGCACTACTGTGTGGCCACTGGCTTATCTATAATGGGTGCAACTGCACCCATTTTTTTAAATACTCATCCCTCCGGAGACCTGCTCCAACGTCAGCAGTGCTGTTAAATCAGTGTGAAAATGGCGCAGCGGACATTTTCACAGCATTCTGCACATGCGTAGTACTGCACATGCGAGAAATCACTTGGAAAATGACTGCTGCACCTTTTTCCAGAGATATGGGCATGCGCAGTAGAGTCTGAACCCTTTACTGCTCAGACTCTCAGTGCTTCCAGCAGAGAGGAGGGGGCCCGAAAGGAGGACACTGCACGTGGGCCCTCTCCTTTCTTAAAGCGCCCTTGTGTGTGGTATAATATGTATAGAGGGTACCATTGTGTATTGCAATGTGAATATAGGGCACTACTGAGTGACAGAACCTGAATAAGAGGCATTATTATGTGGTGTAATATGAATCAGTGGCCTGGAGCAAGAGTGTTACGATTCACCTGCCTCTAATGTTTGACAGGTGAATTACAAGGAGAGAATTACTACTGGAGGTGCAGGCAGATGCAGTGTGACATAGAAATGGTTAACCAGACTTGACTGGGGAATACAGTAATAACTTGAGCACGTTGTAGCAGAATTAAAGGTTAGCAGACTATGGACTCTCCCTTTAATACTGAAATGTGTAGCAGCACACTTTACACTGATTATGGACAGCAGGTAAGTAATATAACAGCTAAGAGCCAGGACTTGATTACAGGACTAGAATGTATAACAATCACTGTTGCAGGAAATGAATGTCCACAGAAGTGCAGGAATACTAAGTATTTATTATAGCAGTGGTATTATGAGGTATGGCAGAGGAATCACAGTAACAATCCTGGGTACAATATGAGCTAAGAGTAAATGGGTTTGCAGACTGAGAATTGCAGCAGAGTAATGAGACAGTTGAATAAAGAATCAGAGTAATATAATCCACGGAACTGATTTCAGGATTTGTATAATAAAGCATAACAGCATGCAGGCATAGAGGAAGTCCATAGTAACATGTAACACGAGTAGTGAATACTAGAGAATCCACAGAGCACAGTGAAAGTCCATGATACTTAACTAAATAGTTCTGGCATGAACATGAGCTGGCAAGAATGGTTGTGGCAGGATTACATGAACTGGAAAACCAGGCTTCTCGGCATGAACAGGAGCTAGGACGAAGACACCAGGCAATGCAGATAGTTCAGGCAGGAAAGTAGTATAATATCACCGGCATCTGAGAACTCAGCTAGCTGGCCTTTAACAGCCACACTAACCAATGAACAAGGCCAGGCTGGGAGTGTTCACTAGTAATTACAAACCCTGTGCACCTGCTGAGCTGCATGTACACAGAGCCAAGGAACAGAACACATATGGATCAGCTGACACCAGATACATACTGAACAGAATCCTAACATTACCCCCCCCTTCAGGGTGGACTCCGGACACCCGAACAGGACTAAGGGAAACAAAAAGTCTTAGAGATAAATCATAAATTCAAGATCTCCGACGATGCTTCTTCTTACGGGACCGTTTTGGTTTTACCACTGGAAGCATAAAGACATTGTCATAGCTTACAGGTGACTCCAGTAACAAAGCTTCTTCAGCTACTGAGTCATAATCCGAATTGGAGTCAACGTCACAAGGCAAAACCACAGCTTTCTTAGCAGGAGATAAAAACTTGACAGACTGAGCAGATGATGAGTTCAAATGACAGGAATTTTCAGAAGACCAATTGTATGGGGAGGAGAATGACATACAGCCAGAAGTTATGTACTTGGTTTGTTGTTTTGAAGATTTTGGAAGCCTGCAGTCTTTGTGAGATGAAGAGTCATTCGTGCGCTGGTTCCTCAAAGGAGATCCGACTTCAGTAATAGAAGATTCTTTCGTGGACAAGGCAGGACTCCCAGAACATTCAGAAAAATCAATTTCAGGACCACTAAATCTTTTAGTTACAGCATTACTGAAGGCTTTCAAGTCTCGAAGAACAGGATTGTTGGAAGAGATGAGTGGTTTAAGCCATTTCAGAGCCTCCCCCTTGAAGGCCATGCCCAAGAATAGAATTCTCAGCATCAGAGGAAAGGCATGGACCCAATTCCCGAACTTGAAGTAACAGATCTCGAAATTGCTCCAACCTTCCATTAAAGATAATAGGGTCTGGGTCTTGGTCAGGACCAACAGAAAGAGAGTCTTTAGCAGGATCAACAGACTGGACTTTAATTTCAGGCTTGACAGAAGGAAGAACTTTCTCAGGACCAACAGGACATGAAGCCTCAACTTGAGACTTACGAAACTTAAGGTTCTTCCCGGGAACCGGTAGGGCAGGAAATTTCTCTTTAGGATCAGCAAGACATGGAGACTCATTAGCAGAAGCAGTTAACTTAACTTTACTGACCGGAACAGGTAGACTTTGACTGGAAATAGATACGACAGAATTTGATACTATGGACAACTTTGAACAGTCTGATTTTGGGGTGAATCTTTGTTGTACCGCTTTAATGAAGGCAGGAAGATCAGTGAGCAATGGATTTTTGGACTTGATGAAGGGTTTGGCCCAGTCCAAAGCTTCCCCTCTGAAGGATCTGAGGAAATAATTAACTGCATTGGCAGGAGTGATGCTGATTGACGAGTCTGATTCGATGTATACGAGATACTGACGAGCCAGGGCACAGAATTGGGCAAGATCTCCTTCAAAGACAATATTCCCTGGAGTATTACAATGGAGATCTTTCTTGGAACTAAAGCTAACAGATGCGACATGATAGTGTTTGGAGGCATTTTGGCTACAGCCTGAGAAAGCTGTGTTCACACTGGAAATCAACTCTGAGGCACAATGTTTAACACTAGAACTTGAATCAGATGCCCTTTCTAGGGCTTCAGAACTGGACACAAAAACTGGAACCCATCCTGGGACTTCAGGGTTTGATGACCCTTTTGGTGAGAGGCCATCAACTACCCTTTCTGGAATCTGGACAGGCAGAGCCCCCTCCTGAGGCTGGACAGGCAGAGCCCCCTCCTGGGGCTGGACAGGCAGAGCCCCCTCCTGGGGCTGGACAGGCAGAGCCCCCTCCTTGGGGCTGGACAGGCATAACCCCCTCCTTGGGGCTGGACAGGCATAACCCCCTCCTTGGGGCTGGACAGGCCTTGGCATGACCTCTGGCAAGGTGGGCACCTCTCGGACCTCTGGCAAGGCGGACACCTCTCGGACCTCTGGTAAGGCGGGCACCTCTCGGACCTCTGGCAAGGCGGGCACCTCTCGGACCTCTGGCAAGGCGGGCACCTCTCGGACCTCTGGCAAGGCGGGCACCTCTCGGACCTCTGGCAAGGCGGGCACCTCTCGGACCTCTGGCAAGGCGGGCACCTCTCGGACCTCTGGCAAGGCAGACTTGGATGACTGAGTGACCCTGAAATACAAGACAACATTTGGACTGACCATTGACACGGCAGTCCTCGCTTGCCCGATGGAAGGGAAAACAGCGTCCTCATGCCGTGAGGCAAGGGCAGGCGGGTCCTCATGCCGTGAGGCAAGGGCAGGCGGGTCCTCATGCCGTGAGGCAAGGGCAGGCGGGTCCTCATGCCGTGAGGCAAGGGCAGGCGGGTCCTCATGCCGTGAGGCAAGGGCAGGCGGGTCCTCATGCCGTGAGGCAAGGGCAGGCGGGTCCTCATGCCGTGAGGCAAGGGCAGGCGGGTCCTCATGCCGTGAGGCAAGGGCAGTGGGAACCCCTCCTGGGGCTTTGGCACACGAGTCCCCTCCTGGGGCTTTGGCACACGAGTCCCCTCCTGGGGCTTTGGCACACGAGTCCCCTCCTGGGGCACAGCCACTCAAGACCCCTCCTGGGGCACAGCCACTCAAGACCCCTCCTGGGGCACAGCCACTCGAGACCCCTCCTGGGGCACAGCCACTCGAGACCCCTCCTGGGGCACAGCCACTCGAGACCCCTCCTGGGGCACAGGCGGTGAACACCTCACTGCTGATAAGAGACTTAATAGTCTCCTGCTGGTTCCCAAATTTAAGTTCTGAGCCCCTCGTCACAGGACTCCAATTGTAAATAAGAGTTTTCTTTTGGGCAACCTTTTTGGGAGAAATAGGGTCTGGAAGAACATTGAGTGATTTATCAGCTTGAACCCTGGAAGGCTGAAGTTTATCACTATTTCTGAACCTGCATAATGAACAGTCTTTAATCAGGTGTTCAGCACTCCCACAATAGAGACAGAGACCATTCTCAATACGCCGCTGGCGTTCAGCTTCAGAAAGCCTGGGTCGCAGGTAACTCCGAAATCTCCCTTCACCCCAACCTGACGAGGGAATTTCAGTAGTGGGGAAGCAAGAGTCTGTAGTCACATTGGTCTCAGAAACCTGAGAGTAAGCTTTGAAAAGGTCCAGAAAACTCCCAAAAATTTCTGGTATCAATTGAGTTATACCAGTAAAAAACGTTTGTAACTGCTCAATTTTCACGAACAAATTACTCAGTCGCTCAGGATTCACTCCACCATGGGACAGAGAGGACCTGGAACAGTTGCAAGAAAATGTACCAACAAAATTGTCCTCACCAGGCTGATTATGGCAAGGATTAACTGCCTCCAGGACACTTTGAGAGGTTGGAATACTCTGCTGCTGCAGCAGATCCACACGAGAAGATATTCCTAAAAAGGTTTGTAACAGCAGTGTCTGTGCACTCTCAAAGTTCTGCAGCTTGCTCAGAAGACCCGGAACTGGATCTACAACATGAGTCTGACCGGCTGAGATCTGGACTGGACTTGAAACGACTGGGTCCATTCTGAGCATACTACTCCAGTAGTGTGTTTTGTGGCCGGTGATAAAGTTACGATTCACCTGCCTCTAATGTTTGGCAGGTGAATTACAAGGAGAGAATTACTAATGGAGGTGCAGGCAGATGCAGTGTGACATAGAAATGGTTAACCAGACTTGACTGGGGAATATAGTAATAACTTGAGCACGTTGTAGCAGAATTAAAGGTTAGCAGACTATGGACTCTCCCTTTAATACTGAAATGTGTAGCAGCACACTTTACACTGATTATGGACAGCAGGTGAGTAATATAACAGCTAAGAGCCAGGACTTGATTACAGGACTAGAATGTATAACAATCACTGTTGCAGGAAATGAATGTCCACAGAAGTGCAGGAATACTAAGTATTTATTATAGCAGTGGTATAATGAGGTATGGCAGAGGAATCACAGTAACAATCCTGGGTACAATATGAGCTAAGAGTAAATGGGTTTGCAGACTGAGAATTGCAGCAGAGTAATGAGACAGTTGAATAAAGAATCAGAGTAATATAATCCACGGAACTGATTGCAGGATTTGTATAATAAAGCATAACAGCATGCAGGCATAGAGGAAGTCCATAGTAACATGTAACATGAGTAGTGAATACTAGAGAATCCACAGAGCACAGTGAAAGTCCATGATACTTAACTAAATAGTTCTGGCATGAACATGAGCTGGCAAGAATGGTTGTGGCAGGATTACATGAACTGGAAAACCAGGCTTCTCGGCATGAACAGCAGCTAGGATGAAGACACCAGGCAATGCAGATAGTTCAGGCAGGAAAGTAGTATAATATCACCGGCGTCTGAGAACTCAGCTAGCTGGCCTTTAACAGCCACACTAACCAATGAACAAGGCCAGGCTGGGAGTGTTCACTAGTAATTACAAACCCTGTGCACCTGCTGAGCTGCATGTACACAGAGCCAAGGAACAGAACACATATGGATCAGCTGACACCAGATACATACTGAACAGAATCCTAACAAAGAGTATGTTTTGGCGCCCCCACCCCTGTACTAAATTGGGTGCATGTTACATTTCAAAAGAAAAAAATAGAGAAAGTCTACATTGGTGACATGGCCAGATCTAGACCTTGTGGAGCTCAGGGTGGAAGTTTCTTTTGGGCTCCACTCATGAGCAAAACAAGGACAGTGCGTGCCAAAGGCACACCACAAAAATATAGGATAGGTTATGCCACAGTAGAGCCGCTTATACATGTTTCTCTGCAGCTTCAGAGTGAGGTATTGTAGCAGCAGCTGAGGCAGATAAAGGTGCTGCAGCATCAATGTAGAGAGAGGTGCTGTAGCAGCTGGGGCAGAGAGGGGTGCTGCAACGGCTGAAGCAGAAAGAGGTGCTGCAGCAGCCAGGGCAGAAAGAGATGCTACAGCACCTGGGGCAGACAGAGGTGCTGCAGTAACCTGCTGCAAAGTTACAAGCAGACAGTGAGACATACAGTATAAAGAGGGCGGCAGAGTTCCGGCATGTGCCGGTCTCCTGCTGTCACCTCTGGCCTGCCCTGTTCACTACCTAGTCTCCAAGACAGTCAGTGTGCGCCTCTCTGCTTCTCCTCCTCCTGCTCTGCGGCTGTCTGTACATCGGCCCCTGGTATAGTGGGCAGAAGGAGGGGTTGAGCAGGCAGCGGCGCGCCCTCTAACTTTTTCGGTGCCCGGAGCTTGTGTTCCCACCCTCGCTACACCCCTGGTTACAGGGGGGTGCCAAAAACACTAGCACTAGCCCTGGCTCTGCTCAATGTGAAGATGGGTGGGGTAGGTGACAAGGTAAATGAGTTCCACCACCTCTCCAGTTCCACTTTAAGCCTGCATAGCACTATGCGCAGGCCCAGCGCTAACCGCTCTGCAAAGGGATGCAAAGCAGGGAGGCGCCAGGCTGGAGAGGCGCTCACCCAGCTTTATATCCCTGTGCTGAGCGGATGTCCCTGCTGCTGCCAGCTGCTGTACCTGTCACACTCTATGACAGGCAGCGGCGCCGGCAGCATGAAGCCTCCTCTCCCCCTCCTGGAACATAGAAACAACCCTGTCACAGACTCACAGTGCAGTGTGCTGTGTGGACCTAAAAGGGGGTGAAGATACATGGTAATAAGGGACGGAGCTACACAGGACCAGGGTGCTGCAGCCTGCAACACAGGAGGACAAGCTGATAGACTTCCTTATGTAAGTGGCTGGAAACAGTGAGTGAGTGAGTAAAAGTGTGTGTGTGCATGTGTGTGTTTATATGTCTACAGTATCTGTGTATATGTGTGTGTGTATGCATAAATGTATACGGTATCTGTGTGTATATGTGTGTGTGAATGTATTAACTATCTGTGTATACAGTATGTATGTGTGTTTATGTGTGACTGTGTATGTGTGTAATGTATGTACAGTATGTGCGTGTGTGTATGTATATGTGTATGTGGTGTGTGTGTGTATGTGTGACTGTGGCATATTGATATTGTAAGTGTCACTACTACAGTGGGCATTGCGTCTTGTATAGGCGTCACTGCTACAGGGGGCATTATGTGTGCAAGCGTCACTAGTACAGGGTGCGTTATGTGTGTAAGCAAGGAATGTAGCTACCATAGGTGCAAGGAGTGCAGCTGCTATGGGGCCCAGAGCTGAGAGGGGCCCATCTTCTCTGTCAAAGATACCTGTGTTATATATATTTTTCTCCATTGGGGATGCATAGAGGCACTTACAAACTTTTGCCTTGGGGTCTAAAATATATCTAGTTATGGCCCTGGACCTGCTCATTGTAATGTGGTATAAAATGAACATGAGGATACTATCCTGTTACATAATATGAACTAGGGGCACTGTAATGTGGCATACTATGAACTAAGGGCACTGTAATGTGGCATACTATGAACTAGGGGCAATGTAATGTGGCATACTATGAACTAGGGGCACTGTAATGTGGCATACTATGAACTAGGGGCACTGTAATGTGGCATACTATGAACTAGGGGCACTGTAATGTGGCATACTATGAACTAGGGGCACTGTATTTCATAATATAAATTGGGAGTACTGTGTTGTATAATGTGTACTGGAAGCCATAAAATGTGACATAATGTGAACTAGGGCACTACTATGGTTCATAAAATAAACTCGGGCATTACTATAGGGCATAAAATTAACTTCTGCAGAGAGGTGTCTTTCTAGGATCATTGGGACAGGGCCCCTTCAAATTGTTGGTATGGGGCCCACAAAGTACTGGCTATGCCCTTGCTACAGGGGGCATTATGTGTTTAAGCATCACTGCTACAGGGTGCGCTACGTGTGTAAGCATCACTGCTACAGGGAGCGTTACGTGTGTAAGTGTCACTGCTACAGGGGGCATTATGTGTGTAAGCGTCACTGCTACAAGGTGCATTACCTGTGTAAGCGTCACTGTTACAGGGGCATTGTTTGTGTAAGCGTCACTACTACAGGGTGCATTATGTGTGTGTCACTGGTACAGGTTGTGTTATGTGTATATGTGTCACTGCTACAGGGTGCATTACGTGTGCAAGCGTCACTGCTTCAGGGTGCGTTACATGTGTAAACGTCACTGCTACAGGGTGCGTTACGTGTATAAGCATCACTGCTACAGGGGGCCTTACGTGTGTAAGCATCACTACTACAGGGTGCATTACATGTGTGTCACTGGTACAGGTTGTGTTATGTGTTTATGTGTCACTGCTACAAGGTGCATTACGTGTGCAATCGTCACTGCTACAGGGTGCGTTACATGTGTAAGCATCACTGCTACAGGGTGCGTTATGTGTGTAAGCATCACTGCTACAGGGGGCGTTACGTGTGTAAGTGTCACTGGTACAGGGTGCGTTACGTGTGTAAGCATCACTGCTACAGGGGGCGTTACGTGTTTAAGCATCACTGCTACAGGGGCTTTACGTGTGTAAGAGTCACTGCTACAGGGTGAATTATGTGTGTGTCACTCGTACAGGGTGCGTTACGTGTGTAAGAGTCACTGCTACATGGGGCGTTACGTGTGTAAGCGTCACTGGTACAGGGGGCATTACGTGTGTAAGCATCACTGCTACAGGGTGCGTTACGTGTGTAAGAGTTACTGCTACAGGGGGCGTTACGTGTGTAAGCGTCACTGCATCTTGTAAAAGCATCACTGGTACAGGGGTCGTTACGTGTGTATGCGTCACTACTGCAGGGGGCATTACGTGTGTAAGCGCAACTACTACAGGAGGCATTGTGTATAAGTGCCACTACTGCAGGGGACATTGTGTGTAAGCGGCACTACTACAGGAAGCATTATGTATATACTGTAAGCATTATGTGCGCTGTCCCTTTGTAAAGTATGGGAGGGCGCAAATTTATAGTTTGAAGGGGAGCGCCGAACACCCTAGCACCGGCCCTGACTACATGACCACCAAAAACGCTGCACTACACCACTAAACTATTTTTCTCCCACTATATGGTCCATTTCTCCACAAACTCCACCCATTAAGCAGCAATGCCTTCATTACGCTACATCCCACCACTATTTGCTGCACTACATCAGCACTTTACTTCTGCCTTCCCTAAACGCTATACTAAATCATTCCCTAGGCATATATATAGGTACACTACTTCCATCAAACTATACGTTGCACTACACAGTTATACATCATCCCCACCACTACACGCTAGAATACACCAATGCACTACACCACTGATGCTTCCCCACACACTGCTCCACAACAGTACAGTACATTACTTCACTCTACCTGTACGCTGAACTACAATACAACAGCCTGACCAGTATAATAATATATAATACACCACCACATTAAACCTGTACATTACTTCTCCTCCCCTAATTGCTACACTACAGCAGCAGACCACTACCTTCTACCTGTATGATGCACTTCACCATACCTCCCAACTGTCCCTATTGCAGTGGGACAGTCCCACTATAAGGACATTGTCCAACTGTCCCTCCAGCAGGCTGCATTGTCCTGCGAGCATAGGGGTTGACAGGTTGGGGAGCCTGAGATTACCGCTGCTCTATGCTGCAAAGCAGCTGTTGTCTCTGGATAGATGCCATGCGCATGCACACTGTATCTAAACAGTTCCCTGTAGTGAGCCTGGTGGCTGTTCAGCAGTAGTGAGACTGGTGGCTGCCTACTCATACGACATCATGCACCTTGCCAGACGAAGCTCAGTCCCTTTATTGGGTGGGCGCAGGTTAGCGGCATGAAGGTCCCGCTTCACCATATATAAAAGTTAGGAGATATGCTTCACCATTACACTATGGGGGATATTAAATACTTCCCTATAAACCTATACACTGCAGAAAAGCATTAAACTTACTAGCCAGTACAACACACTCCATAGCACTACATGCACACCAATACATTCGACATTCCTGGGACCATTAAGGTTAGGCTGCGGCAGAGTTAGGGTTAGGCTGTGGGGAGGGGGGTTAGGTTTAGGCATCACTTGGGAAGGTTAGGCTGTGGGGGGGGAGGTGTAGGTCTAGGCTGTGGGTAGGGAGAGTTAGGGTTAGGGGAGTAGGTAAATATACTTACCAGAAACCTTTTCGAATTCTCACCATCGGGATGTTGCTGACAGTCTTTTGAATACTGGCATCCCAAACACCAGTCATCTCTATCAGGACCTCAGTGATGCGGGGAGCGGTATGCAGAGGCAGGGGCTTGTTACGGAAGACAGGGATCAGCAGTGCTGAAAGTAGAGTGGCACGGGGTGGTACGAAGTACCATTAAACGTACCACCAGCCCACCGACGGGGCATAATTTATAAGGAAAATTTTTGTGGGGGACATAAAATCGTATCAGTGGCATAACTGTGTTTATGGTATGTGGCATAATGTGTAATGGGCATTACAGTGTGTGGCATAATGTATAATGGGTGTTATGGTGTCTGGCATAATGTGTAATGGGCATTACGATGTGTGGCATAATGTGTAATAAGCATTACGGTGTGTGGCATAATGTGAAATGAACATTACGGTGTTTGGCATAATGTGTAAGGTGCATTACGGTGTGTGGCATCATGCCCATATTATCATGTAGCCACTCCCCTAGTTTTGTGTGACCACGCCGCCTCATGACACATGGCCACACCCATTTTTACTATCAGTACCACTAAGAAGAAATTTCTACTTGCACTACTGCCGCCAACGACATATATGAATCATACTTACACCACTGGGGATCAGAGACGTTGGGAGAGCTATGCAAAATGAGGGACCTGTTATGCCGGACAGGGATCAGGGACACGGGGAGTGCTATGCAGAGACAGGGATCTGTTATGGAGGGCAGAGGTCAGGGACACGGGGAGTGGAGGGGGGTCAACATCAGGAGGGAGTATGCCAGGACTGCTTTGTAATATGCTGTAGCACTGCATCTCAGAAAATCCACATATTTTCTCTCTAACCACCCCCATCCCCCAAACAACAGGAGGCTGAGAGCTCACATTATAGTTTCACATGGCAGTACCTTGTAGGTACATATATTGAAGCTGTGCTGGATCCGTCTGCCATGGCAGCCTGTGAGACTAGGGAGCTATTACCTCTGTGCCAGCAGCCAGCTCCCTGCCTGTCTCTCCTCCGTGTGGGTGCACTGTGTGCAGGAAGTACTATTGATGCCAGTCCCACCCCCTCTGCGTGACATCATCACACTATGCAATAAAGGGGTGGAGCCAGCACTCGGAACTGTGATATACTTTTTGTGCAAATGTTTTTTGCAGCAGTCGGCTGAAAATTGATGCAAAAATGGCTTTTCCGCCGGTTTGTGCCCTTCTGTTTTTCAACCTATTCAGTTCCAAATGGTATTCATGTAAAAATTCTTGCAGTGAAAAGTTTAGGTGAAAATGGTGAAATCAGCCTGTACCTCAAAAAATGATAAACTAACGTAGGATAACAAAAGAGAAGTGTATAAGAGATCACATTAAAGAGTTTTGGCTGTTATATGCATTTTGCAAAAAAATTGTAAAAAAATTATAGAAAGCAAGCTTTTTTTGTGCAAAATACTCTCATTAAATTTGGGGTACAGAACATGAATAAAAGTACATGTAATGGAGCTTCATTCTGAACTTGCAAAGCCGCTATTTTTGATCTTTAAGGATTCAGTAATATCAGGTATTGTTCCCAAAGACTGGCGTATAGCGGAAGTAGTGCCTATATTCAAAAAGGCAAGTAAAGCTGAACCAGGTAATTATAGACCAGTTAGTCTTACATCTATAGTGGGGAAAGTATTGGAAGGTATTCTAAGAGATAGTATTCAGAAGTTCCTTGAAGTCAATAAGGTCATTAAAAGGAATCAACAAGGTTTTATGAAGGATAGATCCTGTCAAACCAACTTACTTGGCTTTTATGAAACAGTAAGCGCAAACCTAGATCAGGGTAAAGAGGTGGATGTAATCTTTTTAGATTTTGCCAAAGGGTTCGATACTGTACCACACATGAGACTTATCTACAAGCTACAAGAATCAGGGCTAGGAAGTACAATATGCACTTGGGTCAAAAACTGGTTAGATAATAGGGAGCAGTGCGTTGTGGTTAATGGATCTTTTTCAACTTGGACTGAAGTGCTAAGTGGTGTGCCGCAAGGCTCAGTATTAGGACCGCTATTGTTCAATATTTTCATTAACGACCTAACAGAAGGTCTAGAGAGCATGGTGTCAATTTTTGCAGATGATACCAAATTGTGTAAAGTTATAAATGCGGAGGGGGATGCTGAGTCGCTTCAGAATGATTTAGTTAAATTAGAAGCTTGGGCAGCAAAATGGAGAACGCGCTTCAATACAGACAAGTGTAAGGTAATGCACTGTGGTAACAAGAACAAAAATAACACCTACCTACTAAATGGGGTAAAAGTAGGGGATTCTGTACTGGAAAAGGACTTAGGTGTCCTCATAGATAGCAAACTAAGCAGTAGTACCCAAAGTAGGACTGCAGCAAAGAAGGCTAATAAGATATTAGCATGCATGAAACGGGGAATTGATGCTAGGGACGAGAGTATTATACTCCCGTTATATAAATCACTTGTGAGGCCACACCTTGAATACTGTGTACAATTCTGTGCACCTTACTACAAAAAGGATATCCTGGAGCTAGAAAAGGTTCAAAGGCGGGCGACCAAACTAATTAAGGGTATGGAGACGCTGGAATACGAGGAAAGGCTTGCAAGACTAGGCATGTTTACACTGGAAAAGAGGAGATTAAGAGGGGACATGATCAACATTTACAAATATATAAGGGGACAATATACAGATCTTGCGCAGGACTTGTTTTTGGTTAGATCAACACAGAGAACGCGTGGATACTCGCTCAGGTTAGAGGAGAGGAGATACCACACAATACGGCGTAAAGGCTTTTATACGGTAAGGACGATACGTGTTTGGAATTCACTGCCTGAGGGAGTTGTAATGGCCAACTCAGTCAACACCTTTAAGAATGGGTTAGATAAATTCCTAATGGATAAGGATATCCAGGGTTACGGGGCATAGTCACGCACTATGGTTATTATAAAAAAGAGGGGTTAATCGGAACGGCAGTCAGCAACTTCAGTCAAAATTTTATACAAAATAATTGTGCATAGGAGACCACAAATAGGTTGAACCCGATGGACAATTGTCTTTTTTCAACCTTAGATACTATGTTACTATGTTACTATGTTACTATGTACATATTTGAGTTATTTTAGGGTACTTTTTAAAAAAAAGTGGAAACAGACTGACTACTCCCACCTGCAAGCCTAAAAACACCTGTCCCACTCGTAAAGCACCCCGATATACCTGTCCCATAACTTGAACCCCAAATTCTATAACTTTGCACTTTTTCACCCACAAAATGTCATGTCATTATTGGCCAATTAAAAATAATTAAAAACTTTAAAGTGCCTAATTAGTATTTAAGGGGGGTGTCCCATGGGTTCTGAACCAAATCCAAACATTTTTACCTTAAAATAGGGATTTTCCCATCTTTTCACCTGCTGAAGTGAAATTTGCGAAAAAATTATCATCAATAAATTTTCCCTGCTAATTGAATAAGCTGTAATTGCGATTTGCAGGAAAATAGTAATTTTTTTTGTGCGAAAAGTCAGTTATCGCGGCTAATTGAATACCCCCAATGTGTGCAGGGGTGTAGATAAGTCCACACTGAATGGGGGGCTATAGCACTACTAGCTGTCTTCCTTGCAGACTTAGTGATGTGGACAACACCAATAAACTTCCCAGGCTGTGTCGGAGTCAGTACTCGGCACTGCAATTAACAGAGTTAGAGGGGGGATTGAGGGGAGGGGGAAGCACTCAGTTTACCTTGCAAGGTGGTCGGATACCCAGATACATCAATGCATCATGCACAACAGAACAGCAGACTGTTCTCAATGTTCAAGACCCGGCGGTGACCCCGCCTACCTCTCCTCCTACCTCTGTGTCATCACTGAAAAGACTGACAGACTCCTAGCCAAATAGGAAGGAGTCTGCGGGCAGATCAGGTGTACTGTGATCCGAAGGCGGAGCAAACGCTGCCCGATCGGAACTTAGCTCCGATCGCGGCAGACGGGTCCGACCCCAACGCAACAGTGATTGCCAGCCATTGAGGGCGTAGTGGGACCGGCCCAGCACACTAATCCGCACCTGAAGCAGTGTAAAGCCCTGATATCTCTGATAAAGGGTTTTTCACTGCTACATGAATAGACTCCTCTGTCAGTTATACCTGCAGTCCCTCACTTAGGGGGAAATTTACTAAGCTCCCTATTTTGACCGAGATGCCGTTTTTTCATCAAAGTGTCATCTCGGTAATTTACTAAGCAATAATCACGGCAGTGATGAGGGCATTCGTAATTTTTTGGAAGTCCAACAAAAAAATTACGAATGAATACACCATCGGTCAAAACGCGGCTGTTTAAGTATGAATCTCGGTAATTTACTAAGAAGTGCAAAGCAAAAAAAAAACAAACACTGCCGTGAAAAATTACAACTCGTAAAAAAGTGCTAAAAAAAAAATAGACCTTTTTTTTTTATTCGTGATTGGATAGGCATGAGCCGATCCTGGTTGCAGAAATATGGGGAAAAAATTGACAGGGGTTCCCCCATATTTAAGCAACCAGCATCGGGCTCTGCGCCTGGTCCTGGTTCCAAAAATACGGGGGACAAAAAGAGTAGGGGTCCCCCGTATTTTTAAAACCAGCACCGGGCTCCACTAGCTGGACAGATAATGCCACAGCCGGGGGTCACTTTTATATAGTGCCCTGCGGCCGTGGCATCAAAAATCCAACTAGTCACCCCTGGCCAGGGTACCCTGGGGGAGTGGGGACCCCTTCAATCAAGGGGTCCCCCCCCCAGCCACCCAAGGGCCAGGGGTGAAGCCCGAGGCTGTCCCCCCCCATCCAATGGGCTGCGGATGGGGAGGCTGATAGCCTTTTGTGATAATGAAAAGATATTGTTTTTAGTAGCAGTACTACAAGGCCCAGCAAGCCTCCCCCGCATGCTGGTACTTGGAGAACCACAAGTACCAGCATGCGGCGGAAAAACGGGCCCGCTGGTACCTGTAGTACTACTACTAAAAAAATACCCAAAAAAACACAAGACACACACACCGTGAAAGTATAATTTTATTACATACATACACACATACATACATACTTACCTTATGTTCCCACGCAGGTCGGTCCTCTTCTCCAGTAGAATCCAAGGGGTACCTAAAGTGACGTCACCGCTGAGCAGAAAGTTCCCAGCATTGGTTACAATGGAGCGCATAGGCGGCGCTACATTGTAACACTGCCGTGTGCCGCCTGTCACTCAGTACAGGAGCACACAGCCGATCAGGAGAGTGCTACAACGTGGCACTCCCTGATTGGCTGAAGAAACCCACTTAGACATCAGTCAGAGTGGGTTTCTGGCAGTCGGGAAAAGGGGATCCATGTGCAAACATGGGTCCCCTTTTAGTGCGTGGCTCGGGGGTCCGTTTTGTTATTTTTTTCAAGTACGTGGATTACACCTGGATTCCCCGAGGACCCTGGACCCCTGGATCTCGTGAGTATAATTTCTTCAACAGGTACCCCTTGGATTCTACTGGAGAAGAGGACCGATCCTCGTGTGAACATAAGGTAAGTATGTATGTATGTGTGTATGTATGTATGTAATAAAATTATACTTTCAAGGTGTGTGTGTCTTGTGTTTTTTGGGGTATTTTTTTAGTGGTAGTACTACAGGTACCAGCGGGCCCGTTTTTCCGCCGCATGCTGGTACTTGTGGTTCTCCAAGTACCAGCATGCGGGGGAGGCTTGCTGGGACTTGTAGTACTGCTACTAAAAACAATATCTTTTCATTTACATCAAAGGCTATCAGCCCCCCCATCCGCAGCCCATTGGATGGGGGGGGACAGCCTCGGGCTTCACCCCTGGCCCTTGGGTGGCTGGGGGGGGGACCCCTTGATTGAAGGGGTCCCCACTCCCCCAGGGTACCCCGGCCAGGGGTGACTAGTTGGATTTTTGATGCCACGGCCGCAGGGCACTATATAAAAGTGACCCCCGGCTGTGGCATTATCTGTCCAGCTAGTGGAGCCCGGTGCTGGTTTTAAAAATACGGGGGACCCCTACTCTTTTTGTCCCCCGTATTTTTGGAACCAGGACCAGGCGCAGAGCCCGATGCTGGTTGCTTAAATATGGGGGAACCCCTGTCATTTTTTTACCCATATTTTTGCAACCAGGATCGGCTCAAAGAGCCCGAGGCTGGTTATGCTTAGGAGGGGGGACCCCACGCAATTTTTTTTTTAACTTTTACAGTGTTTAATTAAAAAAAAAAAAATTGAACCCCAGCACGGATCACACAGATCCGGCCGAGATTAATTGTAAAAAAGTCGGCAGTGTTTTGCTAATCACTGCCGTAAAAAACACCAAAAAAACACGAATGACATCGACATCGGAAGAAAAGAAAAACCCGAATACGACAGCTTAGTAAATCCATCGTAACAAATTCAAAAAGTTGCAGTTTTACACTTTCGATGTCATTCGTGATTGAACTTTGACCTGTTTCCAAAAATTACGAATGTTAGTATATTTACCCCCTAGAGGTCTATTCATGAAGCAGTGAAAAGTGTGGAGAAGAGAGCCTGTAAAGAAGATGCCCATGGCAACCAATCAGCTGCTCCGTACAATTGTATAGTATGCAAATTATAAATGTTACTTCTATTCTGATTGGTTACCATGGGCAACTACTCCACTGGCTCACTTCTCCACTCTTTTCACAGCTTAGTACATCTCCCCCTGAGACTGGTGACATTAGGGGAAATGTACTAAGCAGTGATAAAAGTGGAGAAGGGAGCCAATAGAAAAGTTGCCCATGGCAACCAATCAGCTGCTTTGTATACTTTTATAGAATGCAAATTATATATCATATGTTAGTGCTAATTGGTTGCCATGGATGTTTTGCAAATGTTTCGCAAATACCAGAACACTGGTGTAAAGGCACATAATGATGATGATTATGATGACGATGATTTACATAGAAATGGCAACTTTCTTATTCGTTAATAACATTGGGGGTCATTCCGACCCGATCACACTCTGCAGTTTTTCGCAGCCATGCGACTGGGTCTGGAATGCACTGCGGCCTCAATGCGCAGGCGTGTCGCTGACAGCAGGAAGGCGTTCCAGGGTGGCAACAGACCGTTTTCTGGGAGTGGAGAGGAAAACCCAGGAATATCCAGGAGTTTGCAGGGCGTGTGTCTGATGTCAATTCCGGGACCTGACAGGCTGAAGTGATCGCAGTGGCTGAGTAAGTTCAGAGCTACTCAGAAACTGTACAAAATTTTTGTACAGCTCAGCTGCACAAGCGTTCGCACACTTGCACAGCTAAAATACACTCCCCCATAGGCGGTGACTATCTGGTCGCACGGGCTTCAAAAAGTGCAGCGTGTGATCAACTCGGAATGACACCCTTTGTCAAAACTCTATTATCTGTTGTGTATATGACCTTTCATTGCACTGTGTACACTACAAATAAAATAATGTAACTAATTTCTAACGAACACTGTTCATCCTCATCTCTGTGCACATCTGCCCCATAAGCCAAAGGGTTCATGTGGGCATTATACACAGGTGCAGCACTGTATACTGCTGGACATTTGGTGAGTTTTGATCAGAGATGTACAGAGAAGATTAGCACTGGAGGCACTGCCTCACCTGCCATAGACTTTTTACTCCAGAGTTTTTACTTTACAAATTATTAGAGTAATACAAAGAAGATATTACTAATAGATTCTTTGTATTTTTCATATACTGTATATCAGGCATTCCCAACCACGGTCCTCAAGGCACACTAACAGTGCATGTTTTAGTGATAGCCAGGCTTCAGCACAGGTGACTGAATTAGTAGCTCAGTTATTTTGATTTAACCATCTGTGCTGCAGCCTGGATATCACTAAAACCTGCACTGTTGGTGTGCCTTGAGGACCGTGGTTGGGAATGCCTGCTGTATATAGTCAAAACTCTGGTCTACATGTTAGTATTACAGAAAAAGGGTCACCTGTCTCACCCCCAGAGGCGTAACTAGGGTTTTTGGAGCCCAGGGCAAAAGTACGAATGGCTCCCCCCCCCCCCCCCCCCCCCTGCAGAAAAAAAGGTTAAAAAACAACTGCGTGCACGCTGAAAAAATGGGCGTGGCCACATTCCTACGGGGCGTGGCTACTGAAAATGGTCTGTGAAAACACATTCCCCTGCGCCAGTTAGAACACCTTATACACATTGCGCCAGGTAAAGTACGTTATACACATTGCACTAGGTAGAGCACGTTATACACATTGCACCAAGTAGAGCACGTTATACACATTGCACCAGGTAGAGAACGTTATACACATTCACCTGCGCCAGTTAGAACACGTTATACACATTGCGCCAGGTAAAGTACGTTATACACATTGCGCCAGGTAGAGCACGTTACACACATTGCACCAGGTAGAGCACGTTATACACATTCACCTGCGCCAGTTAGAACACGTTTTACACATTGCGCCAGGTAAAGTACGTTATACACTTTGCGCCAGGTAGAGCACGTTACATACATTGCACCAGGTAGAGCACGTTACACACATTGCACCAGGTAGAGCACGTTACACACATTGCACCAGGTAGAGCACATTATAGCCATTGCACCAGTTAGAACAAGTTATAGGGACATGGAGTAGGGACAGAGGCAGCATGGTGTAGGGATAGAGGCAGCATGGTGTAGGGATAGAGGCAGCATGGAGTAGGGACAGAGGCAGCAGGGAGTAGGGACAGATGCAGCAGGGAGTAGGGACAGAGATAGCAGGGAGTAGGGACAGAGATGCAGGAGAGAGTGCAGACTGGAACCCTCTTTAGGAAGCACCACCGTACCAGCACCCTCCATGGACAAGGCCCCCACCGCGTACCTGTAAGAAGAGCTCCGGCGGCCGCCTGGGTGGGGAGGGAGAAGAGGAGAATTAGCGGGGAGAGAGGCAGCATCCAGCCTGGGGGACAGAGACTAAACCGCTCCAAGGTCTGTAGCGGAGTCAGTCGGGCGGGTGTCCAGTGGGCTGCCAGGGAGCAGCGGCTGACACACGCTACTTGTAGCCGTTATTCGTGGGGTGGGGAGTGCATGCGGATCAGAGGATGAGGGGAGGGCGGGAGATCATACTCTTCATGGTCTTCATGGTATCTCCAACTCTCTCTCTGCTACCTCTTCCTGGATGTCCCAGCGCTTTCTTAAACTTAACATGTCTAAGACCGAGCTGATCCTCTTCCCTCCCTCCCGCATAACCTCACCTCCTACAATCTCATTATCTATTGATGGCACTACTATCTCCTCTAGCCCCCAAGTGCGCTGTCTTGGAGTAATCCTTGACTCCTTCCTCTCCTTCAAACCACACATTCAGCACCTCTCACAAACCTGCCATTTTCCTCTAAAAAATATTTCCAGGATCAGACCCTTTCTGACCCAGGATGCTACTAAGACTCTTATCCACTCACTGGTCATCTCCAGACTGGACTACTGTAATCTCCTCCTGACTGGCATTCCTGACAAATACCTCTCTCCACTCCAATCGATCCTCAATGCTGCTGCCCGGCTCATCGTCCTCACCAAATGCACTACGTCCACCTCTCCTCTCTTACTAGACCTACACTGGCTCCCCTTCCCTTTTAGAATCCATTTCAAGCTTCTCACACTCGCTTACGAAGCCCTCACCACTCCTCTCCCATCTACATCTCTGACCTTATCTCCCTTTACACTCCCATACGTCCTCTTCGCTCTGCTAATGCACGCCGACTCTCCTGCCTACGGATTACTTCCTCCCACTCCTACCTCCAAGATTTTTCACGTGCTGCACCACTTCTCTAGAATTCCCTACCTCTCCCCCTCAGACTCTCCACCTCTCTACAAAACTTCAAACGGGCTCTCAAGACCCACTTCTTCACCAAACCCAGCCAAATCTCATCCTAACCCTCTGTTCTACGCTCTCTATGTACCCCATCTGTGTCACCCATGTCTGTCTACCCCTCCCCTTTAGATTGTAAACTCTCATGAGCAGGGCCCTCTTCCCTCATGTGCTTATCCTATGTCTTACTTTAATAATCTTCAACTGTACCACATCCAGCAGTCTTCTGCCACCTGATACTTATTCCAGTGTCATCTGCTGATGTAACTATGTTTATTTACCCTGTACTTGTCCTATACTGTCATCAACTGTAAGTTGCTGTTTTCCTGTTTGATTATTTGTTTATGTACTCTGTAATTGGGCGCTGCGGAACCCTTGTAGCGCCATATAAATAAAGGCTAATAATAATAATAATAATAATGGTCTCTGCCCCTTCCAAGTTCCTCCCTCTGTTGTTGGCAGCAGCACAATGAGGTAACTAAGGGGGGCCGAGCAGGTACGATGCCCTGGCCGGTGGCGCCCCCTTCTGCTTGACCTCCCATGGCGCACAGGGCACATGCCCTGCTCGACCTCATTAGTAATGCCTCTGGGGTGGAGACAGGGAGAGGCTGGACAGGTGGGTACTCTCCAGGCTGCTCAGTGAGTACACTGAGCTCTGGAGCTGCCAAAGACTGTGCCCTGTGTGCTGGGGGGGCAGAACAAGGAGTGGAGAGTGGGGGAGGGAGGCAGAGGGGGGTTGCAGAACAGGGAAAAGGCAGAATGGGGGTGGGGGGCAGAATGGGGGTGGGGGGAAGAAGAGGAAGCCGAAGTGGGAAAGCAGAGGGTAAAGTGAGAGAGTAGTGCAGAACAGGGAGAACAGAGTGGGGGACAGAATGGGAAGTGCTGAAAAGGTGTGGAGGCAGAATGGGGATTGTAGACCGGGGACAGAATGTGGAGAGCAGACTGGGAACAGGGGGGGTCATTCCGACCCGTTCGCAGGCAGCGGCTCTTCGCTGCGGTGCGAATGGGTTGGAACTGCGCATGCGCAGTTGGCGCAATGCGCACGCACGCCATTGCCCAGCGAGCGGCTACAACAAAGAAGAAAGTGATCACTAGTGCGATCGCAAGAAGATTGACAGCGGGGAGGCGTTCCGGGGCGGATACACACCGTTTTCCGGGCAAGGAGATCTGAACGCAGGCGTGTCCAGGCACTTGGAGGGCGGATGTCTGGCATCAATCCTGGGATCTTCATCGCTGGATCCGTCGCACAGGGTAAGTAGGTCTGACCCTGGTCTTGTTTTGCAGGAATCTTTTTTAGCATAGCAGGGCGGCGTCAAGTTGATCGCACCAGCAGCAAAAAGTTGCTACGTGCGATCAACTTGGAATGACCACCAGGGAGTGCAGAATGAGGGTCGGAACAGATAGAGCAGAAATGGGTGTGGGCGGTAGAACAGGGAACACAGAGATGGGGGGTGTTGCTTTGAATAAGATGTGCAAAGTGGTGGGAGGGGGAGCAAGCTGGACAGGGAGAGCAAAGCAGGTGGGGGGTGCAGGATGGGGAAACAGGGAGTGCAGAGCTGCGGTGGGGGCAGAACAGGGAGATCAGAGGCAGAACAGAAACCATGCACAGTGCATTCCCCCCTGCACCCCCAGCATGTAAAATACATATTGCACCCCCACTATAACCAGTCCCCCTGGCCTCTTACCCCATTTGTAGTCCGCCCCCAGCCACGGGTGAGTGCAAGGCCAGCACATTCCACAGGCAGTCCAGACGGGACCTCCCCCACCTTGGGGGGTGCAAGCAGCTGCTGAGTGTCCTTGCAGGGACCGCAATTTGCAGTCAGGCAGGGCGGCAGCACAAGCAGCAGGAGGACATGTAGCAGCATTGGGTGGGAATAGAGCTGCGAGGATGCAGCGTCTTGAGCTGTCAAAGGCTCCCATGTGCTTCTCTGAGACTGTGGGCAGCGGGGATCGCACACGCACCGAAGCACCAGCTGGGGGAGAACCTGAAGGACAGCAGCCTGGGGCATTAGCGCTGGTGGGGCTGAGGCAGGACAGGGGGCTCGGAGGGCGGATTGGGCAGCAGAGAGGAGGAGGCGGAGCTGCTCACATAACTCATAGGTGTAACAGCAGCTGCTGCCGGTGGAGACTGAGGAGCTGGCCAGGACTCTACACCAGGGACGTGCGGTGAGCTAAATAGCTCAGGAGTCACTGGATAGCACCTGAGCCAGATTTACATGCAATATATAAGCCAAAACGTACATCTGGGTATTATACACAGGTGCAGCAGTATAAACTCCTGGAAATTTGGCGAGTTTTGATCAAAGATGTGCGGAAAAGTTAGCCAGGTGAGGCACTGCCTCACCTGCCATAGACTTTTTACTCCAGAGTTTTGGCTATAAAAATTATTAGAATAATGCAAAGAAGATATTTCAAACAGATTCTTCATATTTGTCATATACTTTAGGCAGTCAAAACTCTGGCACAAACGTTAGTATGACAGGAAAGGCTCTGCCTCACCCCACCGCACGTCAATGCTCTACACGGGGAGGTTACCGGAGCACTGGGGTGTGTGGGAGGAAGGAACCATGGTAACAGGCTGCTGGTTGGCTGAGAGACAGCAATTCTTAGCCAACCAACGTCCGTCATACTTTCACCTCTGCTCACCCCCCTCCCCTTACCTAATAGTGGGATCCGGGAGCCAACGGGCTGAGGCGGCAGGCAGCGCAGCTGGATGTGTAGACAGGGGAGCATGACACATCGCGGTCATGCTCAGTGCTCTGGTGGTGCACATGGGGCGAGCGGGGCGTGCAGGGGCCGGTGGCGCCCCCCTCTGCTTGGCCTGCCATGGCGCCCAGGGCATGCACCTTGCTCGCCCTGTACTAGTTACGCCTCTGCTCACCCCACCACTCATCCCTGGATGTTATATATACTGCATGGGTTGGCTTTGTCTCCTTAATAGGCTGACCATGCCCCCTAAGTGGCGACACATGCTGTTAGGTGGGCTGTTATCATTAGTTTCCTTATTGTTCCAGTACAACACTTTTATTCTGAAACAGGTTAAGGCTAGGGATAGGAGTTCTTGTTTTTTCACAAATTGGGGTTTGGTGAATGTTTATCCCCTAAGCCAGTGTTTTTCAACCACTGTGCCGTGGCACACTACTGTGCCCTGAGCAGCCCCCAGGTATGCCGCCATAGAAGCATAGCCAGGCCTGTCAGTGTTTTGCTGCTACTGAGGCCCTGGAACGATCAATACTGGTGGGTTTAGTGGTTGCAGAGCCAATTCTAATTTTGGGCCCGGGGCAGTGTTGGGCTCTTCTGGCTTTCTCAGATGTGGCTCAGGCGTTACCTATGGAGAAGCTGAGACATGACATCCTAAGACAAGCAATTGCAGCATGCATCACCATTATATTTGAGTGTGCCTTGGCAATATTTAAATCTTGTTCAGTTTGCCGCGAGTTGTAAAAGGTTGAAAATCTCTGCCCTAAGCTATAAACAAAACAATGACTCTAACCCTAAGGTAATGGGTAAATGGAGTAAATTGGGTAAAACTGGGCATTTATTAATTATTTATTTGTAAATTTACTATTGTACTACTAATCAGCAATAATTTCTTGCTTAAAAATATGCTACAAAATAATAGCAGAGAGTTAGTACTGCTTGAAATCGCTGCTATCACTGTGCCTCTGAGTTCTGACAGCATGCCTAATGCGCATGGGTTGCCATCGAGCTGCGCATGCATCAGTGAGCACAGAAGAAAATATGTGGTACAGTAGCCCAGAGGATACTATGCACTAATGCCATCTTCAGATCACTTAAGCAGTCGTGGCTAATCTTGCTAAGATAGATCCGAAAGCTTAGCAATCCCCAAATAAATAATGGGGGCTTAATTTGTGGTCAGATATGGAGGGATCACAGCAGATATCGCGGTCACTCATTGTTACAGTCAGGTCATCCCTAATATTTGAGGGTGCACTCCAGAAACTGCTGTTTTCAAGGGTTAGCCCACAAATTTTCTTTACAAAAATATGCCCTTAAAGCAGGGGTGGGGAACCTTTTTTCTACCAAGGGCTATTTGGATATTTATAAAATCCTTCGGGGGCCATGCAAAATTATCAACTTATAAATGAGCCTTCCCCCAGTAGATATGCCCCCAGTCAGTAGTTATGCCCCCAGTTAGTAGTTATGCCCCCAGTAGATATACCCCCAGTCAGTTGTTATGCCCCAGTAGATATGCCCCCAGTAAGTATGCCCCAAGTCACTTGTTATGCCCCAGTAGATATGCCCCCAGTAAGTATGCCCCCAGTCACTTGTTATGCCCCATTAGGTATGCCCTGTCACTTGTTATGACCCATTAGATATGCCACCAGTCAGTTGTTATGCCCCATTAGATATGCCCCCTAGTAGCGATGCTTACACACACACATTAAAAGAAAAAAAAAACACAATACTCACCAGCTTCTGGACTGTTGACCTCCACCTGGCCACTCGCTCCTCAGAACTATGTGAGAGAAGTCATGACATCTGTCCCATAACACTGCACAGCAGCACATGCATACTGCCAGAGCCGGAAGCCGGAGCTCAGGAGTGAGCTCCTGCCTTCTGACTACTACTGAGGGTAAGAAGACAGCCGCCCACTAGTAACAAAATCTCAGCGGGCGCCCGACTAGGTGAGCCTGGCCGGGCTGGATCAAGTGGCTCTGCGGGCCTTATATGGCCCTCGGGCCTAAGGTTCCCCACCCTTGCCCGAAATTGAAACAGTTAAGACAATATCGAATAAATGTACCCAGAATACATATGTATTCCCAGCGGACAGAATGCCAGCTATCATTATCCGACAGCAGTACAGCTATCATTATCCGACAGCAGTATAACGCCCGCCAGAATGCCGGCAGCCAGGCTAGTGCTACGAGTACCCTTGCAGGTTACGAGTACCCTATGGGTGTCATGGACATCCATAATTTGGAATAGCCCCTGTGAGCTGGTATTCTAGCTGTCGGCATTGTCGGCTGTCGGGATTCCGGCATTGGTATCCTCACTGCTGGGATCCCAACAGCCTGTAAATTGATTACCTCCCATGTACCCAGTAATATAACAAAACCTTAATGGTGTGAAGGGCTATTGGTGTATCTATATCCTCAATATAGAATGTTCTGATTATAAATCAATTCATGTGCAGCAGACCCTACGAAACCAGTCTGTCCCGGTTCCAGTAAGAAATAAACCAAAACCGGAAGCATGGGTTTGCGCTCATGAATAAATTAATGTCACAATATGCACTGGTGGTTTGATAAAATTAGCATATCATTTATTAAAAATCACATTAGACACAATGTTTTAAAAAACAATAATCAGGATAATATATTAGGAACTAGGAGATGGTAAAAGTATCCAAATGTAGCAGTATTGTTTTTTTAAAACATTGGGGGTCATACCGAGTTGTTCGCTCGCAAGTGAATTTTAGCAGATTTGCTCATGCTAAGCCGCCGCCTACTGGGAGTGAATCTTAGCATCTTAAAATTGCGAACGATGTATTCGCAATATTGCGATTACACACCTCGTAGCAGTTTCTGAGTAGCTTCAGACTTACTCGGCATCTGCGATCATTTCACTGCTTGTCGTTCCTGGTTTGACGTCACAAACACACCCAGCGTTCGCCCAGACACTCCCCCGTTTCTCCAGCCACTCCTGCGTTTTTCCCCACACGCCCATAAAACTGCCTGTTTCCGCCCAGTAACACCCATTTCCTGTCAATCACATTACGATCGCCAGAACGATGAAAATGCCGTGAGTAAAATTCCTAACTGCATAGCAAATTTACTTGGCGCAGTTGCAGTGCGGAAATTGCGCATGCGCATTAAGCGGAAAATCGCTGCGATGCGAAGATTTTTACCGAGCGAACAACTTGGAATGACCCCCATTGTGTCTAATGTGATTTTTAATAAATTATATGCTAATTTTATCAAACCACCAGTGCATATTGTGACTTTAACTAATTTATTCATGAGTGCAAACTCATGCTTCCTTTTTTGGTTTATCTCCCATGTGCCCACCTGCAAAATATTGCATTTCTATATTATAATTTCATGAATTTGTGCATAATATTCTTTCAGAATCTTTTATCACTACAATGTACCACTTTTCAAACTATGTCTCTCATTGGAATATGATGACTTGGAGATTCTTCTGGGAACATAAATTTGAGGGTCAAGATTAATTAGGTAAAGCAAATGCACTGTAATGTTACCTACTAATTACTTAATTCTCTTGAATGTACTTCTTCATTTCAAGTGTGTTTCTACAAATTGTCTACAAACATTTAACAAAAATATTTTGTACATCTATGAGTGAGAAAATGAAATGTTCTGATATTAGACTTTGTATTATGCTCTAATGATCTTGACTTGCAATATCTACTGCAGTGGCGGATTTAGCGGGGGGCGATTAGGGCGAACGCCTTCCCTACATATACCGGCACCGGGATGGAGGCTGGGTCCTGGCGCGGTATTGGGAACGGGGTGGACAGCGGTGCAGCGCGGCGGGGGACGAGGAGAGAGAGGAGCGCCCTGACTCGCGTACAGCGACCTCTGTTCTGACCACGCCCCCTCCTTCCTGTACGCGCGTCAGGATGCTCTCTCTCTGTCTTCGTCCTCCGCAGCGCTGCACCGCTCTGCACCCCGTTCCCAATATCCTGGCGGGCCCGGCCTCCATCTATGAGGTGGGAGTGTGTGTGAGTGAGTGTGTGTGAGTGAGTGTGTGTGAGTGTGTCTCCCATTTCTCTCCCCCCCCCCTCTTCTCCCTGCATTATTTGGCCTAGATTCTGTGTGCTATGTAATTTTTGCCTCATACAGTGTGCTATAATGTGATTTTTCCCTCATTCTGCGTGCTATCATGTGAATTTTGCCTCATTCTGCGTGCTATTATGTATTTTTTGCCTCATACAGTGTGCTATAATGTGATTTTTCCCTCATTCTGCGTGCTATCATGTGAATTTTGCCTCATTCTGCGTGCTATAATGTCAATTTCGGCTCATTCTGCGTGCTATAACGTCATTTTTGTCTCATACAGTGTGCTATAATGTGATTTTTCCATCATTCTGCGTGCTATCATGTGAATTTTGCCTCATTCTGCGTGCTATCATGTAATTTTTGCCTCATACAGTGTGCTATAATGTGATTTTTGCCTCATTCTGCGTGCTATCATGTGAATTTTGCCTCATTCTGCGTGCTATAATGTCAATTTCGGCTCATTCTGCGTGCTATAACGTCATTTTTGTCTCATACAGTGTGCTATAATGTGATTTTTCCCTCATTCTGCGTGCTATCATGTGAATTTTCCCTCATTCTGCGTGCTATCATGTAATTTTTGCCTCATACAGTGTGCTATAATGTGATTTTTGCCTCATTCTGCGTGCTATCATGTGAATTTTGCCTCATTCTGCGTGCTATAATGTCAATTTCGGCTCATTCTGCGTGCTATAACGTCATTTTTGCCTCATACAGTGTGCTATAATGTGATTTTTCCCTCATTCTGCGTGCTATTGTGAATTTTCCCTCATTCTGCGTGCTATCATGTGAATTTCGGCTCATTCAGTGTGCTACAATGTGAATTTCGGCTCATTCAGTGTGCTATAATGTGAATTTCGGCTCATTCAGTGTGCTACAATGTGAATTTCGGCTCATTCAGTGATCTATAATGTGAATTTCGGCTCATTCAGTGTGCTATGATGTGAATTTCGGCTCATTCAATGTGCTACAATGTAAATTTCGGCTCATTCAGTGTGCTATGATGTGAATTTCGGCTCATTCAGTGTGCTATAATGTGAATTTCGGCTCATTCAGTGTGCTATGATGTGAATTTCGGCTCATTCAGTGTGCTATGATGTGAATTTCGGCTCATTCAGTGTGCTATAATGTGAATTTCGGATCATACTGTGTACTATAATGTGAATTTTAGCTCATTCTGTGTGCTATAATGTGAATTTCGGCTCATACAGTGTGCTACAATGTTAATTTCGGCTCATTCAGTGTGCTATGATGTGAATTTCAGCTCATACAGTGTGCTATAATGTGAATGTCGGCTCATTCAGTGTGCTATAATGTGAATTTCGGCTCATTCTGTGTGCTGTAGAAACAGAATTTGTCGGCAGATAAGAACCACTTGGCCCATCTAGTCTGCCCCTTTTTTTTTTTTTTTTTTTACATTATTTTTATCTCTAACCTTATCTGATCCTTATTTCTTTGTAAGAATATCCTTATGTCTATCCCATGCATGTTTAAATTGTCCTACTGTCTTATCCTCTACCACCCCTGATGGAAGGAATGGCGATTCGCCAGTCTGTATCACCAGTGCGCAGGGTTCTCTCCACTAACTGGCAACATTTTATTAGTAATGGCAACAATAGAAAATTTTAGAAGCGAACGGGAAGGGCATTACTAAGTGGGAGGGGCTATGATAAGGGGGAGGAGTCATCATTCTTAAACTGCCCCCCCCCTAAAAGTTAAGTCTAGATCCGCCACTGATCTACTGTATGTTCTTGGGTAGCTGTCAGTTATTTATAGATACATTACAGTGTGAGTTTTCTCTAAACTAGGAACTTAAGTACTTAAATGGTAAAGTATACATGAAATACTCATTAAATAGATTTAGGAATTAGTGTTGGCAATTTGTGATGTACAAAATGTCCACTCCAATGCAAATGCTGCTATGAACCCATCATTCTATTTGATCTGCACAACTGAATCTAGAAGTATGGTGTATAGGTTTAAGAACTTAGAAGTACACATCAGTATTAAACAGAGGACTCACATCAGAGCTGTATTATAGACCTCTAAATTGAGAAAATAACACTACAGAATACAACAGTTCAGGGAACCACACTACTCCCTTTACCAGATGCTCATGTTCATGTGTAATAAGTCAGAATGATTAGTGCATGAACTGCTGTGCTTAAAGTGGAATGCAAACATCAATGATCATTACATCAGTTCTATTATTCAGCAGGAGTCAGCAGGAACTCAGTTCCCGAACCTCTCATTAAATATGACATAATCAGGAACTGGGTTCCTGAACCTGTTCTGGGCCAACATCTAAGTCTATTTTGAGTGTCTTCTTTTTTTTAAAAAACAATCAATCATCTATCTGTCTATAACCTTTTAATAGTTCTACCCCCAGACCTGTAGTACTTGAACCTATTTTTCCATAAAAATAGTACTTTTTTACACTTGAAACTAAAACATGCATACATTCAGTAGCGTATATTTATCACTATGCAGCCAAAGCGTCCACTAAGGGCCTGGCGGGTCCCAGGGGGGCCCGCCAACAGAGTTACTTGCAGGGAACCATCACTAATAGACAATCACCTGACACTATCCCTGGGAGGAGGGGGGTCGGCTTGCAGTGGACATTCACTCACCAACATGGAGAAAGCTGCACAGGGCAAATCATTTTAGGAGCAAAACAACTTCAATTTGCAAATATGTCTCCACTTCTGTTGCCTACATTGCAGAGAGAGCATTGGCTATACAACGTACAGACTGACCCTACTTTCCTATGGGAAATGTGTGAATGGGATATATAGAAAAAAAAGGACAAGAAAAAAAAGGACAAGAAAGCAAATGATCAAACTGTGTCCAAGAAATTGTATGCATATAATCTCTCTGGTACCATTCAGCCTTATTCATATGTGGTTGCAATGAAGAAGGGGTGCCCCAAATTGTTAGCTTGCTTAGGGCTCCATGAAGTCTAAATCGGCCTCTGCATACATTCTATGTATATAAAATATAACAAAGCAGATTAAAAAGTTTATGATAAAAGATAAAATGTAACTTTCTACTAAAAGTTTAGACATTGCCATGATTCTAAATGGCAAATATATTACTTATGCAGGCAATAAACATCACATCTCCAACAATAACAACATAACAACAAAGGGTAAGTCCAATAACACCACAGTACAAATTGGAAAGGGGAAACATAATTTCAAATTACAATCAACAGTATATATATAACTTTAAAAAAAAATGTAATTATCCATTTGACATCCATCTGCCTGTCTAAATGTTCCACTCTCTAGAGCAGTGGTTCTCAAACTTGGTTATGTAGCTCCTTTGGGTGCTACAGAGCACTTGTAGGTGTGCCATGGGTTGGTGGTCCAGTATCAAGTCAATTTCTATGGGTTTGTCATGTATGGGCACTGCCTGTTGCTGTAGAAAGGCTATGCATGGCCTTTTACATGTGCTGAAGTGCTTAGTGTGTGCCTGTGCATCATTACCCCCTCCTGCACTTTCTCCATTCTATTTCTCCTCCTCCATGAGGATTCCTACAAACAGAGTCTTGGCAGACATCAATGTTAGTAGGGTCTCCACTTCTTCCCTAACTTAATTATTCCTTTCCTTGTTTGTCTCATCCTCTCTGTGTGCCTCTGCTCCCTCTCTATATGTCTGACAACATGTTTGTATGTGTATCCAATCTGCTTGTGTGCCTGTTTACCCATGTGTTCCCCAACCTTGTGTGTATGTGTCCCATTGTCCTACCATTACATCTGTTGTTCCCGTTCTTTTTCTTCTATCTGCTCCCACAAATCACTGTTTACTTGAACTTTTTACCGTCCTCCTTTCATCTTCCATTTATTTCCTCTTAACAGCTTTCTTTCCTGCTCTTCTGCCCAATCGGTTAGGCAAAACAAGTGCTGGTGGCTGCCAATCAGAAACTGCCAAAACAAACAGAGTATAACCATGTCCACCATTACATAACTGAACTTACAGATAACAGGTAAGTACAATCAATCTTCTTACTTTAATCATTTTTATTGGTGATCTGAGAAGGATATTTATGGACTAGGGGGTGCCAATAAAAACTGCACTGTATCCATTCGCATGGCCCGGGCAAGGTTACTATTTCCAATTGTAGTCCGCAGGGATCGTAAAGTATGAAAAAATTCAACAAATGAATTTTTTTTTAAAAAGTCATGTCGACCTTTTTCCATGTTGACTTGTGACCATGTTGACCTCATGCATGTCGACCAATAGTGTTTGATCTAATGACTGTCGACCTAAGTCTTGTCGACCTAATGACCGTATCCCAAAATAATGATTTTAGGAAAAATTAGAACTTGCTCTAGGGTTGTGAGAAAAATGCAGTGGTAATGTCACTAGAATTACTGCAGCTCATCCATTTTAAAGGTAATACTGGCCATATACTTTAAGAATATTTGTTTAACAATCCAACTAGTGTAATTTTCTGGTTGGAGAGAACATCTGATAAATGTATGGGAGCAAAAAACAATTGACCATTTTCTCCCAAATGCCAGAAAAGAAAGCATAGATGTTCATTAAGACTAATTGGTTAAATCAAACGTGTAACCTTTTGCTTATGATTGTAACCCCAAATGTGGGGATACCAGACACTAGTTGTATAGCTAGATGTAAAGACCACATCTATATAAGCATATATTTATATATATATATCTAATAATAGTTGGTTATAATAGTGTCCGTTATGCTAACATGATATTAGTGCCAGTGATGGTGTAAATATGATAAAGTCATGAGGTATTTGTAGGACCATTTTATTTATTACTAACTGAGGGTGATAAATGTTCACATTAATTGGAATGACCACATTTGTCGTTCACTTTAATATGCTGTGTTATCTGATGTCTGTATTGACCGTCTAAAGACACCTCTGAATATGGACGTAAATCAGTAAACAACAGGGCACGAGGAACAGTTAGAAACAGCTTGTGCTGTCGGCGGGAAAAAGGAGCTTTCACGAGGACAGAAGCTGCTCTCGTGGCCCGTGGGGCTCCTGTATAAAAAGGGGAGCTGAAGCGTTGAGCGGGACTTGTGTGTGCGCCTCTGAGGGAGACACCAATGCCTCTCCCTGCCCGCCGCTAAGAGCTGTGCTGTAAACATTGGCGGCGCAGTGGAGATGGTGCGGCTCTCTAACGAGCGAAAGCACACTGAAGATACCATGATCTCCAGCGGCGAAGACCTCAGCGCCGGGGAGCAGTGACCGGTTCCATCGGCAAAGACCCGGCGAGCCAAGACACAGAGCAAGTGTGCGGAGGGAGCCGAGTTCGGCGGTGGTGACGGCAGCGCTGAGGAAGCTGAGACCGGCCAGAGCAGCGGCGGCCTGCGAGGCCGTGAAGATCAGTGACCGGCGAGAGCAGCGGCAGCGACCTGCGGGGTCATGGAGATCAGAGAGCCGGGGGAGCTGTGACCGGCCATAGCAGCGGCGGCCTGCGGGGCCATGAAGACCAGAGAGCCGGGGGAGCTGTGACCGGCCAGAGCAGCGGCGGCCTGCGGGGCCGTGAAGACCAGAGAGCCGGGGGAGCTGTGACCGGCCATAGCAGCGGCGGCCTGCGGGGCCGTGAAGACCAGAGAGCCGGGGGAGCTGTGACCGGCCAGAGCAGCGGCGGCCTGCGAGGCTGTGAAGATTAGGGACCGGAGAGAGAACAGCAGCGGCCTGCGGGGCCGTGAAGATCAAAAGAGCCGGCGGAGCAGTAACTGAAGCAAGTAGCTAATACCGGTGTGGCAGACCATCAGTTAAACTGGGTGAGCGGTGACTAACAAGACCTACAGTAATCAGCAGCGGCGCTGATCTCCGTCTTCTCAATATTCCCCACAGCATCCCAGAATTACTTCCCTGTCCACCAATGAAAGGCTAGGTGGGTGGAGCTACCCTCCTCAGGTATAGTGAGTGTCGGGAGACATTCACTGAAGACAACAGAGGTCTGTAACTGTAAATTTTTTATATTATGCACCTACTTACCCTAGACATTAATCCAGGCACACTATACTGCTGACAGCTGCTAGAAATAAGCTTCATTGTCTTTATCATCTATCCCGTTTATAATGCTCTGACCTAATTTACTTTATTTAATACTGGATCTACCTCTAAAACAATGGGAAGACAAACATTTATAAGCTAAATACCATCACTGGCAGTCTACTTTTCTATAATTGTAATATACCATTGGTAGAGCTATAAATGCTCAGGAGGATTTAACCACGGCAAAGCTTAGAATTAATACACCCAGCTGCAACCGGCCAGTCTAGACAGTGAGAATACAAATCGATTCTTTTATGGCAACATTTTAACAATGTAATGTCTCCTGGACACATTGTTTAAACAACAAGAGAAACTGTTTATAGCTTACTGAATCATCCTACTTCAGGTCTTATTTAGATACAGTTACAACATATTACAGCACTACAACATTGGTAAAGGAAACTGTTACAAAGGAGCGTCAGCTGCAGTTATTTAATATAAAGAAGACAGAGATATAACAGAGATTCTACTAAACTAACCAGGATAAATACTTTATTCTGTACAGAAGCCTAAAACTGTTATATATGCATATATAATTCACTAAATACTTTCTAAAGGACAACTGATTTAGGATAACTAACCTTTACCTTGGGGAGAAGTCAACAATCTGATTGGACAATATTTGACTGTTGGCCTAGAATGGTGTATATATATTTATTTATATATATATATATATATATTAATTTATTCTTAGGTATATATGATTTATTAATAGATGCCATTTTATGTATTTTTCGGTTCTTTTAATATTTAGAACTTTCGGATTGTATATGGAATATAAAGTAATATATATATTAATGTGAGTTAGTATTAATGCATGAAAGTACTATATTTAATTGAAAATGTTTAGTAAACTACTTACCTTTTAATCTGGTTGTATATAAGTGATGAGATGATTAACCACGGAGCCCTTCGGCCAACCTGTAACATAAAGAGAAAGAACATAAAAGGAGGTATTATTAACTTAGTATAGCTATATATATTTATAATTTGTATTGACAGGGTGTTCCCAAGTCTACCCTGAGCCTAATTCATGTTTATTGAATAGGAGAAAGACTTGGGTGGAGGCACATTATTTTAATTACCATATATATCTATATATTGTCACTAAAACCCCTATAGAACAGGGTTACAAACGTATTTAACCAGTTTGTCTAAACCACAGGTTCTCAAACTCGGTCCTCAGGACCCCACACAGTACATGTTTTGCAGGTCTCCTCACAGAATCGCAAGTGAAATAATTAGCTCCACCTGTGGACCTTTTAAAATGTGTCAGTGAGTAATTAATACACCTGTGCACTTGCTGGGTTACCTGCAAAACATGCACTGTGTGGGGTCCTGAGGACCGAGTTTGAGAACCACTGGTCTAAACAATCATTTTTGTCTGTTTCCCAGAGTTTGGGAACAAATGGTTGATTTGATCACATGTATTACCAGATTTTCGTTCCAACTATTCAACTAGTTGGATGGTTGTACAGATAAGTTTGAGGTGTATGGCCAGCTTTAAGCTAGGTACACACTATACAATTATTAGGAAGATTTGCCAATAATCAGGTTATTGACCTGTTTTATTGAGAAGTGGATGAGTGTTTTTGGCCAAACACACAAAAAAATTGTCCAGAAACGCTCATTTTCAATTAGCTAGTCATCCAGTCTTAACAGAAATATATCATCCGAAAGGTCCAGATATTGCGCAGTGTGTGTGCATTCTCCATAATCTGCTCAGATTTGCTTTGATTTGTCCTGGTACCTCACCCTCCTTGTGAGTAGACACATGCAAATTCAGACTGTTGTGGCAGAAAATCTGGTATTTTTAAAAAAAATCTGCCTAATGTGTAGCTTAGATTTACATTTTATTTCAATTTAATTCTAAACCCAAACAGATAGTAAATGTGAATGTTTTGCATGTGTAACTCTTCTTTCAGAAATGACAGCCAGACTATTAGTTACTTTTCACAGTATGGATAGATTATCCACAAGGCACAACCACCACTGATATGTGTTTTTGGGGAAAAAATCACGACTGTAGACTTCAATCTATGGATGCCAGGATCTCAGCCAGGGACATATTGCCTATCATTTTTCCCAAATAATTATTGTTAAATGGTGCAAACATGACCAGCAGATGCAGCCCTATTCAGAATGCACAACAGCGTGCCCAATGCTCTACCTATTCAGGGGTGGCTCAAGGGGGACAAAGGCAGTGCTATTGTCCATAGCACTGCAGCCTAGGGGTGCAGCTGCAGTCATCCTGACACTCTGTGCTGTCTCTGTTTACTGCAGCCAACAGCTGCAGGGCGCTAGGAGCCAGATGCTCTCCATGGAGGGGGCCAGAAAGGGGTTTTGCTCTTGAGTTGAAACTGAAGCTGGAAAAACAGTAAGCTGAAAGACAGGGGCTGGAATGACAAGGGACAGGAGGCAGGAGTGACAGGTGGCAGTAGGCAGGAGTGACAGGGGGCAGGAGGCTGGAGTTACAGGGGTTCCCCATCACTTTCACCAAAAAAAGTGGGGGGAAAACTCATGTCGACATTTTTCCATGTCGACCTAGTGACCATGTTGACCTAGTGACCATGTCGACCTAGTGACCATGTTGACCTAGTGCATGTCAGCCAATAGTGGTCGACCTAATGACTGGCGACCTAAGTGTGGTCGACCTAATGACCCATACCCATTATTTTAAGGGAAACTTGTCAGAACCCTTTGTACACCACCACCTCCCCCAATGACTGATTAATCAAATTGAAGTCTTACATTAGCTTAATAAGTCCAATAATTACTTACCTCTGGCAGCTCTGCCTCCTCCACCACTTCCTCAACATGTTAGTAATCTTCTCCTCTTTGGTGTCACAGTTAGCAGGGAAGCTGTATCCAGATAGGACTTACAGGCTACTGTGCATGCACTATAGATGGCTGCTGTAAAGGAAGGGGCACCAGGTGTTTCAGGCTGGGATGATGTCTGCTAGAGAGGGGACTCTTGCATTTATCTCTGCTTCAATATTCTTCAAATATATGCTCTTAAATGTCTTTTCTTAAATAAAAGTATACTGTATGAGAATAAATTACGTTCGTCCTCATCAGTTTTTCCTTGCAGAAGCATCTACTACTTCTGTTAGCACTCACTCAATGGATTCACAAACTCTGCATTTTGTGACATGTTGTGTTCCATGTTATGTGAAGGGATAATTCATTTATACAGTTGGTATACTTTAATTTTGTCCCATACTTTGTAGGGCAGTATGGATGGTGTAATTGTTAGCATTACTACCTGACAGCACTGAGATTGTTGGTTTGATTTCTACTATGGCCATAACTGTGGAGTTTGTATATTCTTCCGTGCCTGCCTGGATTTCCTCTGGGTACTCCAGTTTGCTCCCACACTTCAAAAAAAAAACATGGTAGATTCATTGGCTCCCAACAAAAATTAACCCTAGTATCTAAGTGTATGGACAGACTAGATGGGCCAAGTAGTTCATATCTGCCATCAAATTCTGTGTGTTAATGGGACCCATTTTGTATGTCAGATTAGATACACACATCTACTGTAGATGTAAATCTACAAATGTCCAAATGCCCAAATTTCAGTATCTTTCATAGAGAATGCAAATGTAAATGGAGCTAATGTGAACCTTATTTAAGGGGAATAATATGTAACAATATATTCTTGAAAGAGTTTGTACTAAAGAAATAGGAGGACTTCAATGTGACATTTAAGATTTGCACACTGCTCCTCTTGAGAATTGTCTGTCTCTCCACATATCTAAGCATACTACAAGAATAAGGAGGCATCTCCGAGACCAGATGGTACAGATGCAGCTTTACATTTATATATGTGACCAAGGGCCAAATGTAATAGAGTGAGAGTTTCAAAAAGTGAGAGATTTGGTAAGGTTTCGCAGTATTTTTTAAAGTGGCAATCATTTACACAGCAAGATCAATCTGGTTTTGCAGTGTAAATGATTGCCACTTTAAAAAAACTAAAAAACCTTACCAAATCTCTCACTTTCTGAAACTCTCACTCTGTTACATTTGGCCCCTAATGTCTCACTGTTTAGATTTAGGGCCACTCTAATAGCAAAAAAAAAAAAAAGTGGTAAACGGTTCAAACATGTATTTGAAAATGTATACAACTAAGACTTATGCTTTTATAATTATTTTAGTGGCTGCTTTTTGCTGCAAGCTGAGTCCCGGAAAGTTATGTTTTACGGACATGACATTCAAGTGCAACACCTTGGTAATTTGTGGTGCACATCAGGAAACTGAAATTAAGTGTATTTTTCTATAGTATTCTTTAAAATATATTGTCAACCTGATTTTAATGGGCTTAATATACTAAGCACTGCCATTTGCAAGCTGTAGATTCTCTGCGGATTTGATGCCGACATTTAAAATGGGAACAGTATTAACGGCAATATTATAATATAATATTATTATCAATTTAAACATCCAAAAATTGTCAGCTTGCAAAAGCCACCACTTAGTAAATCTAGCCCACTATAATATGTTTTCTGTTCCTTTCTCTCTGACATACTTGCAATGCCATACAAATATCTAGTAACTACAGTTACCATGATACTAGGAAAAAAAACTTATTTTAACATACAGTAACTAAGCATTTTTAAGCAAATGGTAATATGTTTTTAAAAATATTATTCATTGGTTAAATCTAAAATAATGTAGAGTATATGCATTTAAGTAAAATTACTTGTATAGTGATATAAGAAAGAAATTGATTTAGCTATTGCTTGTGAACTGCTCAGGGCTGTTTCTAGCCATTTTGCCTCAAAAAGACTACTTTACACCCCAGTTTTTGACCCTGCACCAACAGATCATGTCCGCCACAGAAAAAAAAAAATAATTCCACCATATTAAGCCCCACACAGTAATGCTCCCTGCACCATATTATGCCATACTTCAATGCCCTTGATACATTATGCCCTAGAGCAGGGGTGGCCAACCAGTCAGAGTTAAAGATATGGTATCATGCGCGCACCCCAAAATGGGGCATGGCCTAACTGCCACAAGGCCATGCCCCATTTTTTTGCGCCCACCTTCAGTATGACATTCGTAGAAGCATGACCATGTGTCAAACCCCCATTTTTAGTTACACTGAGGGCATGAAACACTGAAACATTTTACACACTACGGCAGGCAGAGTCCCCATTTTACACAAATACGGCAGGCAGAGTCCCAATTTTACACATTATGCAGGCAAGAGTCCCCATTTTACACATTATGGCAGGCAAGAGTCCCCATTTTACACATTACAGCAGGCAGTGTCCCAACTTTACACATTACGGCAGGCAAGAGTCCCCATTTTACACATTACGGCAGGCAAGTGTCCCATTTTGCACATTACGGCAGGCAAGAGTCCCCATTTTACACATTATCGCAGGCAGAGCCCCCTTTTAAACATTATGGAAGGCAGAGTCCCCATTTTACACATTACTGCAGGCAGAGTCCCCATTTTACACATTACGGCAGGCAAGAGTCCACATTTTACACAGTATGGCAGGCAAGAGTCCCCATTTTACACATTATCGCAGGTAGAGCCCCCTTTTAAACATTATGGAAGGCAGAGTCCCCATTTTACACATTACTGCAGGCAGAGTCCCCATTTTACACATTACGGCAGTCAAGAGTCCCCATTTTACACAGTATGGCAGGCAAGAGTCCGCATTTTACACATTATAGCAGGCAGAGTCTCCTTCTACAAACAGAGAGAGAGAGAGAGAGAAAGCGAAAGAGTGTGTTATACTTACGTTTGCAGCTGCCTTCTTCCATCCTGCTTCCCGCTCTTCGGCCCATGCCAGCCCGCCTCTTCCTCCTCCTAGCTTGCGTGCCGTGTCCCGGCTCCCCCTCCTCCTCATCATCAGTACTCTGCTTGGGGGTGGAGTTTCATTTAATGACGCGTTTCCATCGTGATGTCACAATGCAAACGCGCTATTGCACAAAACTCCGCCCCTGAGCAGAGTAGTAATGATGGGGAGGAGGAGGAGCACAAATTGAGCCACCAAGAGCCACAGCGGGCACCCGCTACAAGAAACGGCTTTGGAACTGCTAATGACAGAGTCAGCATCAAGTAAAGACTTTGGGTGTTTTTATATGGACAGTAAACAGCCAGGCTTCCTCTCTTGCAGCTCATGGCAAGGAGGACTCTAGGTTAGCTGCAGTTAGCTAGAAAAGCCTCTTGCATAAAAGAGTAAAAGTAAAGTGTAAAAGAGGTAAAAGAAGACCATAAAGAAACAGTTTGAGAATGTAAAGCATACAAGCTATTTTAAAAGGAGAAATGGCAAGTAAAGGGCATTAAAGAGGTAATAGACAAACAAACTGAAATCTTTCTTTAAATTCCTTGGGGAGGATTTACTATCTTGTGGAATGTCAAAACTGGCAGTGATTGGAGGCTTTGACAAGTAGATTTAATGAAGCATCAGAAATAAATTCTAAATAATGCTAGTATAGTATTTATTTCCAATGTAATTTTAAATAGATCAGTCAAAGTTGCTGATCATTTCTGGCTTTGAAATACAGAAGAATAGTAAAGTTACCTACCTTGAGTCCCATTTGATCAATGAAATAGAAAAAAAAATGTATAGAGACAGAATCCATCCTCATGATCTGAGCAGGCATTGTCTAGAGTGTAGTCAGGGTCCAATGTAATGGTTAGGCTGGCAGCAATCCAGATGATAGTCATAGGTACCATCTAGGGTCAGGACAGACATCAATTTCAAGGGCAATCAAGGTGCAATCTAATAAATAGTCAGGCTCTAAAACATAATTCATAAACAGAATTACATAAACTGGAAGCAAATTTCTGAAAGGAGCACAGTGGTTATATTACAGTATTATGACACTGGAATTCTTGACTTAGTCTTCCCTGGTTTGCTGTGGAATATAATGATCCCTCTGGTGTTCACCAGGAACTGCCAGAAGGCAGGAAAGACTTTGTAAAAGAGAGGTTGCAGGTTGCAGCACCCCAAACTAGCACAGGGAGAGACTGGAAAGGGATCAGAAGGTTTAACATAAGGTATTAAGGCAACTCTATAGCTAATATTGATATTGGAGGGACACTGCAGTGGCAGTGTAAAAAAGGCACTCTCACTTGAATAAAAAACACTATAGGGGGAGTCTAGATATGCACTTTCTCTGGAATGTATAGCACTACAGAGGTAGATTGCAGATGCACTTTGAATGGTATGCTGTTCCAAGAGATAGACATTGGCAACAGTATATAATTAAAGAAATCCACTGAAGTGTAACCAAAAGGATTATCTAGAAGAATCACTAGAAACCAGGAGACATCAGCAACTGACCACAGAGGGTAAATTTAAAATCAGACAATAAGGGAGTGTCAAGAATCCATTTATATCGCCCATCAAGCAACTACTGCTATATAAATGGAAAGAAGTGCTCAGTTGACTGAGTCCTGGGCAGTAGCATGAGGAAGAGAAACCAAGATGTGGTGCCCATCAACTGGACTGGCACCTCCATATCGGACATTACTGTGGCGGCTTCTGTCTGGACCTGGCAGGAAGGAGCCAAATAACCACCCAGACCTGATAAAAGAGGACCATGGTCTAGAATTTTGTGCTATATACTGTATCTTTCAATAAAACATCAATACACTGAGTGTTAGGATATGGTGTGCTCTGTACCTGTCTCTTTCTGTGTATTAATCTATGGATGCATCCCCTAGTGTTATACCTCTAGTGCCAGGAGTCACTCGGAGGTGGAGTTATATGATGTAGTTTCCTGTGCCTCCATCTTAGAGAGAGTGAGGAGAGTGAGACACACACAGAGACTGAGAGTCCTGGTGTACAGGTGTGCAGAGCTGAGACTGGGAGCAGATCTCAGCTACAGAGATTAACAGTGTTCCAGTGCATGCATCATCTTCTCTACAGTGGGAGTCAGACTGCATGGCTGTGCAGTCCTCCATGATTTATTACCACAGACATCTCCTGATATGTACTGCTACCTAATGCTGTTACCTTTTGTAATATATGGTTTCCTGATTACCGCTATCAGTGTTACATCTGAGTCACCTGTGTACACTAAATAAACCTGCATTACTGTTTAAGTCACTAAGTGTGTGGACAACATCACTGCACCAGATAGCTCAGTACACTCTTCCAAACAGGTTATGGGCCCAGTCCCGAGCCCAGACCCGCGTGTACTTGAAGATTGACCTCCTGAGTGCTGTTGAATAATCACAGTGACAGTTTAAAGTGACATTTTATAAAAGTGCAGAAAGGATGTATAGCACAGGACACAGCATGAGCTTTGCTAAACTGAAAGGATCAGAAAACTATGCTACATGGAAGTTTGCCATGGAGATGTAGCTTAAGAGGGAAATTTTGTGGAAGGTTACTATAGACCCAGGAGCAGGTCCAAACCCAGATGATGTTGATAGAGCCATCAGGACGATAGGTTTAGCTGTGGAGCAGCATGTCTATTCAATAGTCAGTGGGAAAGTGTCAGCTAAGGACATGTGGACAACCCTGCAAATGCATATGAAGATAAAGGTCTAATGAGAAGGATAAGTTTAAGATGTATGCTATATGGAACAAAACTAAGTGCCTGCAAGGATATGAATGATTACATTAATAAGTAATTGTCAATAGCTCAGCAGTTGGCATCTGTGGGGGCACAGGTGGATGAGGAAGAAGTTTCAATGGCTATGTTACAGAATCTGACACCAGAATTTTATTTTTTTGGTGGTTGTGTTAGAGTCAAACGACACTAAACTGACAACGGAGATTGTAAGAGACAAGTTGCTGCAGTTCCAAGAACATATTCCTGTCTAGACCATAGTTGAGTGTTCTACCTTGATCACAAAGGGCACAAAGTCCAGAAAGCACAAATTCAAGTATTTTGTATGTCACAAGATAGGACATAAAGCTTCAGATTGCATAATGAGAAATTCCACTGGTGCGCAGAAGCAACGTGACAAACCAAATGAGTCAGCATTGAATGTAGCAGACATTCACAGGAAGGTTTGCTGGTACATGGACTCAGGGGCTACTAGACATTTAATGCAATGCAATAAGAATTGGTTCAATTCTTTAACACCGTGTTTTCCCACTACAGTTACAGGGATTGGAAATAAGGCCCTTACTGCATTACAAGCTGGGAGAATCACAGTACGTTTAAGAATTGGAGGAGAGACAGTTGTTACAGATATACAATATGTGTTGTACATGCCTGATTTAGGAAGTAATCTCATTGCTATCAGCGTCCTAGAGAAAAAAGGCTACAAAGTCCAATTTCAGAAGGGCAAGTGTATGGTGCAGAATAAAAGAGGGACTGAATTGCTTCAGCTACCAGGTGCAACCAACTATATGTCCTGGACACTGAGGAGTGTACTGCAATGATGGCTACTGAGGTAAAACTGTCAATGGTGCTGTGGCACAAACGCTTGGGTCATCTGGGCTTTAATAACGTCCAGAAACTGCTAGATGGAATGGTAACAGGGAACACCATGAGCAACGCTGAAAGACCCATGTGTGAGAGTTTCATAAAAGGCAAGCAAACTCCCACCCCATTTCCAAAGTCAGTTAGTAGAGCAGAGACACCGTTAGCTCTAGTGCACACAGACTTGTGTGGTCCAATGGAGGAAGAATCGATCAGTGGCTACAGGTATTTCATGACTCTCATTGATGATGCCACAATAATAATACACATGTACTTTCTTAAAGAAAAGAGTGAAGTTGTCAACAAAATTGTGGCGTACAAAAACCTGGTGGAAAATCTCTTTTTTTCTTTCATGGAAAATCAGACATGTCTGAAACTAAAGATACTGAGATCAGACAACAGTGGAGAGTATAAGAACAAAGTCTTAGCCACATTCCTTAGGAAATATGGTATAAAGCATCATCTAACAATTGCCTACATACCAGAACAGAATGGCGTGAGTGAGCTGGCAAACCGCACAATTGTTGAGAGAGCATGGACTATGGGGCTAATTAATCAGGATATATATTTTTTTGCACTGCTGCGACCAGGTAATCGCTGCCTACAGGGGAGGGATTTGCAGGGGTACGATTGGCTGTGCAGTGAGCTTTTGCACATACAGTATACCAGCAGAAAAGGAGAAAGCTAGTTCCAAAACCCATAGAATGTGTATAATGCTCACATACTGCGATGAAAGCAAAGGATACAGACTTTGGGATGTTACAAGTAAACATCTTCTTAAATACAGAGATGTGGCATTCTAGGAGATAGCACCACTAACTGGAGCAGTGGAGCAACAACAAAATGTATTATTGGATGTACAGGCAGTAGAACGTGTGTCTGAATCTGAGAGTGTCAAAGCAGACAACAAGTCAGGGAACAGAAGTTCCACGAGGAGTAACAAAGGTACAGTGAGGAGTATGCAAACATAGCTTATTGTGAACCTCAAAACATACAAAAAGCAAAGTCAAGCAGTGATTGGACAGAGTGGAAGTCAGCAATTGATACAGAACTGTCAGCACTAAATGATAAGAGTACATGGACTATGGTTGATAGACCAAGCGACCGTTAATTGATTAAGAAAAAGTGGGTATTCTGCAAGAAGTGGAATACAAACGGGACATTAGCTCATTACAAAGCCTGCCTTGAGCCAAGGGATATACCCAGAAGTATGGAATCATTTACTGAGAGATCTACTCACCAGTCGCAAGGTATAGCACCTTAAGGTTAGTGATTGTTGTTGATACACTACATGATATAGTATTATTTCAACTAGACTTTGATTCTGCATTCCTAAATGGAGAATTGATTGAAGAAATTTATATGGAACCACCTGAACATTATGATACGGACATATTCCAAACTGGGAAAGTTTGTCTCTTAAAGAAGTCGCTATACGGCCTCAAGCAAAGTGGCCATTTCTGGTATGTAAAGTTGGATGCAGCATTACTAGAAAAGAACTTTGTTAGATCAGAGACTGATCACTGCCTATACCACAAAACCATCAAAGAAAAGTTGTTCATCATAGCTGTCTATGTGGATGATTTACTTTTGGCAGGTCAAGAAGATCACATCACTGATGTCAAGCACCAGCTTAAACAAAGATTCAAGTTGAAAGATCTAGGCCCTGCAAATAATCTATTAGGTATGAAAATTGTACAAAACATGCAAGAGGGAATTTGTTAGGGTCTCCTGCCCTGTGCTGCCACGTCGTCATGGCATCCGGGAGACAAGTGCTAGCGGAGTAACCTGAGCGCAGCTGATACTCCGGTTCGGGTCTTTTGCTGTGCAGTGGTTACAGGCTCTGTGCACGGCAGGGGATCCGGTGCTGGTTTTTGTGCTCACAGTCTGTGAGGTCTGAGTGGGGCGTGGACAGCACCTGCTTTATAAGGCCTCTTCTCAGGTTAAGCAGATGCTGCTGAATCTTTGTTGGTTAGTCAGTTCCTGAAAGTTAGCCAGTACTGTGTAGCTTTGTATTTGTTGTTGCTTACTGCAAATAGGCCTGGGAATTTGGTACTACACTCTGCCAATCCAGACCTAGCAGTAAGACTGGAGTCAGTCGTTTAGCTTGCTGGGGTTCTTTTACTACTCTGTGAACTTAGCAAGTTTGCAGCTGTATTCTAAGACTGCCTGCCTAAATCCTGTCTCACTGTGCAAGGTGTCAGGGGTCAGTTTAGTGGCAGTAAGCTGAACCTGTGCACTGCAAGTGAGAATTAGGATTGTGTCTATCATTCCATCTCTGACCAAGGAGTTTACTGCCACACCCGTTGGTAACCCTTTAGGGTTTTGCTGTTGCCCTTAGCAACAGCATTTCGGGTTTTCTACGTATTAAAACACAACATCTTGCTTTTCCCATCTGAGCATTACTAATACTAGGGAGACACCCAGTTCCTTAGCCTCTGAGCTTCTCTGTTCACTTTGTGTGTATTTTGTTACCCTATCACCTTCTGTGTACGTAATGTCATATTTCCCAGTCTGTCTGTGAGTTCATTTGTTTTGCATACCTATCCGTTCAGACACCAGTACATTCCTGCAGGCACTGGTGTGCATAACAGTTCAAACACCAGTACATTCCTGCAGGCACTGGAGTGCATAACAGTTCTGACACCAGTACATTCCTGCAGGCACTGGTGTGCATAACATATTCAGCAGCCTAATACTCCTGTTGAAATTTTGTGGGAATATGGAGCATACCCCTCAAAATACGTTGCAACAGGTGGTCGATCAGGTGCAGGTCCTGACTCGACAATTTAATGATTTGTCCATTAAAATGCACACCTCCCAGGCCGCTGGCGGAGCTTCCGCAGCAGCAGCACCTTCAGGGGTTAAGGAGCTGAAAGTAAATCTCCCGGATCGTTTTTCTGGAGATCGCTCGCAGTTCTTTTGTTTCAAGGAGAGCTGCAAGCTATACTTCCGGCTTAGGCCTCAGTCTTCTGGGTCGGAGATTCAGCGGGTGGGCATAGTGATTTCCTTGCTACAAGGAGACCCACAGGTCTGGGCATATGGGTTGCAGCCTGACTGTCCGTCGCTTAAAAGTGTTGATGCTTTTTTTACGGCACTGGGCATGTTGTATGATGACCCTGTCAAGACGGCCTCAGCCGAGGCTCAGATTTCGATCCTTAAGCAAGGGCGAAGGCCAGTTGAGGTAATCTGTACGGAGTTTCGGAGGTTGGCCCATGATACCCAGTGGAATGACCCAGCCCTAAAACACCAGTACCGAAGAGGTCTTTCTAACTAGATAAAGGACCAACTGGTACAATATCCCTTGCCTGATAGCTTGGATCAGCTCATGCAGTTATCCATCCGGGTGGATAGACGGCTGAGAGAGCGTAGGCTTGAATGGGAGACTGAGGTTTCCTTCTTTCCCAAGGGAACCTCAGACACTGAGGAATTTTCCGAAGGGCCTATGCAGATTGGGGCTACCCGCCTCTCCTCGCGTGAGAAGACGCGGAGGAGACAGCAGGGGTTGTGTTTGTACTGTGGGAATAAAGGTCATGTGGTAGTATCATGCCCAGAAAAGCCGGAAAACTTCAGGGCCTGAGGGTGATGGGAAATATCCTGTCAGGCCAGAAGTCAGAATTTCCCAGGAAGACTTTTATCATTCCGGTGACCTTGAAGATCCTCGGTCAAACTGTCAAGACTGAGGCCTTTGTGGACAGTGGGGCCGACGGTGTTTTTATGGACCGCCAATTCGCCCTGAAACACTCTGTTCCCTTAGTACCCTTGGCATCGGAAATTGAGATTTGTGGGTTAAACGGGGAACCATTATCCCAAGGTAAAATTACCTCTTGCACTAGCCAGATTTCTTTGTTTATTGGAGCCACACATTCTGAAAAATTGTCCTTTTATGTGACTGTCTGTACTTTTGCCCCATTGGTGTTGGGGTTACCCTGGTTAAGGGCCCACAATCCTCAATTTGACTGGGTCTCTGGGGAGATTCTTAGTTGGGGTACTGATTGTTTCAGGAGTTGCTTGAGCCTTCCAGTCAGGCTCTCGCAGCTAAGTTTGCCAGGATTGCCAGGGTGTTATGCAGATTTTGCGGACGTGTTCTCCAAAAAAATTGCAGAGGTACTACCTCCCCATCGCCCCTATGACTGTGCCATTGATTTGTTGCCAAATGCTAAGCTTCCCAAGAGCAGGTTGTACTCCCTGTCACGTCCTGAGACTCAGGCTATGGCAGAGTACATTCAGGAGAACTTGGCTAAGGGATTTATCAGACCTTCACAGTCTCCAGTTGGGTCGGGGTTCTTCTTCGTGGGTAAAAAGGACGGTTCGTTGCGACCCTGCATCGACTTCAGGGAATTGAACCGTATCACGATTAAAAACTCATACCCACTGCCTCTCATTTCGGTCTTGTTTGACCAGCTTCGTACTGCCACCATTTTTTCTAAGATTGACCTACGCGGTGCGTACAATCTAATCCAAATAAGAGAGGGGGATGAATGGAAGACTGCCTTTAATACCCACTCAGGGCATTATGAATATTTGGTGATGCCTTTTGGGCTCTGTAATGCCCCGGCAGTCTTCCAGGATTTCATGAATGATGTGCTCAGGGAATATTTGGATAGATTCTTAGTTGTATACTTAGATGACATCCTAATCTTCTCCCATTCCCTGGAGGAACATCGGAAGCATGTACGCTTAGTCCTCCAGAAACTCAGAGACCACCGGCTTGGGGCGAAGCTGGAGAAGTGCGAATTTGAAGTTCAGCAAATCGCATTTCTAGGATATATTATCTCCCCAGAAGGTTTCCAAATGGAGGGTTCCAAGGTACAGGCAGTCCTGGATTGGGTGCAGCCCACTAGTTTGAAGGCGCTTCAGCGTTTCCTGGGCTTTGCAAATTTTTATAGACGATTTATCGCTGGATTTTCGTCTATAGTGGCGCCCTTGGTGGCACTCACTAAGAAAGGGGCGGATGTTGCTCACTGGTCTTGTGAGGCTAAAGCGGCTTTTGCCCGTCTCAAAAGGGCATTTGTATCGGCCAAGGTGCTGCGACACCCAGATCCAGAGCGTCCTTTTGTGGTGGAGGTGGATGCCTCTGAGATGGGTATTGGGGCAGTGCTTTCTCAGATGGGAGTGTCTGATAATCGCCTTCATCCCTGTGCTTACTTTTCCCGTAAATTTTCGCCTGCCGAGATGAATTATGACGTGGGTAACCGGGAATTGTTGGCTATTAAGGATGCACTCGAGGAGTGGAGACACTGGCTTGAGGGGGCTAAGTTTGTGGTCTCAATTCTCACCGACCATAAGAATCTGGCATATTTAGAGTCAGCGAAGCGTCTCAATGCCAGGCAGGCACGATGGGCTTTGTTTTTTGCTCGCTTTAATTTTTTGATAACATATCGCCCTGGGTCAAAAAACATCAAGGCTGATGCGCTCTCGCGGAGTTTTGCTCCAATCCAGGAGACCACCGAGGAGCCGTTGCCCATTGTGTCCCCATCATGTATTAAAGTGGGCATTACCCAGGACCTCTTATCATTAGTCCTTAGAGCACAGGAGCAGGCTCCTCCAGACCTTCCGGTAGGTCTTTTGTTTGTGCCTCCTAGGTTAAGACAGCGAGTGTTCCTGGAATTCCATGCCAAGAAGTCGGCAGGTCACCCGGGTATTGCCAGAACTCGGGAGTTGCTATCTAGGGCGGTGTGGTGGCCCTCGGTGGCTAAGGATGTGGATCAGTGGGTTCGGGCATGTGACATCTGTGCCCGAAATAAGACTCCTAGAGGGGTTCCTGTTGGCCCATTACATCCACTCTCTATCCCATCTAAGCCATGGACCCACATTTCAATGGATTTTGTGGTGGACTTGCCCAAATCCTCGGGGATGACAGCCATCTGGGTTGTCGTTGACAGGTTTTCGAAGATGGCGCACTTCGTTCCACTGGTTGGGCTGCCATCGGCCAGACGCCTGTCTGAATTATTTATGCTGCATGTTGTGCGTCTCCACGGGTTGCCACTTGATGTGGTCTCTGACCGCGGATCCCAGTTTGTGGCCAAATTCTGGAGGGCATTTTGTTCCGATCTCCAGATTTCTGTCAGCTTGTCGTCAGGCTACCATCCGCAGTCTAATGGGCAGACTGAAAGGGTGAACCAGTCCTTGGAGCAGTTCCTCAGATGTTATGTCTCCAAGTGTCAGACTGACTGGGTTGCTCATCTGTCCATGGCAGAGTTTGCCTATAACAACGCGGCTCACTCTGCTACAGGGATCTCTCCCTTCCTTTGTGTGTATGGGCATCATCCTAAGGCCAATTCTTTTGAACCCCTGGACTCCACGCCTGGTGGTTCCTCTGTGGTTTCGGTCCTTAGAGGTATTTGGCGGAAAGTGAAGAAAGCCCTTGTGTCTGTGTCATTAGTGACCAAAAGGGTTTTTGATAAGCGGAAAAGACCCTGCAGCTTCAAATTAGGAGACTTCGTCTGGTTGTCGGTTCATCGGCCCTTATAAGATCACCAGGGTTATCAATCCGGTGGCATTTCAGTTAGATCTGCCCCGTTCTTTGGGTATCAATAAAACATTTCATTGTTCCCTTTTAAAACGGGCGATTAGTAATCCTTCTTCCAGTGGAAGACCTTCCCCTCTTCTGATACGTGGCCAGAGGGAGTTTGTTGTTGAAAGGATTCTTGACTCCAAGATGGTTCGGGGTCGGCTGTCATTTTTGGTGCAGTGGAAGGGGTATGGCCCGGAGGAGCGGTCGTGGGTGCGCAGTTGTGATCTTCATGCCCCCAGACTGATACGCTCTTTCTTCTCGCAGTTCCCCGATAAACCCGGTGGTAGGGGTTCTTTGACCCCTCGTCAGAGGGGGGGTACTGTTAGGGTCTCCTGCCCTGTGCTGCCACGTCGTCATGGCAACCGGGAGACAAGTGCTAGCGGAGTAACCTGAGCGCAGCTGATACTCCGGTTCGGGTCTTTTGCTGTGCAGTGGTTACAGGCTCTGTGCACGGCCGGGGATCCGGTGCTGGTTTTTGTGCTCACAGTCTGTGAGGTCTGAGTGGGGCGTGGACAGCACCTGCTTTATAAGGCCTCTTCTCAGGTTAAGCAGATGCTGCTGAATCTTTGTTGGTTAGTCAGTTCCTGAAAGTTAGCCAGTACTGTGTAGCTTTGTATTTGTTGTTGCTTACTGCAAATAGGCCTGGGAATTTGGTACTACACTCTGCCAATCCAGACCTAGCAGTAAGACTGGAGTCAGTCGTTTAGCTTGCTGGGGTTCTTTTACTACTCTGTGAACTTAGCAAGTTTGCGGCTGTATTCTAAGACTGCCTGCCTAAATCCTGTCTCACTGTGCAAGGTGTCAGGAGTCAGTTTAGTGGCAGTAAGCTGAACCTGTGCACTGCAAGTGAGAATTAGGATTGTGGAGACTCTCCTTGTGTCTATCATTCCATCTCTGACCAAGGAGTTTACTGCCACACCCGTTGGTAACCCTTTAGGGTTTTGCTGTTGCCCTTAGCAACAGCATTTCGGGTTCTCTACGTATTAAAACACAACATCTTGCTTTTCCCATCTGAGCATTACTAATACTAGGGAGACACCCAGTTCCTTAGCCTCTGAGCTTCTCTGTTCACTTTGTGTGTATTTTGTTACCCTATCACCTTCTGTGTACGTAATGTCATATTTCCCAGTCTGTCTGTGAGTTCATTTGTTTTGCATACCTATCCGTTCAGACACCAGTACATTCCTGCAGGCACTGGTGTGCATAACAGTTCAAACACCAGTACATTCCTGCAGGCACTGGAGTGCATAACAGTTCTGACACCAGTACATTCCTGCAGGCACTGGTGTGCATAACAGAATTGTCACAATTGACCAACAAACATACATTGAGGCAATAATTTCCAAGTATGGAATGACAGATGCAAAACCAGTGTGTACTCCGATTGATAAAAGTACAAAGATGGTGAAGGCCATGTCACCAAGCAGCAAAGGGGAGATAGAGGAAAATGCAAGAAATCCCTTATCAAAATGCCATTTCTAGTTTGATGTATGCAAGCATTGGGACACTACATGACATCACACATGTATTGAGTCGAGCAAGCCAGTCCGCAAACAATCCTGGGAGACAACATGGATTGCAGTAAAGAGAATACTAAGGTACCTCAAAGGTACAGGTTCACTAAAGCTGAAATTTACAAGATCATCATATACCAGCTTAAAAGTATTCTGTGATGTCGACTGGGGATCAGATGAGGATGATAGATGTCCTTATGCTAGATACTTGTTTGTACTACCAGGCGCAGCCGTAAGCTGGGCAAGTAGGAAACAACCCACAATTGCTCTTTCTACAACAGCGGCTGAGTACATGGCAATCACAAAAACTTCAAAAGAAGCGCTTTGGATAAGAGAGACTTTATGAGAATTAGGTCTTCTTTACCACAGTGAGATCATCAACATAAAGTGTGATAACAAGGGAGCAATTGATCTTTTTTTGTAGCACAAAGCATTATGGACATCATTTCATTCATGAGTTGATGGAAAACAAGTACGTCAATGTGAAATATGTTGCAAGTGAAGAAAATATTGCCGACATGTTGACAAAAAGATTGTCATCACACTTGCTACTTGCATTCCGAATGGAATGTGGACTAGAATATGGTTAATGTTGATTTATTCTTACTGTTTTTGCTTCACGTTATGTTTTCGGTTAAAGGAGTGACTTTATTGATTTGTTTGATAAAATGTCATGTTCTTTAAACATGTGACCAGAGACTGTCTTGAGCGAGGGGAAGTGTTAGGATATGGTGCGCTCTGTACCTTTCTCCTTCTGTGTATTAGTCTATGGGTGCATCCCCTAGTGTTAGACCTCTAGTGCCAGGAGTCACTCGGAGGCGGAGTTATATGATGTAGGTTCCTGTTCCTCCATCTCAGAGTGAGAAGAGTGAGACACACACAGAGACTGAGAGCCTGCACCCATCTTCAAGGGGAACGAGAATACTAACTGAACAGTTTGGATCCTTCATCAAGAACTATTTAAACTAACAGAGGGGGGCAGTGAAACAAACAAGAATAAAGAAATATGCTCCCCCAACACAGAGGTATTGTTTCTGCAGGCAAAGGGAATATGTAGCATATCCACAGCAATAGATAATTCAGATCAAAACCAAATAAAAATAGGCAGAGAGAGGAACATAGCTAGGAACAGGAAAAGCACAAACAAAACTCTAAAAGCTATGTGTGCAAATGCTAGGAGCTTAGGAAATAAAATCCCAGAACTAATTGCAATAATGACAAGGGATGATCTAGACATTGTGGCAATTACAGAGTCATGGTACAATGAAAATCATGACTGGGACATAGCTATACCGGGATATACTTTATTTAGGAAGGATAGAATTGGAAAACTCGGAGGAGGGGTAGCAATGTATGTAAAAAAAATGCATAAATACTACATTAATACAAAGTATTGAAGAAAAAACTGAGGCCCTTTGGGTGACCATAGAAACAGGGGAAAAGTCAAGTATTTGTATTGGCATGATATACAGGCCACCAGGTCAGGAAGAGGAAACTCGACAAGTACCTATTGCAGGACATTACTAAAATGGCGTTAAAAGGAGAGGTAATAATCATGGGAGACTTTAATCTTCCTGATGTAAACTGGGAAGTGTCTGTTGCTAGTTCCACTAGAAGTAGGGACATTTTAAATTCCCTTCAGGGAGCATCCCTCCACCAATTGGTGAGGGAGTCCACTCGGAAAGACGCTATATTAGACTTAATACTTACAAATGGAGACAGAATATCGGACGTAAAAGTGGGTGAAAACCTGGGATCCAGTGATCATCAAGCAGTATGGTTCAGCATAAAGACAGAGACTGACTCATCCCATACAAAAACAAAGGTGTTGGATTTTAGGAAGGCTGATTTTGTAGGGATGGGAAAATGTTTAAGCGATTCTTTGGTAGAGTGGAGGAACTTGGAAGCCGTGCAGGAGAGGTGGGAAACATTAAAATGTGCAATATTAAAGGCAACAGACCTTTGTATCAAAAGTGTTAGGAAAAACACAAGGAAAAGGAAGCCAGTGTGGTTTGCAAAAGAAGTAGCAAATATTGTGAAAGCAAAAAAGATGGCTTTTAGGAAATATAAGCAGACACAAAATAATGAAGACAAAGAGATATATCTTGTTAGACAGAAGGATACTAAGAAGGTAATCAGATGTGCAAAGGCACAAGCTGAGGAGAAAATGGCCCAGTCAGTTGGTAAAGGAGGCAAAACTTTTTTTTAGGTATATAAGCGAAAGGAGAAAAACAAAAGGCGGAATAATAAAACTAAAGACATACACTGGGAGTCTTGTTGAGGGAGACAATTTAATAGCAGATCATCTTAATAACTATTTTTGCTCAGTATTTACTACTGAAAGAGAGGGGAAGGGGCCACAGTTAAGTTTCAGGGATATTCAGGAAAATGACACAAGTACATTTACAGAGGAGAAGGTCCTAACAGAACTCTCAAAGCTGAAAGTGGACAAATCTATGGGGCCAGATGGGATACATCCAAGGATACTAAAAGAACTTAAAGAGGTGCTGGTAGCACCATTGACAGAATTATTCAACCAGTCATTAGCTACAGGAGTAATTTCAGAGGACTGGAAAAGAGCAAACGTAGTCCCACTGCACAAAAGTGGAAGCAAGGAAGAGGCAAACAACTACAGACCAGTGAGTCTTACATCAGTAGTAGGGAAATTGATGGAAACACTCTTACAAGAAAGAGTTGTAGATTATCTTAAATCCGGCAATTTACAGGATCCCAAACAGCATGGATTCACTGGGGGGAGATCATGTCAAACAAATCTTATTGACTTTTTTGACTGTGTGACTAAAGTGATGGATAAAGGTGGAGCCATGGATATAGCTTATCTAGACTTTAGTAAGGCTTTTGACACTGTTCCACATCGCAGACTGCTAAATAAACTTGAAAGTTTGGGATTGGATATTAGGATTATTGAATGGATAAGATCTTGGTTGAAGGATAGAAAACAGAGAGTTGTGGTAAATGGAGTGCATTCACAGGAGGGAAATGTTACCAGTGGAGTACCACAGGGATCTGTACTTGGACCAGTGCTTTTTAATATCTTTATTGGTGACATTGCAAATGGCATTAAAGGGAAAGTATGCCTTTTTGCAGATGACACAAAGGTATGCAACAGGGTAGACACACCAGGTGGGGTAAAACAAATGATTGAGGATCTAGGTAGACTAGAGGAATGGTCAAGAGTGTGGCAATTACAGTTTAATGCCAAAAAAAATGCAAAATCATGCACTTGGGTCTCAAAAATCCAAAGGCTAAATATAGTATTAATGGCACTATACTGGAAACTACTGAGGAGGAAAGGGATCTAGGAGTCACTATTTCAGATGACTTAAAGGCAGGTAAGCTATGTAACAAAGCAATGAGGAAGGCTAGTCAGATGCTTGGCTGCATTGGGAGAGGAATCAGCAGCAGAAAGAAAGAAGTAATAATGCCACTGTATAGGTCATTGGTACGGCCTCATCTAGAATACTGTGTTCAATTCTGGAGGCCATATCTTCAAAAGGATATTAATACATTAGAAACTGTACAAAGAAGGGCAACTAAAATGGTGCATGGCCTACATCACAAAACATACCCAGAAAGACTAGGAAATCTCAATATGTATAGTTTGGAGCAGAGAAGGGAAAGGGGGGACATGATAGAACCTTTCAAATATATCAAGGGTTTTAACAAAGTCCAGGAGGGAAACATTCTCCAAATGAAGAGAAGAAATAGGACACGAGGACATGCACTGAGACTGGAGGGGGGGGGGGGGGGGGTTCAGGGAAAATTTGCGGAAAAATTACTTCACAGAAAGGGTAGTGGACAAGTGGAATAGCCTCCCATCGGAGGTGGTAGAGGCTAAGACAGTAGAGCAATTTAAACATGCATGGGCTAGACATAAGGATATCCTTAAAAAAAAATAAGGATCAATTAAGGTTAGAGATTTAAAAAAAAAAAAAAAGGGGCAGACTAGATGGGCCAAGTGGTTCTTATCTGCCGACAAATTCTATGTTTCTATGTTTCTATGTTTCTATGATACAGAGTCCTGGTGTACAAGTGTGCAGAGACTGGGAGCAGATCTAAGCTACAGAGACTCACAGTGTTCCAGTGCATGCATCATCTTCTCTACAGTGGGAGTCAGACTGCAGGACTGTGCAGTCCTCCATACTTTACCAAAATATACAACTCCTGATAAGTACCGCTACCTAATGCTGTTACCTTGTGTGATATATGGGCTCCTGATTACCGCTATCAGTGTTACATCTAGGTCACCTGTTTACACTAAATAAACCTGCATTACTGTTTAAGTCACAAAGAGTGTGGACTGATGTCACTGCACCAGATAGCCCAGTACACTCTGCCAACACTGAGCACCCTTCAAGTGCAGGAGATCAGTCAGCCTTCCCAGTCTACCTTAACACTGATTTGCCACAGTACAATCATTATGATTCATATTGAACTGTCTGCCTGGGTGCTCAGAGGCATCCATAGCAACCAAGCAGAGACGAAGAGAATTGTGGTGCTCTTGCTTATTCAATCAAATTCCTAGATTTTTGTTATTTTATTTTTTTAAGGGGGAATGCGAATTTAAAGGTATGCTAAGCTTAATTTTCTCTAGGGAATATACAGTAAATACTTGAGTTTGATGCTATGCCTTAGACCATGAGCAACTTTTTTACCTATAGTACCTTTTAGCATTTTTTAAGGAATAAGGGTAAACCATGCTGATTTGTCAAAGGACCATACCATCAAAAGAGAAGAACTATGACAGGGGGTGTGTGGCCTGGCTGCTGGAGGAAGCTGACTTTCTGTGTGGGCTCCCTCAGTTTGGGCAGTAAAATGCTGCTTTTTTACCTGATTCTGGGTGCCTTCCCTACCCTCCCTACCCTGCCTACCCTGACCTACTGAAGTGGGCTGGTGTGTGCCGCGGAATCGGGTTGCAAGCCCCGGAGCTCCCGTGGATTGCGGCCTACCAGCTGCCCTCAAGCTGGGTCCTCGATTTTGCCACTGAGCCAGCGCGACCCGTGGATGCCGCGGATTAGGATCTTGGCCCTCTCTTATGCTCCCAGGAGATTTACCAGCCACTGGACACCCCTGTGGAGGCTTCCCTGCTGCCCTTACCTGCCCTCTCTACCGGGACCGTGCCGAGAGCTGAGCTGCCTGGTGGAGCCGCGGGACACCCGGTGGCCATCTTAGGGGGACTCGGAGCATCGCCAGATCCCCTGCCCATCTCCAGTGAGTGAGGTGAGTGAGGTGAGCCATACTATAGATCTCACAGGCCCTCACAATTCCTGCTCTGTGCCCCTGGGATCATTTACTCTGCACAGCCTCACACTGTATTACACTGCTGGGACAAACGCTGTGCTGCTGCTGGGAGGACACTTCTCCCTGCATTTTTTTCCTCTCTCCCCCTCAGTATATTTTGTGGATGACCTCTGCTGGATGAGACCTCACAGAGCTGTTCTGCTCTCAACAATTGCACCTCTGTAGTGCTGTGGTGCTTCACTCTACATCCCTGCACCTCTATAACACCTCTGTGGTGCCTTATACTACACCCCTGCATCACACACCTGTGGTGCTTTATGTGACCTTTATGTGAATCTCAGCCTCCGGGTCACTCCGCATCTATCTGGGCAGCAGCTATCGGGGGTACATCCACTGCACTGAGGCTCAGACAGTACTCATGTATTACATTGTGCCCGGATGGGCTCTCCCGGCCTCCTTCTGTGAACTGCCTACAATGTGATCTCACTTTGTAAAGCACCCGGTCCCGTGTGAGATTCTAATGCTTTAGGAGCTTCCCCATTCCTGTACAGGTGTTGACTACCGATTTACCTCATTTATCTCCGTCACCATGCCTAAAGGGGGGAAAAAGTCGAATACCCATAATCTGGTGGGCTACTTCAAGAACTCTACTCCATCCTCTACCCGGAAATCATCACCACCTCCGCCTGAGTCGACAGCCTCTGACCGTGACCCGGATGACTCTTCCTCAACTCCCGCCACTAAAGCAGATGTCGCTCTTCTTCTGTCCGAGATGCGCAATATAAAAAAAACAATCCGTGCGGAGGTACATGAGGCTATCTCTGGCCTAAAAACGGACATGGACAGCTTGGGATCTAGAGTTGACGCCATTGAAAGGAAACAAGAAGAGCTTATCGCCTTTCAACAAGAATCAGAACAGGAGGTGACTCAAATGTGTACAGATGTTATGTTATTGGCGGACAAACAAGAAGATTTGGATAATAGGGTCCGTCAGAACAATCTTAGCATCCGTAACATCGCTGAGACGGTGGAACAGGTTCACCTCACTGATTACCTGCTCCGCCTATTCCGCTCTCTTGCTCCCTCTGTTCCTGATGATATGCTACTCCTTGATAGGGCTCACAGGGCCCTCCGTCCTAGATCTCAGGATGCTAAAATGCCAAGGGATGTAATTCTGCGTTTTCACTATTTTGCTGTCAAATATCAAGTCTACGCCAAAGCTCGGATGACTCCTGCCATCTCTTTTGAGGGCTCCGATCTTCTTGTCTTCCAGGACCTGTCACCGGTCACGTTGAATAGAAGAAGGGAACTAAAGGACATCACAAAAACCCTGAGAGACAACAATATCAGATACAGATGGGGCTTCCCCTTTGCCCTCCAAGTCAGATCTGATGGTAAAGTCCTGCCTGCCAGATCCTCTGATGAGGCCCTTTAATTGCTCCGCCACTTGAACATCTCCGGCCCTCTGGTTACTTCGCAACATCCTCCCCCTGTCAACACCTCCCTTTCCCTCACAGCCCCATCCTCAACTTGGAACACTGTTGGATCTGCCTCCCATACTCATCCGGGTACATGACTCTACCTTTGTTACTACCCTTGAGCTGACCTTACTTTCGCAATGGCTCTCATTGGATCTCAGGGTGACTATTTGCATTTCATCATCTTTCCCATATCCTGCAGAGTCCTATGTTTAGTTAATGTTTGCTGTTCTTTACATTGATATGTTTGTGGAGGTTGGGCCTGCTTGGGACTCGGGGCCTGGGTTTTACGCAGTCAGCCTCCCGAGCCTATTAGTACTATTGCTTGAGATATTTTCTGTTGATATGGCTCGTGTTTGTGTATGCGTGGACCCCGGCCCTGAATGACCCGATCAGGTCACGCTTTCTCTTCCTGTTTTCAACAGTTCCAATGTTATTGATTTTCTCCTCCTCTATGTTTAAATGCATGTTATTCGGGGGCTCAAAAGTTGGGGGTCTACGGACCTCTATTTTTCTAAGGTTATGTAGTCACTACACCATGGCCAGTATTTACTAAAAAATCCGAGTTTGTCCGATTTGTGTTTTTTTTTCTAAGTCCCAATCCGGGAATTCACTAAGCACAAATCTCGGCAGTGTTTGGACTATTCGTAATGGTTTGAATGCCAACGTTCAGAAATACGAATGAATAGACCATCGGTCAAACGCGGCTGTTATTACATAGAATACGGGAATTCACTATTCATTCGTATATGGGTGTTAGTCTCTGAGTGCTCAAATGCGGTCGTATTTTTTTGCGATTCGTTAAAAAAAGCGGCAAAAAAATAGACCTGCTTTTTTCAGGCATGTTTACATGTGTTGTAAATAAAAAATCACTCACACCTGAATTAGGATGCCTATAAAAGGATGTTAGGCCCATTTCAATACACCTACACTCAGAAATGGCAGCAGGACTGTGGGCCAGTGATCTTTTGTGTGCTGTGGGATTCCTCAGACTCAGACATCAGCCTGCAAGTACCCAGGGCCAAGAAACTGAACATGGTCAGCAGGTTGTACAGGTTCCGCGGAGGCTGCGCAGGCCTCGTTTTTGTAGGGGGTGTTTAAACTTGAACGCATTGTCCGATGATAAGGTCATACAGATGTTCCGTCTAAATCGTAACAACATTTTCCGTCTGTATGACCTTGTCAAACTGGGCCTAGACCCTGAGACAGCACGCTCTCGTTCTGTCTCAGGCCTGCACAAACTCCTGGCTGTGTTGCACTTTCTGGCTACTGGCAGCTTTCAGGCTGTGTCTGGGGATGTCATAGGAATCTCACAGCCCTCATTTTCCAGAATCTTAACACAGGTGATGTATACCTAACTACCTCTTCTGTTTTTTGTTTGTTTTAATTTCTCGGTTGCCAGTTCTGTCCTAAAATCTCATGTTTATTGTTCTTTAAAATATACACACAGGTGTTGGCTGTTTTGCAGCCCCACATCGAGGCCTCAATCTGCTTCCCTACCCAGGAGTCTCAGTGGCATGCCGTCAGGGTAGATTTCTATGAGCTGGCTGGCATGCCCAATGTGCTTGGAGCCATAGATTGCACACACATTCAGCTGAGACCACCTAGGGGCAGGCAGCACATATATACTAATCGCCATTTCGAATACTCCACAAATGTGCAGGTGGTTTGTGATGCAAATCTCAAAATAATGAGTGTTGTTGCTGGTTACCCTGGGGGCTGCCATGACTCCTTCATCCTCAGTCAGTCATCCCTCTTTGATAAGTTTGAGGACAGACAAATGCCAGATGGATGGCTGCTGGGTATGTAATTTGATATGTGTAGGCCTGCGTATACTTTGTCCAATACAGGTGTAGATGTATTAACCTGTAGAAGGCATAAGGAAGTGAGAAACCAGTGATCTGTGGAAGGTGATAAAGGCACCAGCCAATCAACTCCCATATGTAAATGAACATTTAGGAACAGATTGTCTGCTGCCTTTATTACCTTGCACATATTACTGGTTTATCACTTCCTTATGCCTTCTACAGGTTAATATATCTGCCCCACAGTGTGTTACTTATGTGTTGCTGTATCTTAACATGAATCACGTTACTATATCTGTCTTTTGGGTGATGGAGGATATGGCTGTTTCTCTTGGCTTCTAACTCCATTGTCCCGACCTGATACCCCTGCTGAACACAATTACAATCATGCACATAAGTCCACTCGGAATGTGATAGAAAGATGTTTTGGTGTGCTGAAATCTAGGTTTCGGTGTCTGGATAAGTCTGGTGGCCTTTTGTTGTATAGTCCCTCCAAGGTGACTCAAATTGTGTTCTGCTGCTGCTTTTCTTCATAACATGTGTTTGCAACAACATCTGCCACATGTTGAGGAGGAGAAGGAAGAAAGCAGCCAGCAAGCAGAGGAATTAGAGACATCTGGTGATACTTGGAGTACAGATGTAGGGAGGCAGGTTAGGCAAGAGCTCATCACTCGCTATTTCTAAGGTAAGTTTGGTTTGCTTCTTTCATTTGTTGTGTAATCATAAATAGATGTTTTGCCATTTTTATTGGCAAAACCATTACTCAGAATGTGTCTGTCTCCTTGACACATACAAACATACCCTCGCTTTATGCAAAACAAATGTCGCATGTGTATTGTGTGTATTTTTACACTCAAAACAACAGATTATGAGTGGCATGCATTAAGTCTGGAAAAGTGATCGTAAACTTGCAGTGCTAATTTATTAAAAGCCCACATAATCCATTTAGTATTTCACTTTATCATTGTGTGTAACGTCCTAATGCACAGGTTCACAAACTCGGCCCTCAGGACCACACACAGTGCATGTTTTTCACGTAACCCAGTAGAAGCACAGGTGTATGAATTACTCACAGACATATGTTAAAAGGTTCACAGGTGGAGCTAATTATGTCACTTGTGATTCTGTGAGTAGACCTGCAAAACATACACTGTGTGGGGTCCTGAGGGCCGAGTTTGAGAACCTGTGTTCCCAAAAAACACTCCTCAACATATAATATGTTAGCCTTCAGGAATACATGTGTCCCTTTGTGTGATGCTCCATCATATTTAAGAGACACAAACTTACTGTAATCAGGAATAATTTATTTCCTAATGTTTGATGCAGTAAACTTGATGATGTGTAAGTAAATACAGTTTGCCACATATATACATTATTATACACATTCTTTGTTTTTTGGTTAAAAAGTTCTATTTTGTTGGTTTCTGCATCATGTGTAATAACATTCTTACTAATTTTTAACACACACAAACATGTCCCAACAATACTGACATTCATTTTGTCAATGTTTTGTTAAAAATTCAATGCCAACATATTAAAAGCTTTTTACGCAACTCAATTGTGTTCTTCTTGCAATGTTGTATAGAGAAGAAAGGTAAAATAGTTAACAATAACATTGTAATTTGGATTGTCTGCAGGAAAAGAGAATGATTTGAATCTAGAAAGAGTAATGATTAGAAAAAAATCAAGTGGTCAGTTTACTTCCTGCTAAAGACATTCTGCCTGGCTGCCAATTATTGTGTCTGCAGGAAAAGAGAATGATTGGAATCTAGAAAGAGTAATTATTAGAAAAAAATCAAGTGGTCAGTTTACTTCCTGCTAAAGACATTCTGCCTGGCTGCCAATTATTGTGTCTGCAGGAAAAGAGAATGATTGGAATCTAGAAAGAGTAATGATTAGAAAAAAATCAAGTGGTCAGTTTACTTCCTGCTAACATGTATGTGCGGCTCCATCAACATTTCCCTCCTCCAATACCAAAAAAAATGGTAAAGTATAAATGTGCGTACAAATTTTATGTTGTTGTTTGTACCACTTATAATTAATGATGTTGTAAAAATTGTCAAGGAGCTAAGTGTTATATATTTTTTGCCAAACATACACTTACTAACTATTTTGAGTTACTTATCACAAATGTCTAACTTGTATTATTTTCAAGTTTTTTTTGGTGGCTGCTTGTCCTGCCCTTTGCCTTTAGCACTGTCATGTTGTCGTGCTTTGGTGGAGCGTCTTGGTGGTGATGAGACTGGCGTGATATTTGGAGTAGTCGTGCCAGAACTGCTGGTTGTTTGCTGTTGGTGCATGCATCTGAGTGTTTCATTCAGGTTAGTGAGGGTGGCATTTAGTTCACGTGTAGCAGCATTTTGATTGTCTACAATTCAGAATAAACTTTCATTAATCTTTTGATTGTTTTGAAAAATGTTCATATAACTTTGCTGTTGTCTGTGCTGTTCTTCCATTAGTCTGTGCTGTTCTTCCATTATGCGTTGTAAGTTGCCCATGACCTGTGTAATGTCTGTACGCATGAGTTCCATGGTATTGCCTATTCTGGTTGTTTGTTCATTTTGTCTACTCAGATTTCTTGATATTCTTCTGAGGTGAGATGGTAGGCTTGCAAACATTTGTGTCTGCCTACGCAGGCAATCTTCATTAGTGGCCTGCTGTCTAGCCCAAATGGACCAAAACACCTGATCAGGGCCTTATGTTACTGGTGTAGTTGGGCTGTGTTGTGGTGGTGGTGGGCTTTGCTGTGGTGGTGTACTCACGGGTACTGGGGGGCTCATTCCTTGCCTTAATGTCTGCATTTCTAAGATGTTTGTCTCCTCCATGTCACTGTGTTGCTGTTGTTGTGGAGGGATGCTGTTACCAGGACTAGAAGCTGAAATGTAAAAAAAATCTCCGTTAGCTATCCATATGTTTGAGAAATGTAAACAAATCACTACACATGGAACACATGTCATTCACTGTTGCTTTCAACTATTTTGCCTAGCAACATCATCACTCATAACTTAAATACATACATATGCCTATTTGTGGCAAATGTGTCTGGTTACTTAATTGTGAAAGCAAACACTTTAGTTTAATTGCAGCTCACACATACTCCACCATAAAAACACATTGGAATCCATAATGTGTGACCTTATAGCTTTGATCAAACAAACATAGTAATGTTTTTATATGTATTTTGCAATGTTACCTCAAATCACACATGTGAAATATGGAAAAACAACCTTACTTTTTTCAATTTAAAAAAACATGCTTTTTTGTTGCAGCATCTTACACACAATATCATACTGTATGGCTCATGTGGACATACATATCTTTACTGGATGTGGACAAGGCCATTTAGCTAGGATTCCATTTAAGCTTTTACTTACTGCGGTAAGTATCTACGTTTTTGATGTGTTTGGCAAAATGCGGTTATGAAAAATTTTGATTACGTTCAGAAATTTTTTACATTTATTTAAGTTTGATACTCACAATCAAGATGAGGGGAGTGTGGATGACGTCTTGGAGGTGTGTCCAAAATTTGGAGTGGGGGGACAGAACATACGGACGATAATCTTCGTGGCGGGGTAGCCTGCTGTGGTTGGCCCGGGACATACGACCTTGCTTTCTTTTCGGCCACAGGTTTTTTGTGGTGATGTCTTACAGAAGTGCCACTTCTGCTGCTCCATACTTCTTTTGATGGACCTTTTAATGAAAGTGCAATTTTGTTATGGCTATTCCTTTACAAACATACCCTATACTACAATGGACACTTTACCTGCTTCCGCAGCGTCATCATCATCAGATGTGATAGGAGTTACTGGCCGACGAGTAGTACTGCTTTTTTCAAACACTGTATAAAATAAAATAAAAAAATATTCATGCTATTGTGGATACATCCACCCATTATGCTTATAAACATTTATTCTTTAAGAAATGCTTGGTTGAAAAAAAACAAAAAACATAAGGACCGGAAACAAAAAAAATAAAACATAAAACAATAAACATTGTCCAATAGACATATGCACTATGGAAAAATCAACACAGCAAAACATGTACAGGACACTGACATAGGCCACAAGTAAAAAAAAACATTACCAACCAAAAACACACACATCTTCATTTTGTATTGAAAGGAAAAATATTACAGATGCAATATATAAATTGCTCTGTGATGTGGCACTCCAAACACACATTACCACTATATGAGCCAAACCAAAATGTAGCAATATTTTAAAAATTACACTGCAGTGAGGTGTCACAGTACAAACACAAGCTAAAAATTATCAATGAAATAGTGTTATAGTGTTATTTTGTTCAAATATTTTACATTATCTAATAATGACATTACACATGTAAGTGGTTTCCAAACCACTTTCCACTACTGCAGCCTCTAACATGACAATCACTGTTTTTTAAACATTGCACATGGATCACAAAAATATAAAACATAGTCAGAATTTTAAAATAAAAAACGCCCAAAAGAAAAATATTATTGCAGGACAATTCAGAGACACACCAAGTCCAAACTACACATGCAAAATATCTTTCATAAAAACACATGACATACAATAAAGTAAGATGTTACATTGGCTTTTGTATAAAACATTAACCAAAACAATGTATTTGCTGACACACACTTGAAGATGGGAGTAATATGCAATGTCACATGACACACATTTAAAAATAAATAAAAAAATCATAGAATGTAAATGCAAATACACATGCTCACCATTCTTCCTGGGCCTATCTGAATCCCGGACATGGGTTGCAGAGGCAACTTCAGGAGGTATTACACTCCGCATGGGCTCCTCATACTCCAGATATCTTGCAATAGAGGGCTGCCCACTACCGGTTTTCCGAGCCGACTTGGCCTCCTTGGCCATTTTGGACTTGACACGTCGCTTTATGTCATAGTACCGTTTGCGGCACGTGTCCTCCGTCCGCTTGACCACCCCCTCACTATTGACAGCAGCAACAACTTTCGCCCACAACACCGTCTTCCTCCGTGTTGGCACCTTGGCGGACTCAGGGCCAAATAGCTGCCTCTGATACTTCATCAGCTCACGCACCAATGCCACATTTTCAGCAAAAGTAAACTTTACATTCCGCCCAGTCTTAGTAGTGGTGCGTGGCTGCGGAGCACTCTGACTGTCACTATCACTTGAGGCTGCTGCAGCAACCTCACCCACCTCCTCCACCTCACTAACCTCACTAACACTCACCTCCTCCACCTGACCAACCTCCTCCCCCTCACTCACACCCTCCACCTCACCCACCTCTGAGTCACACATAATTGTGTGTCTAATCAGTTAACACAGAAAAAAAAATGAAAAACAACACACTCCTCCACTACCACTACACAACTCACACGCACACACGCACGCACCCACGCACACACACACACACACACACACACACACTGACAAGGGACTATAAAGAAAAATAACTTGGACTAAAAATGAAACAAAACCACAAAATACAAGACAACAAGAATGACAAGAGGACTTTCAAACACAATACAACACTCAGAAATCGCTACCAACACTCCTCACCAAACCACAAATTCACCTACCTCCACAGCACAACCTCCCTCCTCCTCACCACTAACTAAACCCACGAGGTGCGGAAAGTTTGGGGCGTATTTATATGGTTGCGCACAGACACTCCTACCATCTGAAACACAACCAATCACGAACGGGGATGAAAATCGAAAATGAAAGTGAAAATGCGGGCGCGGGAAAAAAACAAACCCTGCCGCATTTAACTTAGGGAAAAAAACAGCAAATACAACAAAAACACGTACGCAAACGACAATGACGGCCGTAAATGTGCCAAAAAAAAACGACTGGCATCGACATCGGAAAACACAAAAACCATAAAGTCGACTACTTCGTAACTTTGCGTATATGGATTCAAAAAGTTGCATGAAAATGCACCCGATACAAAACGAGTTTAAACACTACACAAACCGACTCAAACACAAATATTAGTAAATATTGGCCCATGTCTCCCCTTTGTTCCTTTGGATTTGCCCTCCCTCCTTTCCCCTCCCCTTCAGCTCCTTTTGCCTACTAAGTACGCTATACATACTATATTGGTTTTGCCCACACACGGGACCCGGTCCCCACATGTCTTTCCTCCGTGCGGCTGGGTTAACCCATCCCCCATTCGGCCTTCACGGTCGACATCAGACAAACTAGGCCCGCGGGTCTACTCCTTCCTTGGGTCCGATCAGTGAGAATGGATTTTCTTTGTTTTCTAGTTGCTGGTGCTACCATATGCCTGTTTTTCATCTGTTCTCCTTCTAGTTCTCTTCTCTCTCTGGTCTTCTCTCCTTCTTCCTCTCTTTTTTCCGAGGTCCCGCTGGTGCGTCTCTGCTTGAATAGTGTTACATTCCTATTCCATGGTTCTTAGAACAGTTTCATTGAACACGAAAGGTTTGAACAGCCCACACAAACATTCTCTCTAATTTCAGTCCATTAAACAACTACGAGGCGATATTAGATTTCTACAAGAGACTTACTTTTCTGGCGCATTACACCCTGAACTTATGTCTAAAACCTTCTCACACACTTTCCATGCTTGCAATCCCATACACAAGAAGAAGGGGGTTTCTATACTCTTTGCTAGCCACCTGGCTTTCACCCCCTCCAATATATTGAGAGACCCTGAGGGTAGATATCTGCTGTTAGTGGGGTTATTAAATGGGACCCCCCACACATTGTTGAATGCCTATGCTCCAAATCAATTACAGGCCCCTTTCTTCCATTCCCTAAATAGCCTATTAGCTCTGCACAGACGCGGTAATGTGGTTTTGGGTGGGGATTTTAGTGTAACTCTGAATAGTGCTCTGGATAGATCTAAACCTTTGCCCAGATCAATGCGCTCCTCTCATTTGCGTAATGCGGCTGCTTTGAATCTTTTGCTGTCCCGACATCTTCTCTTCGATGCATGGAGAGTGAAAGAGCCGAGCGCTCGAGACTACACCTACTACTCCCCTATCTGTGATGTTTACACAAGATTGGACATGCTCTTTTTGAGTACAGAGCCTGCTCAGTGCATTCTTGACACCTCCATTTATCCTAGCACGTGGTCAGATCATGGCCCGGTTACTGTGGACGTCCCGGGCCCACATCCTCCCGCACGCCACCCTACGTGGCGTTTGAATTACAGAATCCTTCTTAATCCCCAAACGAAAGCTCATATCGCTGCTGAAATTTCCCATTACTTTAATTCAAATGCATTTCCGACTATTTCTCCTATGTTACTGTGGGACGCCCATAAGGGGGTCTTGCGCGGATGCTTGATCAGTGCCTCCTCTCATAATAAGAAGTCTAGGACCAACCGCATCCGGGAACTCTCGGATTTGGTCACGTCCCTATCGCTGAAACATAAAATATCAGGGTTCGAAGCAGATCTCTCTTCTTTGTCCTCCGCCAGAGGTGAACTAAACTTGCTCTTGACAGCTAAGGTGGAAACAAGCTTGAAATGGCTCAACCAGTCTTTTTACGAAAAGGGAGACAAGGCTGATTGGCTGCTAGCTTCTAGGCTTCGGACTAGATTGGCAGGGAACAATGTTTTATCTATCCAATCTTCCCCTGGTAAAAGAACTTGTGATCCTAAACGTATCACTGAGACTTTTTCTCGCTTATACAAGAAGTTATACAATGCTTTTGGGTACTCTCACTCTAGCCCTGATTTTCTGGCGGACATACGTGCCTTTCTGTCCCACTGCCATCTGCCCTGTTTGTCCCCTACGGCTTCCGCAGAACTAAACTCTAGGATCTCTGATGAAGAAATTGCCACCGTCATTAAAAACCTAAAATCAAACAAGGCTCCTGGCCCGGATGGATTTTCAGCCACCTACAATAAGACTTTTCTTCCCCAGCTAATGCCTCAACTGTCAACTCTCTTTAATGCTGTTTTACAGGGAGCATCTTTTTCCAAATCGGCTCTAGAGGCTAGGATTATAGTTATTCCCAAAGATGGCAAAGATGTGTCCAACTGTATTAACTATAGAACTATCTCGTTACTTAACTCTGACATTAAGATATACGTGAAAATCCTGGCTCTCTGATTGAACAGCGTATTGCCCCAACTTATCCATAATGACCAGGTGGGATTTATCCCTGGTCGACAAGCCCGCGATAACACGAGGCGTGTCATTAGCCTTGCCCACTATATCAACCTTACACATACCCCTGCTCTTTTGCTTTCTCTGGACGCGGAGAAAGCATTTGACAGGATAGGCTGGCCCTTTATGTTCGAAACTTGCACGATTTGGTCTTCGGGGTGAATTCCTCACAGGGATGCAGGCCTTGTACTCAGGTCCCTCTGCAAGGGTCTCCGTAAATGGAGTGCTGTCAGACCCTCTGGATATTTCTAACGGTAACAGGCAGGGCTGCCCACTCTCGCCCCTGATCTTTGCTTGAGTGACAGAACTGTTAGCAGCTTTTATCCGGACCTCGACTGACATTGGGGGGTTAAGGTGGGGGCTCTGCTTACAAGATCTCCCTGTTTGCAGATGATGTCCTCCTCTTGCTTACCTCAGCGCACACTTCCTTGCTGAACCTTTTCAATCTTCTGTCTGAGTATGGACATGTGTCGGGTTATAAAGTTAATTGGTCTAAAACAGAAGCTCTTCCCTTCCACATCCCTCATAACCACCTGTCCCGTATGCAATCCAACTTTACATTTTCTTGGTGTTCTTCTAAAATCCGATACCTGGGGATCTCTATTACGCGCCACTATGGAGATCTGTATAAGAAGAACTTCTCCCCCTTACTTATAAATATTAAGGCCGATCTCCATAAGTGGCAGTCCTTGATTATATCCTGGCTGGGTCGTATCGTAGCTCTGAAAATTAATATTATCCCCCGCCTACTTTATTTGTTTCAAACATTGCCTGTGAAAGTCCCGGACTCTGTCTTGACACAAGTTCACTCCTGGTTCGCTCGCTTTGTTTGGAGAAATAAGGTCCCTAGGATAGGTTTCTCCACTTTACGCAAACCTGTACAGGAGGGTGGTAGAGGCTTCCCTAATATCCGCCTTTACTATCTGGCCACTCATCTCAGCCAAGCTATTGCCTGGTTCGCCCCAGCTCAGAATATCCGGTGGCTCCAGCTGGAATCTGCGCATGGCCACACTATGTCTTTGTCATCCTTACTCTTATCCCCCTTTAAATCTAGACCTCCTCATTTACAACTACACCCTGTGCTGGAATTCTCTTATCAGATCTAGGACTACTGCACATGTCGCTTTAACCTGCTGTCATCCGCCTCTTCGCTTACCCCTTTATGGGATAACCCCTCTTTCGCTTCGGGTCATTCTTTAACTTGCACTCGTCTATGGTCGGACAGGAATATCCGCTTTGTTCTGGATGTACTGTCCGAGGGCATCTGCGCGCCTTTATTGGATATCATGACAAAATATCACTTCCCAGAAGCAAATCTTTTTAACTATTTTCAGATAAGACACTTTGGCCTATATTTACTAATATTCATGTTTGAGTCGGTTTGTGTAGTGTTTAAACTCGTTTTGTATCAGGGGCATTTTCAGGCAACTTTTTGAAACTATATACGCCAAGTTACTAAGCAGTCGAGTTTATGGTTTTCGTGTTTTACGATGTCAATGCCAGTTGTATTTTTGGGGCACATTTACGGCCGCCATTGTCGTTTGCGTACGTGTTTTCGTTGTTTTTACAGGTTTATTTTCTATGTTAAACGCGGCAGGGTTATTTTTCAACCACGGCCGCATTTTCACTTTTAGTTTCGTTTTTCATCCCCGTTCATTATTGGTTGTGTTTCAGATGTAGGAGTGTCTGTGCGCAACCATATAAATATGCCCCAAACCGTCCGCACCTCTTGGGTTTAGTTAGTGGTGAGGAGGGAGGTTTTGCTGTGGAGGTTGGTGAGGAGTTTTTTGGGCGATTTCTGAGTGTAGTATTGTGTTTGAAAGTAGTCTTGTCATTCTTGTAGTCTTGTTTTTTTTTTTTTTGTCTCATTTTTTGTCCAAGTTTTTTTGATTTAGAGTTCCTTGTCTTTTTTTTGTGTGTGTGTGTGTGTGTGTGTGTGTGAGTGAGAGTTGTGCAGTGGTAGTGGAGGAGTGTGTTGTTTGTTTTTCTTTTTTCAGTCTTAATTGTTTAACCACACAATTATGTCTGACTCAGAGGTGAGATGGTGGGTGTGAGTGAGGGGGAGGAGGTTGGTCAGGTGGAGGAGGTGAGTGAGAGTGAGGTTAGTGAGGTCGAGGAGGCTGCAGCAGCCTCAACTGACAATGATAATGACAGTCAGACAGCTCCGCAGCCACGCACCACTACTAAGACTGGGTGGAATGTAAAGTTTTGTTATGCAGAAAATGTGGCATTGGTGCGGGAGCTGAGGAAGTATCAGCGGCAGCTATTTGGGCCTGAGTCCGCCAAGGTGCCAACATGGAAGAAGACGGTGTTGTGGGCGAAAGTTGTTGCTGCTGTAAATAGTGAGGGGTGGTCAAGCGGACGGAGGACACGTGCCGCAAACGGTACTATGACATAAAGCGACGTGTCAAGTCCAAAATGGCCAAGGAGGTGAAGTCGGCTCACAAAACCGGTGGTGGACAGCCCTATATTGCCAGATATCTGGACTATGAGGAGCCCATGCAGAGTTTAATACCTCCTGAAGTAGTGTCTGCAACCCATGTCCGTGATTCCGATCTGCCCTGGAAGGAAGGTGAGCATGTGTATTTGTCTTATCATTCCATTACATTACTTCTGTCTTTGTTTTTTGTTAATGTATGATATGTGACGTTGCATATTACTCCCATCTTCATGGGTGCGTCAGCAAATACATTGTTTTTGGTTTGTTTTTTTACCAAAGCCAATATAACATAGTACTTTATAGTATGTCATGTGGTTTTTTACAGTACATTTTCCATGTGTAGTTAGGACTTGGTGTGTCATTGAATTGTACAGCAATAATGTTTTCCTTTGGCACATTTGCCAGTTTGCAAGTTGGCCTATGTTTTTGATTTTAGTTATCCATGTGCAATGTTTGAAAATCAGTGGTTGACATGTTAGAGGTTGGAGTAGTGTAAAATGGCTTTGAAGCCAGTTACATGTGTAATTTCATTAGTACTGTATGTAATCTTGTTTAAGACAAAACCTCTATTTTTTGGTACATTTAGAGTCTGTATTTGTACCCTGACACAACACTGCAGACTTAGTTACCGTACTATTATGATGGGTTTTTTTAAATGTGTTTTGGTTTTTGGCTCATATTGTGCTAATGTGTGTTTGTAGTGCCACATCACAGAGCATTTTCCATATTGCATCTTTCATTAATGACATAACATTTTGCAATGAAGATGTCTGTGTTTTGGGTAGTTAGTGTATGTATTAGTAATTGTGGGGCAGATTTATTAAGCCTGGTGAAGTGATAAAGTTGAAGTTGATAAATTACCAAACAATCAGCTCATAACTTCCATGCTACAGGCTGGGTTTGCAAAATGTCACTTAGGAGCTGATTGGCTTGTGCTTTATTAACAACCACTTTATCATTTCATCAGGATTATTAAATCTGCCCCTGTGTCCTATGTCTGTGTCCTGTACATTATTTCCTGTGTTGCACTTTCCATAGTGCATATGGCTATTGGCCAATGTGTGTATTTATTTAAAACATTTATGGTTTTGAACAGAAATTATGCACACATAAATAAGCATCCATTTGAGAAAGATTTAATGTTTGTAAACATAATGGGTGGATGTATCAACAATAGCATGAAGAAATGAGTTCTTTTATTTGTTTCATTATTTACAGTGTTGAAAAAAAGCAGTACTGGTCGGCCTACAGTCACTTCCATTACATCTGATGATGATGACACTGCGGAAGCAGGTAAAGTGTCCATTGTAGTATAGGTTATGTTTGTAAAGGATTGGCCATAACAAAAGTACACTTTAAATCCCAGGTCCATCCCAAGAAGTTTTGACCAGCAGAAGGAGGACTCCTGTAGCACACCAACAAAAATACATGTAGCAACAAAGAAAGCAAGGTCTGATGTCCAATCACAACAACAGCAATCTACTCCACCACGAAGATTGTCTACAGTTTCTTTGGTCCCACCACTCCAAATTTTGGTCACACCTCCAAGACGCCAACCACACTCCCCTCATCTTGATTGTGAGTAAGAAACTGTAATGATGAAATAAATTAATAATCTCATAATAATCCATTTAATGAGACTAATTAATTCTAAATTCCACAAAATCTGCTATACTTACCGAACCAAAAAAACATCAAATTGATTCTGAACAAAATGGCCTTGTCCACATCCAGTAAAGATATGTATGTCCACTTCAGCCATATAGCAGCAGATTGTGTTGAAGATGCTGCAAAATAAACACACGTGTAAGCTTGTAAAATAGTAATATTATTTTCCTCAATTTAACTTATGTGTTTGTCGTAACATTGGCCCCAACATGCCAAAACATTACTAAGTTTAAGATTTAAACACTATAAGGCCAAAAATTAAGATTTTAAGTGTGTTTTTATGGTGGAGTATGTCTGATCTACCATACAACTCATGTGCTTGTTTTAATAATGAAGTAACCAGACACATTTGCCACAAACAGGAATATGTCTGTTTTGTAGTTCTGAGTGATGATGTTGCTATGCTGGATATCTGAATGCACCATTTAAATACATGTGTTCCATGTTTATTGGTTTGCTTAATTTTTTCAAACATATGTCAAACTTATGCAAAAATGGTTCTAATTCCAGATTCTAGTACTGGTACCAGCATCCAGACGCAACAGCAGCAACACAGTGACATGGATGAGACAATCATGTTACAAATGCAGCCATTAATCCAAGGAATCAGCCACCCAGCACCTGTGAGTACACCACCACAGCAAAGCACTCCACCACCACAACACAGCCCAACAACACCAGTAGCACAAGGCCCTGATCAAGTGTTTTGGGACAGTTGGGCTACACAGCAGGCCACTAATCAAGATTGCCTGCATAGGCAGACCCAAATTTTTGCAAACCTACCAGCTCACCTCAGAAGAATCAGCAGAAATATCAGTCGCCAAAATGAACCAACCACCAGAATTGCCAATACCATGGAAATCATGCGTGCAGACATTACACATATCATGGGCAACTTACAACACATAATGGAAGAACAGCACAGACAACAGCAAATCTACATCAACATCTTAGAAAACAATCAAATGATCAATGAATCTATCACCAGCATTTTAGAGAATCAAAATGCTGCAACACGTGAACTTAATGCCACCCTCACTAACCTCAATGAAACACTAAGATCCCAGCACCATCAGCAACCAAGCAGCAGTTCTGGTATGACTACTCATATTCTATCGACAGTGTCCTCACACCAAGGCGCTCCACCAGAGCACGCCAACACGACAGTGGTAAAGGCAAAGGCCAGTCCAAGCAGCCAACCCCAAAAAAATAAAAAATAGATACACCGATCTCTGTATAGAGAAGTAAATAATCATAGTTAGTAAGTGTAGGTTTGTCACAATATCTATTTCACTTTCCACCTTGTCAATTTTTTGAACATCATTAATTATAAGTGTTACAAACAACATGATTTTGGCCAACACATTTATTCTTTCACATCTTTGATTTTTTTAGGAGGAGGACAAAGTTATTTAAATTTGCACATTAATGTTAGCATGCAGTAACAAGACCACTTGATTTTTTTCTAATAATTACTCTTTCTAGATTCCAATCATTCTTATATCATGCAGGCAAACTAATTGGCAGCCATGCAGAATGTCTTTAGCATGCAGTAACAAGACCACTTGATTTTTTTCTAATCATTACTCTTTCTAGATCAAATCATTCTTATATCCTGCAGGCAGACTAATTGGCAGCCATGCAGAATGTCTTTAGCATGCAGTAACAAGACCACTTGATTTTTTTCTAATCATTACTCTTTCTAGATTCCAATCATTCTTATATCCTGCAGGCAGACTAATTGGAAGCCATGCAGATTCATCCATGACCAATACAAATTACAATGTGATTATTAACTCTTTTACCTTTCTTCTCTATACAACATTACAAGAATAACACAATTGAGTTGGCTAAAAAGGTCCGAATATGTTGTGATCGAATTTAGATAATTCAGTGCCAAAATTAATGTCATTATTGTTGGGCCATGTTTGTGGGTGTTAAAAATGAGTAATCAGTTTCTTACACATGATGCAGAAACAAAGAAATTGTAATTTTTTTAATAAGCACAAATAATGTGTATAATAATGGATATATGTGGCAAACTGTGTATTGACTTACAAATCAGCAAGTTTACTGCAGCAAACATTACGAAATATATTATTTTGGATGATACTAAGTTTGTGTCCCTTAAATATGATGGAGCATCATACATAGGGACACATGTATTCCTCAAGGCTAACATATTATATGTGGAGGAGTGTTTAATTAGGACACAGGTTCTCAAACTCGGTCCTCAGGACCCCACACAGTGCATGTTTTGCAGGTCTCCTCACAGAATTACAAGTGACATAATTAGCTCCACCTGTGAACCTTTTAAAATGTGTCTGTGAGTAATTCATACACCTGTGCTTCTACTGGGTTACCTGCAAAACATGCACTGTGTGGGGTCCTGAGGGCTGAGTTTGAGAACCTGTGCATTAGGACGTTACACACAATCATAAAGTAAAATACTAAATAAATTACTATGTGGATTATGTGTGCTTGTAATAAATTATCTGTGCAAGTTTAATAACACTTATCCAGACTTCATGCATGCCACTCATAATCTGTTGTTTTGAGTTTTAAAATAAACACAAGATACATGCTACATTTGTTTTGCATAAAGCAAGGGTATGTTTGTATGTCTCAAGGAGACAGACACATTCTGAGTAATGGTTTTTAAATAAAAAATGGCTCAATAAATATTTAGGCTTACACAACAAATGAAAGAAGCAAACAAAACTTACCTTAAAAATAACGATTTATGAGGTCTTGCCTAACCTGCCTCCCTACATCTGTACTCCAAGTATCACCAGATGTCTCTAATTCCTCTGCTTGCTGGCTGCTTTCTTCATCCTCCTCCTCCTCAACGTGTGGCAGATGTTGTTGCAAACACATGTTATGAAGAAAGCAGCAGCAGAACACAATTTGAGTCACCTTCAAGGGACTATACAACAAAAGGTCACCAGACTTATCCAGACACCGAAACCTAGATTTCAGCACACCAAAACATCTTTCTATCACATTCCGCGTGGACTTATGTGCATGATTGTAATTGTGTTCAGCAGGGGTATCAGGTCGGGACAATCGAGTTAGAAGCCAAGAGAAACAGCCATATCCTCCATCACCTAAAAGACAGATATAGTAGCGTGATTCATGTTAAGATACAGCAACACATAAGTAACACACTGTAGGGCATATGTATTAACCTGGAGAAGGCATAAGGAAGTGATAAACCAGTGATATGTGCAAGGTAATAAAGGCAGCGGACAAACTGTTCCTAAATGATAATTGACATATTGGAGCTGATTGGCTTTTGCCTTTATCACCTTGCATATATCACAGGTTTATCACTTCCTTATGCCTTCTCCGGGTTAATACATCTGCTCCTGTATTTGGACAAAGTAGACACAGGCCTACACATATAAAATTACATACCCAGCAGCCATCCATCTGGCATTTTTCTGTCCTCAAACTTATCAAAGAGGGATGACTGACTGAGGATGAAGGAGTCATGGCAGCCCCCAGGGTAACCAGCAACAACACTCATTATTTTGAGGTTTGCCTCACAAACCACCTGCACATTTGTGGAGTGCTCTAGATGACGATTAGTATAGATGTGCTGCCTGCCCCTAGGTGGTCTCAGCTGAATGTGTGTGCAATCTATGGCTCCCAGCACATTGGGCATGCCAGCCAGCTCATAGAAATCTACCCTGACGGCATGCCACTGAGACTCCTGGGTAGGGAAGCAGATAGAGGCATCGATGTGGAGCTGCAAAACAGCCAACACCGGTGTGTATATGTGAAAGAAAATTAAACATGAGATTTTAGGACAGAACTGGCCACTGAGTAATTAAATCCAACCAAAAACAGAGGAGGTAGTTAGGTATACATCACCTGTGTTAATATTCTAGAAAATGAGGGCTGTGAGATTCCTATGACATCCCCAGACACAGCCTGAAAGCTGCCAGTAGCCAGAAAGTGCAACACAGCCAGGAGTTTGTGCAGGCCTGAGATAGAGCGAGAGCGTGCTGTCTCAGGGTCTAGGCCCAGTTTGACAAGGTCATACAGATGGAAAATGTTGTTACGATTTAGATGGAACATCTGTATGACCGTATCATCGGACAATGCGTTCAAGTTTAAATGCCCCCTAAAAAAACGAGACCTGCGCAGCCTCCACGGAACCTGTACAACCTGCTGACCATGTTCAGTTTCTTGGCCCTGGTTACTTACAGGCTGATGTCTGAGTCTGAGGAATCCCACAGCACACAAAATATCACTGGCCCACAGTCCTGCTGCCATTTCTGAGTGTAGGTGGATTGAAATGGGTCTAAGATATTTTTATAGGCATCCTAATTCAGGTGTGAGTGATTTGTTAGTTGCAGCACATGTAAACACGCCTGAAAAAGCAGGTCTATTTTTTTGCCGCTTTTTTTAACGAATTTCAAAATAATACGACCGCAATTGAGCACTCAGAGACTAACACCCAAATACGAATGAATAGTGAATACCCGTGTTGTATGAAATAACAGCCGCTTTTGACCGATGGTCTATTCATTCGTATTTTTGAACTTTGCCGTTAAAACCATTATGTCTCAGTGGACATATGGACAAAACTGAATACATGGCGGAAATTGAAAAACAGTTATCTAGAGGTAATACATATAAGAAATTGAAAAATGACCCAACCACTAGAATTAAAAATGAATTATTTAATCTCACTAAGGAGGCAGTGTTAAATGGTGCCCTTAGTCAATCTGAATCAGACTTCATTAATATTTCACATCCGTCAGTACCCACGATTTACGTTTTACCAAAAGTCCATAAGGACCCCCTCCACCCACCAGGCAGACCTATTGTGTCAGGCATCAACAGCATCACGTCAAATCTATCTGCTGTCATAGATGCATATCTTCAACCTTTAGTTAGGGAAACTAGAGCTTTCCTTAAAGATACAGGAGACGTTTTACGCACGTTAAGAAATTTTGAATGGCAGGAAGATTTCATAATGGTGAGTGGAGATGTATCCACATTATACACCATTATTGACATGGACTTAGGAACAAAAGCTGTGTCCTATTTTTTGGACAAGTCTAAATTATTACTTACCATTAGGAATTTTATATTAAAGAGTATTAAATTTATTTTAACTAATAATTATTTTGATTATAATGGTACGTATTACATGCAAATGGTAGGGACCGCCATGGGCACCAGATTCGCACCCAGCTATGCAAATCTCTTCATGGCATACTGGGAGGACCTAACAGTGTGGTGTGATGGACGGCTGGGTGCGGGTCTGGTATCCAGGAACCGATACATCGACGATATTTTATTCTTTTGGAAGGGCACAGGAGAAGATCTCAATAAGTTCTGTGAAATTTTAAATACCAATAATTTTAATATTTTGATCACTTTTATTGCCAGTAAGAATGAACTGTCCTTTCTTGATCTATGTATTTATGTGAAAGATGGTTTTTTACAAACCAAAACTCACAGAAAAAACACAGACTCTAACATTTACATAGATAAGCAGAGTCTACACCACAGGAACTGGCTGGATGGTATACCCTATGGCCAGATCCTGCATGTAAGACGTAACTGTACTGAGGATAAAATCTGTGAGGAACAAATGGAAGAAATGGGTGAGCGGTTCTTGGAAAAGGGGTATGAAAGAGTCCAAATAGAAAAGGCAAAAGGAAGGGCATTAGATATAGAAAGACAGAGCCTCCTGGTTAAAAAAACTAAAGATAAGAGTAATGACCAATTAAATTGGTCTTTTATAAGTAAATTTAACTCTAATCATAAAGAAATAGAGGCTGTCTTTAAAAGGAATTGGAAAATCTTAAAACAAGACCCTGTAATTGGTGCTAAATTACCAGCTAATCCCGTCTGAATATATAGACGTGCCCCATCTCTAAAAGATAAATTAGTTAAAAGCTCGATTGATGAAGGAAAAAGGACCAGTATTAGAACGATTGGATTCCACAGGTGCGGCCTCTGTACTATGTGCAAATTAGTCAAAGGTCCTAGTAAATTGAAGGAGTTTTGTGTGAAGGATAAGTCTTATATTATTAAAGAATTTCTGACTAGTAACACGAAAAACGTGATCTATGGATTGGAGTGTAAATGTGGTCTTGTCTACGTAGGGAAGACCAGTAGAAACTTAAAAGTGAGGTTGGCAGAACACACCTATAACATTAGAAAGGGTTTGGACAGCCACACTGTTTCTGCACATTATAAAAAGGTCCACAACTCTAATCCAGCTGCCATTAAAGCCTTCTGGGGTATACAGGTAATTGCCCCTTCATGGAGAGAAAAAAATGTAGAGATTAGACTTGCAAAGGCGGAAAATGAAATGAGGTGGATCTATATATTGAAAACCCTGTCCCCGGGAGGACTTAACGGGGACTTCGAGCTAAAGTGGTTCTTGTAGATTCTCTCAATTTTAATATTATGATCCTTCATCATTACTATTTTATTATTTATAATATTTTACCATTTCTCCTGGTTACATATATCATTCATTTCTTATTTATAATATTTTACCTTTTTTTAGTTATATATAATTTTAGTGCTGCTATCTCACCTTATATATGAATATAATCCTTTCTTTAATATAACTCCAGTGCTGCTATTTCCCCTTATATATGAATTTAATTTAATATTTTAATATATAAATGGAATGTTTTTAATATACATTTTATTTTATATATATCTGATTCTTATTTTTCTTTTTATTATATGATGGACATTTAATGGACTTGTGCCTCCCTTAATGTTGCTGGATTACAACGTTTTTACAACCTCCATTATGAACATTCTTGAAAGTGGAACTGTACTTGTGGATCTCGGATTTGCGGGATTCAGCCCGTGGAACGCATGAGGAACTTCCGGAAATTGATGCTGGAACGCACCTGACTTCCGGTTCCGGTCATGTGACTTCCGGTCACGGTGGAGATCGGCGTATTCGGCAGGAGGATGGCCCGCATATGGGCCTAATTATGTGATTATGTTATAGGTATAAATATGTCTGCTAGTGCCACCCACCACCATGCTTCTGAGGAAGGACCAAAAGTGTCCGAAACGCGTTAAGCAGGTGGTGCTAGCCTCTTTCTGGACTGTGGGTGGACTGACCTTGGTGCTTCGACTTCCCTTGTACTGCTGTGGTGTCCGGGACCTCCGGTGCTTCCCCTTGTGCCATCTTGGGAGGGTAACTAGAAGATATCCGATACCAGCACCCCTTTCTATCCACTTGTAGTGGTTACATGCTTGTTTTTTTATGAATATTGTGAGTGTTCTGTGTTAAATATATTCGTTGTCCCTGTGAAATTGATCTGCACTATGACCTCTTCTTTATTGAGAGAAAGAAGTATTCTACATCATTGAGTTTGTGTGGACAAGGGATTTCAGAACACTGAATATACAAAATCAAGATTTCACTCCTGTCTTTTCATAAGGGCACTTATGTAAGGATTCATTTACAGTGTTTGCGCCTACTTTAAACTTTTCTGTTTATGCCACTTCTATTTTTGGAATTTTGTGTGAAGGTTCCTCTGTTTATTAGTGGGCTGCATTTGCATCAGAGGCAGCGCGTTTGTACAATAATTTCTCTGTAACTGTTAAAACCATTACGAATAGCCCAAACACTGCCAAGATTTGTGCTTAGTGAATTCCCGTGTTGGGACTTTGAAAAAAACCCACAAATCGGTCAAACTCGGATTATTAGTAAATATAGGCCTTTGTCTCCTCCTTATCGAATTCTTCCCCATTTCAACCCTTATCCACTCTGGAGTCTTATTGCTATCATAAACCGCTTGCTCAAGGAATTATTTCCCTAGTATATTTCCTCCTTCTGGATTGGGGTCAGCCGACGACCCCGGCTTTTGTACTTCAGTGGGAACGGGATCTGAGACCGCCGCCTGATGACCATGATTGGTCGGATGTCTTCACTGCTGCCGCAAAATCTTCCATCTCAACCCTAGTAAAAGAAAACGCCTACAAAATATTATATAGGTGGTATTTTGTCCCCTCTAGACCCCATAAAATGTTCCCTTCCTCTTCGCCCATGTGCTGGAGAGGATGCAGCGGCCATGGCTCTTTCCTCCATATCTGGTGGACATGTCCTAAGATTGTGCTATTTTGGGACTCGGTCACACACCTGATAAGTACAGTGCTCCATACCCAGGTATCTAAAGACCCTTGGTCTTTTCTGCTATCTTGCATTTGTTCTCTGAGTTGTATTTGCTGTATATAGAGGCGCACTGGTGGATCCTCCAACTCTGTCCTTTCTCCCTCTACTCTATACCTTCCCCGTCTTTCCCCACTCTTTTCTTCTCTTGCCTTTTCTCTACCCTTCCGTTCTTTACTGGTACAGTCACGAGACAATTATTTGGTTCCTATTTAATCGGTTTGCTCCTGTTACACACAATGTCTATTTTATCTTTATTTCTTTTATTGTCAATGTAATGTCTTTTTTACTCTGGGAACCCCATGACCTCTTTCTTAAGGTTATATTTCTACTCTATGTATAATGTTGTTTTATGGATATACTCTCCCCACGTGTTGTGGGGGGTTATTGTTTGCCCTTATAACCTGAAAATTAAATAAACAATAAAAAAAAAAACTATGACAAATCTGCAAGATAGTTTTGAGACATGCTCAGCTTTATTGTTGTAAAGGTATAAACGTGCTGCAGCTTTAATAACAGGTTTTCCTTGAGAGAGTATTTTCTTCTTGTCTCAAAGCTTCTATCGATTAGGGAAGGAGGTAAACACTTCCCTGGAAATCAGAATGCTAACAAGCCATATCAATAAGCAGAGACACAAGACACCAGATAATAACACATACAACAGGTTCATGCAGAGTCTTACAGTATTTAGATGAAGCTTTTAACAAATAAAATGAATGTCTCTTGTTTGCTGTTATTATATCCAAGTAAGTTTTTAGTAAAGGACTTGTGAGAATCATATCTATAATCAATAAGGAAGAAAGAAAATCCTGTGTTACAATAGTCATTTGTGTAATAGAAATATACTTGCAAATCAGAGAGAATCCTGAAATAAAAGCAATAAGTAGTTTGATATGATTATTAAATCTAAACAGTGAATTCTGTATTAGGCAACCAATTCTGCAGCTATAATAATAAGGGAATCCTTCTATAGCCCCTCAAAAATCTACTGATAGTAGATGAATATTAAATGTGCATTGTGCATTGTTCGATTCTCAGTAACTCATTTGTGGGCATGAGCCTCCTGTCTTCATGCTGTGCTAATGCCATCTCTTGTCTGTCCTGACAAAGACCCTTTGGGGCCAAAATGTTGACTATGTGCTTTGATGGCAGTAGCTTAATAAATCTACTTTGAACTTTTAATACCAATGGTGAGTGCCCCCTATTATTTGGAGATACAGTATATATATGTGTGTGTGTGTGTGTGTGTGTGTGTGTGTGTGTGTGTGTGTGTGTGTGTAAGCACTCACTCACTGACTCATCACTAGAATTTAATTAACTGCAAAAATGGTCCTGTCCCTTTTTACCATATCACTCACTCACTCATTCATCACTAATTCTCTTACTTCCCAATATGTTAGAAAACGGAAATTTAAATAGGTATTCTTCAGATGGGAATCAGGAAAACTATGTAATTAGAATTTTGACAAACCTCCCCTAAATGGATAGGGGGTTGACATAATGATGTAATTATCGATGCGTGGCTTGCGTTTGCATAAACGATAACGCCCATACAGACAACTGGATCAAAATCTGGGTTGCACCTCCAGGGGCTAGAATTTAATAAACTATAAAATGGTCCTGTCCCTTTTTACCATATCTATTACGGGTGCTCCTCAGGTAATGCCAAGAACCATAGATTAATATTTACTAACATTATGACGTCTGAAATTTACATCTCTATAGATTTACCAAATTTTTAACACTCGTTTATATTTACAACCATGAAAATCAGAAACTCCCGTGTGAAGAATGGGTAGAACATCTAGAAAATATACAAAATGGAACAGTCTTACATGCGCTGGGGTAGACGATACAGTCCAAATTTCAAATTCAATGAATATCCTTCAATGTTCCTCGTGATAAATCATGGGAAAAAGGGAGAGAACATATATAGTGTAATAATGTCAAATGATAAAAATATACCCGGCGTGCTAATTCCTTTTTGTCAAAAAGGTGTGGAGATTCCACTTCCCAATAAGACTCAGAAACCCAGAATCCTCTTCTATGGTCACCACACACTCAGTGAGTGGAATAGTGGGATGCTCACATATATGCTTACTTTTTGTAAACAACCACTGTGCCCATAATGGTATCTTTATCCTTTCTCGCCTTTAGGTATGGGAAGTTGCATCCATATAATACAGGACAGCCAAGAAGTAAAAAATACAAATTTATTAACATTATTAAAAAACAAACAAGAGGTCTGAATCACATTATAGTTCAATCCAAATTGCACAGAAGGGAACACCAAATGTGACTCTGGTAAATATAGGTATAGTCCCCTGTGCTTATGAACCCTTACGGCCATGAAATGATACTATTTTTTTATGCGTTTCAGCGCTCTGTGGTGCCTTTGTAAAGATGAGTGTCTGTAAGATAATATTTTGCACAATGTACATATACTGCATCCTTGTCCATATATTTACAATTTTATAAATACATCTGACTTGACATAGACTAGAATCTCTACTTACCAAAAGGTGAAAAAAGGGGCCTCCATTTATAGCCAAAGATACTGACTCCAACCAAATCTGATTAGCAGAAAACCGGGGCAGTTTCTTCCTGGAAGTTGTAGGCAAAAAGTTCATCCCCCTGTCACTCTCTACCAAAATGACCTTCCTCCCAGTGTGCATTGTGTGTGACTAACGGGATCCCCAAAGGTCTTCTCTGATCACATGTCCACCAAACATCGGCATCATCATCACAAGTGACCAGAAGGACCTATCAACATAATATTCTAAACTGCAATGCCCTTACTCCCATGATGCATTGTCCATAATGACATCATAATATCACATGACCCCACTGGCTTATCAAGTGCCAGCTGTATCTTATAATTTCCTTCTTCCCAGGTTGCAATGCGGGGCATAAACAGACTATGTAAGACATAGTATAGACTGCCTACAGCTTTATAGACTGCTTACAGTCTATACAGCCTGAATGCAGAGGTGCTTGGTGGGCTATACGACACAGCAATGTTGGCCTGGTGTCAGTGAGTTGTGCAAGTGTAGAAAGAGAACATGTTTAAGTTCATTGACTTCATTGTTCCCTCATTGCTTCATGAGGGAACAGGACACTAAAACATCAAGGTGGCAGAAACTGCGGGTTAGATGTAGTTGTAGGGAGTATGGAGTAGAGAATAATCTAAGAGAGGGAAAAACACATCAGGGAGAGGGTCCTGCTCATGAGAGCTTACATTCTAAAGGGGAGGAGCAGACAGACAGGAGTGACACAGATGTGGTAGACGTAAGCCATGTAGCAAAGGGTTAGGATAAAGGATGGGTAGAAGTGAGCATGTAACAGAGGATTAGGATGAGAGATGTTTAGGTTTGATTAAGAAGTTGGTCTTGAGGGCGCATTTAAAGTTATGTAGAGAAGTAGAGAGTTTGATAGTGAGAGCTAGAGAATTACAGTGGTAGGGAGCACCAAGGGCAACATTTTGGAGGCAGGAATAGGAGGAAGTAATCAGTTGGCAGGAGAGGTGGCATGAATCTGTGGAACGAAGAGGGTGGGTGAAAGTGTAAAGGGAGATAAGGTGATATGTCAATGGGAGAGGAATGAGTGAGGGCTTTGAGAGTGAGTGTGAGAAGATGGAATTGAATTCTGAAGTGGAAAGAGAGCCAGTTTAGGGCTTGTAAGAGAGGGGAAGTTGACATAGTATGTTTGGAGCAGAAAATAAGCTGGGAAGCAGCAATGAGGATAGATTGGAGTAAAGTGAGGCAATTGTCAGGGAGGCCAGATAGGAGGAGATTACAGTAGTCCAATCTGAAGATGATCAGTGAGTGGATGAGGATCTTAGAAGCATCCAGGGTCTGATCCAGGAAATATTTTTGAGGTGGAAATGTTAGGACTGCAAAAGGTAATGAATGTGTTGTTTGAAAGAAATGGAGGAATCAAGGATAACTCCAAAACAGCATATTTCAGGGCTAGAGGAGATAGTTGTGCCATCAATCAACACTTACTATTAGGAGAATTACGGGAGAGGTGGAGTCCTGAGAGGAGACAGAGAAGAAGTGGTCAGAGAGGTAGAAGGAAAGTCAGGAGGGAGCAGTATAATGCTGACCAATGGAGTGAATGATTTGCAGGAGGATAGAGTGGTCCACAATATCAAAAGCAGCAGAGAGGTCAAGGAGAATAAGCAGAGAGTAGTGGCCCTTGGATTTGGCAGCATGGAGGTCATTGCAGACTTTCATGAGGGCAGTTTCAGTGGAGTAGAAAAGAATGGGTCAAGCAGGGAGTGGGAGGACAGAAAGGCAGTAAGGTGGTTGCAGACAATACACTCAAGGAGATTGAAGGCACAAGGGAAGAAAGAGTTCGGTCAGTAGTTGGAGAGAGTGTTAGAATCAAAGGTACATTTTCTAAGAATAGAGGAGACAAGGGCACGCTTGAAGGCAGAGGGGACAGTCCCTGATGAGAGGGAGAGATTGAGGAGGTGGGCAAGATGGGAACAGGCAGACGTATAGAGATAGTGGAGGAGGTAGTAGGGGATGTTTATGTGGTTCATTTTGGAATATGATAAGCTTACTGTTATGCACACCAGTGCCAGCAGGAATGTACTGGTGTCTGAACGGTGAGGGATGCAAAACAAATGAACTCACAGACAGACTGGGGAATATGACATTACATACACAGAAGGTGATAGGGTAACAAAATAAACACAAAGTGAACAGAGAAGCCCAAAGGCTAAGAAACTGGGTGTCTCCCTAGAATTAGGAATGCTCAGATGGAAAGAAGCAAGATGTGGTGATTTAATACGTAGAGAACCCGAAATGCTGTTGCTAAAGGCAACAGCAAAACCCTAAAGGGTTACCAACGGGTGTGGCAGTAAACTCCTTGGTCAGAGATGGAATAATAGACACAAGGAGAGTCTCCACAATCCTAGTCCTCACTTGCAGTGCACTGGTTCAGCTTACTGCCACTAAACTGACACATGAACACCTTGCACAGTGAGAAAGGATTTTGGCAGGCAAGTCTGAGTATACAGCCGCAAACTTGCTAGGTTCACAGAGTAGCAAAACAACCCCAGCAGGTTAAACGACTGACTCCAGTCTTACTGCTAGGTCTGGATTGGCAGAGTGTAATACCAAATCCCAAGGCCTATTTGCAGTAAGCAACAAACAAATACAAAGTTTACACAGTACTAGCTAGCTTACAGGAACTGACTAACCAACAAAGATTCAGCAGCATCTGCCTAACCTGAGAAGAGGGTTTATATAGCAGGTGCTGTCCACGCCCCACTCAGACCTCACAGACTGTGAGCACAAAAACCAGCACCGGATCCCTTGCCGTGCACAGAGCCTGTAACCACTGCACAGCAAAAGACCCGAACCGGAGTATCAGCTACGCTCAGGTTACTCCGCTAGCACTTGTCTCCCGGTTGCCATGACGACGTGGCAGCACAGAGCAGGAGACCCTAACAGTACCCCCCCTCTGACGAGGGGTCAAAGAACCCCTACCACCGGGTTTATCGGGGAACTGCGAGAAGAAAGAGCGTAACAGTCTGGGGGCATGAAGATCACAACTGCGCACCCACGACCGCTCCTCCGGGCCATACCCCTTCCAGTGCACCAAAAATGACAGCCGACCCCGAACCATCTTGGAGTCAAGAATCCTTTCAACAACAAACTCCCTCTGGCCACGTATCAGAAGAGGGGAAGGTCTTCCACTGGAAGAAGGATTACTAATCGCCCGTTTTAAAAGGGAACAATGAAATGTTTTATTGATACCCAAAGAACGGGGTAGATCTAACTGAAATGCCACCGGATTGATAACCCTAGTGATCTTATAAGGACCGATGAACCGGGGGCCTAACTTATGAGATGGCTGTCTCAACTTCAAATTCTTGTTAGACAACCAGACGAAGTCTCCTAATTTGAAGCTGCAGGGTCTTTTCCGCTTATCAAAAACCCTTTTGGTCACTAATGACACAGACACAAGGGCTTTCTTCACTTTCCTCCAAATACCTCTAAGGACCGAAACCACAGAGGAACCACCAGGCGTGGAGTCCAGGGGGTCAAAAGAATTGGCCTTAGGATGATGCCCATACACACAAAGGAAGGGAGAGATCCCTGTAGCAGAGTGAGCCGCGTTGTTATAGGCAAACTCCGCCATGGACAGATGAGCAACCCAGTCAGTCTGACACTTGGAGACATAACACCTGAGGAACTGCTCCAAGGACTGGTTCACCCTCTCAGTCTGCCCATTAGACTGCGGATGGTAGCCTGACGACAAGCTGACAGAAATCTGGAGATCGGAACAAAATGCCCTCCAGAATTTGGCCACAAACTGGGATCCGCGGTCAGAGACCACATCAAGTGGCAACCCGTGGAGGCGCATAACATGCAGCATAAATAATTCAGACAGGCGTCTGGCCGATGGCAGCCCAACCAATGGAACGAAGTGCGCCATCTTCGAAAACCTGTCAACGACAACCCAGATGGCTGTCATCCCAAGGATTTGGGCAAGTCCACCACAAAATCCATTGAAATGTGGGTCCATGGCTTAGATGGAATAGAGAGTGGATGTAATGGGCCAACAGGAACCACTCTAGGAGTCTTATTTCGGGCACAGATGTCACATGCCCGAACCCACTGATCCACATCCCTAGCCACCGAGGGCCACCACACCGCCCAAGATAGCAACTCCCGAGTTCTGGCAATACCCGGGTGACCTGCCGACTTCTTGGCATGGAATTCCAGGAACACTCGCTGTCTTAACCTAGGAGGCACAAACAAAAGACCTACCGGAAGGTCTGGAGGAGCCTGCTCCTGTGCTCTAAGGACTAATGACAAGAGGTCCTGGGTAATGCCCACTTTAATACATGATGGGGACACAATGGGCAATGGCTCCTCGGTGGTCTCCTGGATTGGAGCAAAACTCCGCGAGAGCGCATCAGCCTTGATGTTTTTTGACCCAGGGCGATGTGTTATCAAAAAATTAAAGCGAGCAAAAAATAAAGCCCATCGTGCCTGCCTGGCATTGAGGCGCTTCGCTGATTCTAAATATGCCAAGTTCTTATGGTCGGTGAGAATTGAGACCACAAACTTAGCCCCTTCAAGCCAGTGTCTCCACTCCTCGAGTGCATCCTTAATAGCCAACAATTCCCGGTTACCCACGTCATAATTCATCTCGGCAGGCGAAAATTTACGGGAAAAGTAAGCACAGGGATGAAGGCGATTATCAGACACCCCCATCTGAGAGAGCACTGCCCCAATACCCATCTCAGAGGCATCCACTTCCACCACAAAAGGACGCTCTGGATCTGGGTGTCGCAGCACCTTGGCCGAGACAAATGCCCTTTTGAGACGGGCAAAAGCCGCTTTGGCCTCACAAGACCAGTGAGCAACATCCGCCCCTTTCTTAGTGAGTGCCACCAAGGGCGCCACTATAGACGAAAATCCAGCGATAAATCGTCTATAAAAATTCGCAAAGCCCAGAAAACGCTGAAGCGCCTTCAAACTAGTGGGCTGCACCCAATCCAGGACTGCCTGTACCTTGGAACCCTCCATTTGGAAACCTTCTGGGGAGATAATATATCCTAGAAATGCGATTTGCTGAACTTCAAATTCGCACTTCTCCAGCTTCGCCCCAAGCCGGTGGTCTCTGAGTTTCTGGAGGACTAAGCGTACATGCTTCCGATGTTCCTCCAGGGAATGGGAGAAGATTAGGATGTCATCTAAGTATACAACTAAGAATCTATCCAAATATTCCCTGAGCACATCGTTCATGAAGTCCTGGAAGACTGCCGGGGCATTACAGAGCCCAAAAGGCATCACCAAATATTCATAATGCCCTGAGTGGGTATTAAAGGCAGTCTTCCATTCATCCCCCTGTCTTATTTGGATTAGATTGTACGCACCGCGTAGGTCAATCTTAGAAAAAATGGTGGCAGTACGAAGCTGGTCAAACAAGACCGAAATGAGAGGCAGTGGGTATGAGTTTTTAATCGTGATACGGTTCAATTCCCTGAAGTCGATGCAAGGTCGCAACAAACCGTCCTTTTTACCCACGAAGAAGAACCCCGACCCAACTGGAGACTGTGAAGGTCTGATAAATCCCTTAGCAAAGTTCTCCTGAATGTACTCTGCCATAGCCTGAGTCTCAGGACGTGACAGGGAGTACAACCTGCTCTTGGGAAGCTTAGCATTCGGCAACAAATCAATGGCACAGTCATAGGGGCGATGGGGAGGTAGTACCTCTGCAACTTTTTTGGAGAACACGTCCGCAAAATCTGCATAACATCCTGGCAATCCTGGCAAACTTAGCTGCGAAAGCCTGACTGGAAGGCTCAAGCAACTCCTGAAATAATCAGTACCCCAACTAAGAATCTCCCCAGAGACCCAGTCAAATTGAGGATTGTGGGCCCTTAACCAGGGTAACCCCAACACCAATGGGGCAAAAGTACAGACAGTCACATAAAAGGACAATTTTTCAGAGTGTGTGGCTCCAATAAACAAAGAAATCTGGCTAGTGCAAGAGGTAATTTTACCCTTGGATAATGGTTCCCCGTTTAACCCACAAATCTCAATTTCCGATGCCAAGGGTACTAAGGGAACAGAGTGTTTCAGGGCGAATTGGCGGTCCATAAAAACCCCGTCGGCCCCACTTTCCACAAAGGCCTCAGTCTTGACAGTGTGACCGAGGATCTTCAAGGTCACCGGAATGATAAAAGTCTTCTTGGGAAATTCTGACTTCTGGCCTGACAGGATATTTCCCATCACCCTCAGGCCCTGAAGTTTTCCGGCTTTTCTGGGCATGATACCACCACATGACCTTTATTCCCACAGTACAAACATAACCCCTGCTGTCTCCTCCGCGTCTTCTCACGCGAGGAGAGGCGGGTAGCCCCAATCTGCATAGGCTCCTCGGAAAATTCCTCAGAGTCTGAGGTTCCCTTGGGAAAGAAGGAAACCTCGGTCTCCCTTTCAAGCCTGCGCTCTCTCAGCCGTCTATCCACCCGAATGGATAACTGCATAAGCTGATCCAAGCTATCAGGCAAGGGATATTGTACCAGTTGGTCTTTTAACTGGTTAGAAAGACCTCTTCGGTACTGGTGTCTCAGGGCTGGGTCATTCCACTGGGTATCATGGGCCAACCTCCGAAACTCCGTACAATAAACCTCAACTGGCCTTCGCCCTTGCTTAAGGATCGAAATCTGAGCCTCGGCTGAGGCCGTCTTGTCAGGGTCATCATACAATATGCCCAGCGCCGTAAAAAAAGCATCAACACTTTTAAGCGACGGACAGTCAGGCTGCAACCCATATGCCCAGACCTGTGGGTCTCCTTGTAGCAAGGAAATCACTATGCCCACCCGCTGAATCTCCGACCCAGAAGACTGAGGCCTAAGCTGGAAATATAGCTTGCAGCTCTCCTTGAAACAAAAGAACTGCGAGCGATCTCCAGAAAAACAATCCGGGAGATTTACTTTTGGCTCCTTAACCCCTGAAGGTACTGCTGCTGCGGGAGCTCCGCCAGCGGCATGCGAGGTGTGCATTTTAATGGACAAATCATTAAATTGTCGAGTCAGGACCTGCACCTGATCGACCACCTGTTGCAAAGTATTTTGAGGGGTATGCTCCATATTCCCACAAAATTTCAACAGGAGTATTAGGCTGCTGAATATGTTATGCACACCAGTGCCAGCAGGAATGTACTGGTGTCTGAACGGTGAGGGATGCGAAACAAATGAACTCACAGACAGACTGGGGAATATGACATTACATACACAGAAGGTGATAGGGTAACAAAATAAACACAAAGTGAACAGAGAAGCCCAAAGGCTAAGAAACTGGGTGTCTCCCTAGTATTAGGAATGCTCAGATGGAAAGAAGCAAGATGTAGTGATTTAATACGTAGAGAACCCGAAATGCTGTTGCTAAGGGCAACAGCAAAACCCTAAAGGGTTACCAACGGGTGTGGCAGTAAACTCCTTGGTCAGAGATGGAATAATAGACACAAGGAGAGTCTCCACAATCCTAGTCCTCACTTGCAGTGCACTGGTTCAGCTTACTGCCACTAAACTGACACATGAACACCTTGCACAGTGAGAAAGGATTTTGGCAGGCAAGTCTGAGAATACAGCCGCAAACTTGCTAGGTTCACAGAGTAGCAAAAGAACCCCAGCAGGTTAAACGACTGACTCCAGTCTTACTGCTAGGTCTGGATTGGCAGAGTGTAATACCAAATCCCAAGGCCTATTTGCAGTAAGCAACATACAAATACAAAGTTTACACAGTACTAGCTAGCTTACAGGAACTGACTAACCAACAAAGATTCAGCAGCATCTGCCTAACCTGAGAAGAGGGTTTATATAGCAGGTGCTGTCCACGCTCCACTCAGACCTCACAGACTGTGAGCACAAAAACCAGCACCGGATCCCCTGCCATGCACAGAGCCTGTAACCACTGCACAGCAAAAGACCCGAACCGGAGTATCAGCTACGCCCAGGTTACTCCGCTAGCACTTGTCTCCCGGTTGCCATGACGACGTGGCAGCACAGAGCAGGAGACCCTAACACTTACCTAAAGAAATGCATTTTCAGGAACACCTGAAGGTTTGGAAACTAGTAGAAAGTCTGGTTGTGCATGGGAGGACCTTCCACATAGTAGGTGTAGCCTAAAAAAAGGCCTGTAACTGAATGGGAGTAGGTATTAAGAGTGGCCTAAAGACTCAAATCTTGCACAGAGTAGAAGCTGGGAATATTTTGAGTTAAGGAAAGAGATGTACACTAGCCCTATGTGTAAGAAGTATTTATTTTGAATTCGGTAAAATACAGGCAAGCAAAGTAGGAACTGACCGAATGGAGTCTATTGCCATAATGAGGGCATGAATTAAAGTTTGTACAGTATCTTGTATGAAATATGCATGTACTCTGGATGTTCTCCTTTAGATGTATGTTTCACGATTTGGATACAGTTTGATTATCGGTAGCAATGGACAGTTCAGAGTCAAGGATGACACTTGTCATATGTTAGCTAATAGAGGAAGCAGGGAAGAGATTAAGCTGGAGAATCAAACACTGAAAGAGTAGAGAAGACAGTTTACTGAAGACCTAGGGAATGTAGCATATGTCTAAGAAGAATGTGAACAACAGTGCCAAAATGCAGAGGAATTAGAATGCAGAGGAATTAAAAATAAGTAATGGCCTTTAAACATAGCAGTGATTAGATTTTTGCTACTCTACTGTAGTCTCTTTGGAGTGTTGGGAATGTAAGCTGGACTAAAGTGGGTTCAAGAAATTGTGCAAGGCAAGAAAGTGTGTAAGGCAGGTGTGGGCAAGTCTCTCAAGCAGCTTTGAGGGGCAAGGGAGCTGAGAGATGGGTTGATAATATGAGAGAGAATTGTGTTATTTCAGAATAGGAGTAATTACTGCATGCTTCAATTGTTGAGATTTTGAGGCTTAATATGTTAGAATGATTAAACTGGAGGGTCAGCAGGTGGCATTGTTACTTAATGTATTGGTGTATTGGCTCTCTGTAAATAGAAATTTACTTTGTTGTTACAGGATTCTTTCAGAAGAAAATGCAAATGTGGTAATGCTGCTGTTCATGTAAACCTGTCATGGCTGTATATTTATAACCAAAACAGTTTGTTATAAATAGTTCTAACACAAACAGCTTTTCGGTGTGTGCCTACTGACAAAGTATGTAAGAGAAGATTTTATTAGCTAAGAACACCTCTGCTAACATGAATAATGACAGAAAGATACTGTGCCAGTGGAGAGAGAGCTATAACAGATTTTAGTTATGGTTGGGATGAGTACAGTAGACCGAGCTTGACTGATTTGTAGAGGCATGGGATCAAGCGGAGTGGTAGATAGATAAGAAGAGAGAAGTTATTTCATCTTAATTTCAGGAATCAAATGAAGAGAATGAGCCAGAAGGGTTGCTGGCTGAGGAAGAGCTTTCAATTTCATGTTAGATCGTTATCAATTCTGTCCAAGCAGGATGAACAAAAATTAGGGCCCTGATAGTAGTTGGTTGGTTTGGTGTCAGAAGGGTGAGAAAATAATTACATTTATTAAAAAGGCATTTGGGGTTAGAAGCTTGAGCAGAGATGTAAAATTGGAATATGTTTGCTTAACAGTGTCTACAACCTTTAAGTATGAGTGGTAGATAGCCTAATATGTGAGGAAGTCATTAGGAGTCAGAGATGTATACCAATGTATACCAATGATGTTTTACTTTACATGACAGATTTTTGTTGTTGTTGTTGTCTTGTTATTTTTGCATGCCATGGCTGACATCTAAGTCTATGGTACATGGAGTGTAAAGATTAGCTGGATCATGCTCATCAATGGCTATTTGTAGAGTATTGTTAAGATGCAATACATCAATCCAAAGAAGCCTAAACATAATCATAACTAATCCAATGTTTACATGTGCATTTGGATGGCCAGAGTTCATACCAACTATCATTACATTCTGTCATGATGAAATGTTTTCTTATTATTTAAATAGACAGATAGATAGATAGATAGATAGATAGATAGATAGATAGATAGATAGATAGATAGATAGATAGACAGAGCACCAAAAAAAACACAATATATAGTGTTATGGCCTTAGCCATCAGGGCACACAATTAAATAATTGTGGCATTGCTCTAGCAAATATCAGAAGAGCCAGAAAAAGTGGCAAATTTGAAATATGTAAGACAGAGCTACCATAGTCTCAGTATGAAGATGTCCTTGCTTTAAAATAATATGCAAACTCATACTTCAATCATATTTTTTTCAGTGTAATTTCCTGTTGTACTTACAACAGAAATATTGATTGATAACATGATAACGTATCCTCTAGCCTTTTTCCTCTAGTGGAAATATCTAGTCATATTCTCCTATATCCTCAAAAACAAAATACACATCCTTCTTTAAAAACACCAGTCATTATGACAATGTTATACTACTTTGTAGTGTAACGTGAATAATGAACACTACTGTGCGGTGTAATGGGAGTAAGGGACACTTCTGTGTTGTGTAATTTGAATTGGGGGTACTATTGTGTGCTCACGACCCTTTTTTTGGCACACAGCCCTCCCTATTTCAAATATGGGGGGCACCAGTCCTTTACTTTGACAGGGGTGCTCATACCCCTAGAAACACCCCTGATCATTTCAAACAGGTTATGTACCCAGGCACACAATGTTTAAGTACACAAGTCTACTAATAGCTATTAGAAGGCTCACAGCACAACAGAATGCCATAGAGCACAAAGTGAAGACCACACAGAGTATTTCCAGTGCAGTGTGTCAGCACAGAATCTAGTAGTTAAACAGAAGCTGCATAGAACACAGAATGAAGAACATAGTGTTTCCTGTATACTGTAACAGCACATAAGCTGTTTAAAGCACAGAAGCTGCACAGTTATGACTGTATACTGTATTTACAGGAACTACACCCATAATGGCATTTGTCAAGCTAAAAAGTGCAGACACTTGTATGTACACCCTATATGCTCTGCTCTGGAAATGCAATTTAATCATGAAAGATTGTGGAAGGTTACAATAGATCCTGGTGCATATGCAAGCCCACTATTGGTTTGAGTGTGGAGCAACATGTCTTCCCTGTTATACATGGAAAGACACTGACAAGTGGACAGCGCTACAGACATCATATCAGGATGAAGATCTCATAAGAAGAATAAATATATAAGTATAAGTAGTTACAGACACAAAATGGTGTCTTCTCTCAACAACTGACATGTGTTGGAGTGCAAGTAGATAACGAAGAGATTGTAATACCATAATATAGAACTTGATCCCTTGGTTTGACTTCCTAGTTGTGACATTGGTAGCAAACACTAGAAATGGTGCAGATAGAGTCTCCCTATTCAAAATTCCAAACAACGGAATATTCTGAAATACAGAAGTTTTTGAGAGCTATTGAGATAGTGACACCTTTGCTGTCTGATGGTTCAATATACACAAAATTATTTAAAAAAAATTGTAAATAATTAACTTCAGGCTATGTGCATAAGTTGTATATGAAACATAAATTTATTCTGTATTTAGATTTGGGTCCCATCCACAATATATCTCATTATGGTATGCAAATATTCCAAAATATGGAAAAATGTGATGTACAAAATACATCTGGTCCAAAGCATTTTGGATATAGAAGACTCAACCTGTATATAAAAGTGCAAGAAGTTGCTTTTTATTAGGGTACTAAAAAATAGCTTGAAATATGATCAATAAATTGGTTACAGCAACCCTACTGCAGTTTTGGCCACTCCCCTGGAAACACATCCTGGTCATGCTGCCAGTCCAGGAATCTGAATTCAGAAAGATGGTAAAATGAATATACATACAAATCAAGATTTTTCATATAATTTTACCCAATATAGTATTTCCTTAAATTAGACTTATAACAAGTAACACACAAATGACAAAATATATTGCATCACTTTAAAATAGTATCTATTTTTACTAATACATGTTTGAAATACTATTTCTGCATAACTTGGGAATAATATAACGATGTGCTCATAATAAACTAATGAAACTTTGTATATTAAATTATGCTTAAACTATAAAGTCATCTTTTTATTCTCATTTATTCCATTTACATCCAATATAAAAATAGTAGGTATCTGTGCAGTTTAATTCTTAGCTGCTTTTTGCAGTCTTTGTTATTTTGATATCAACATTAATAATTTCTGTTGTTATATCAAAGGCTAATAAAGGAAAACTAGGGTTTTACTTATGTTTATTCTTATTATAAGTATTAGAACTATAAAGGATTAATGGCCAATGTTTTACATTTCATCATACAGTATAGCGATAATTACTAAGCATACAAAACTACTATATCATGTCAAGATTACACCCACTTGTGCATGAGTGTAATTTGGGAGTAAAAGGTCTAATTCTAATCAAGCAAAATGGCCTGGTATGTCTAAAAATTATTTAAATCCCCCAGACATATATCACACTTACTATTAACTACCTAGTTCTGCCACGATTCCAAACTCGGATGTTTTTTTAAAGGGCCAATCATATACATGGCATGGTTTAGCCTTGTACATGATTGCCCCTTTAAAAAAAAGTCCGAGTTCGGAGGCCGTGCGGGATGCTGGCCGAACTTGCACGTTTTTTTTTTTAAGGGGGCACTCATGTACAAGGCTAAACCGTTACATCCTGCCCAAAGACTCAACATTAGTAAGTGAAGTTTAATATGAAAAAGCAAGTCACAATGCTTATTGCATAAAACATAATGGCTTACAGAAATACAAATGCATACCATAAACAGGAACAAGAACAGTAACTGAAAGCTCATATCATTTTAATCTGACCTGTTGTCTGGGAGAATGCTGTAATGTGGATAACTTTTCAGTAGCAGACCTCCAAAATCTGATAACTTTTCAAAATGTTATTACCTTTGTTTTACACAAGGAGCCTCCTTTTTTGTGGCCTCACTGAAAGTGGCGTGCTGGTGTGTTGATCTGTGTTTTATGGTACTTTGCTTGTACCAAATGTCACGGGTCGCAGCTGGGAGCATGACACGGGTGCTACCCGGCTGAGACCCATGTCAGGCCCCTTTCACACCGCACTTGCAAACCTGGCTTCCATTTACACAGCAGAGTTTGCCGGGTTGAACACGAGTTCAACCCTGCAAACTAGCCAAGTTGGAATACTGGGCTAGTCGACACGGAGTATTCCAACTCGGCCCTTTTACACCAACCAGCAACACGGGTTATGCACGTTCATATGCAATAACCCGTGTTATATGCTGGCGGTGTAAAAGGGGTATTAATGAAACAAGGGATCACTTAACCTACAGTTATTACTATTATATATATATATATAGAGAGAGAGAGAGAGAGAAAGAGCGCACATATACTTAAAAAGTACACAATTTATTTAGAATATAAAATCAATTGAAAAAAATGTAGCGTGGGATCAGGTCTGAATGACCCCCAAAGTGTGTTGTTTGACAAAGGAGTAGAAAGGAGTAAAATATATCTTTAGACTCCAATACACTTGCAGTGCCGCTGTGGCTCAACACACTAATAGCAGGGACAACTAAAAATGGAGACCCGGGTTTGAGTCTGATATGGGCTTAATTCTTATTATAATTTTTATTATTTTATTTTTTATATATAATTACTATATTTGAATATAAGAACAACAATTATTTCCTTGTAGTATAACAATTACAATCTAAATAGATATTTTGTGTTCATATTAATTTGCTTAAACAATTTCATAATAGCACATATCACTATTAGCCACACAATGCTACCAGTGGAGTACCCCAGGGATCTGTACTTGGTCCAGTTCTCTTTAATATCTTTGTTGGTGACATTGCAAATAGTATTGAAGGGAAAGTATGACTTTTGCAGATGATACAGGGTAGACACACCGGGAGGGGTAAAACAAATGATTGATGACCTAGCTAAGCTTGAGAAATGGTCAAGAACGTAGCAAGTTAGCAACTACAGTTTAATGCAAAAAATGCAAAATCATGCACTTGGGTCTCAAAAACCCAAAGGCTAAATATAGTATCAAGGGTACTATAATGAAAACTACTGATGAGGAAAGGGATTTAGGAGTCACTATTTCAAGTGACTTAAAGTCAGGAAAGCAATGCATCAAAGCAATGAGAAAGGCAAGTCAGATGCTTGGTTGCATAGGGAGAGGAATCAGTAGCAGGAAAAAAGAAGTAATAATGCCACTGTATAGGTCATTGGTACGGCCTCATCTGGAATACTGTGTCCAGTTTTGGAGACCATATCTCCAGAAGGATATAAATACATTAGACTATGAATGCACTTTTATGTGAAATTGATATATGTGGTTAAAATTTAAACACATATATCAATTTCACATAAAAGTGCATTCATAGTCCATTTAAGACAAAGTTTGTATGCTAAGTGCACAGTATCAGTTTGTATGATTGTTCCACTGTGTCATCAGTTAAAAGGTGCCTTTTAAATGTAAAGAGGCATGACCACACAAAGTCCCATTAATTCACACAGAATAGGTTTCAAATAGTGATGAGCGGGTTCGGTTCCTCGGGATCCGAACCCCACGAACTTCACCCATTTTTGCATGGTTCCGAGCAGACTAGGATCCTCCCGCCTTGCTCGGTTAACCCGAGTGTGCCCGAACGTCATCATCCTGCTGTCGGATTCTCGCGAGATTCGTATTCTATATAAGGAGCCACACGTCGCCGCCATTTTTCACTCGTGCATTGGAGGTGATAGTGAGAGGACGTAGCTGGCGTTCTCTCAGTTTCTGTGTTCAGTGTGCTGCAAATATCTGTGCTCAGTGTGCTGCAAATATCTGTGCTCAGTGTACTGCAATTATCTGTGCTCAGTGTGCTGCAAATATCTGTGCTCAGTGTGCTGCAAATATCTATGTTCTCTGCCTGAAAAATGCTCCTTATCTGTGCTCAGTGTGCTGCAAATATCTGTGCTCAGTGTGCTTTATTGTGGGGACTGGGGACCACCAGTATTATATAGTAGGAGGACAGTGCAGAGTTATGCTGACCAGTGACCACCAGTATTATACGTTCTCTGCCTGATAAACGCTCCATATCTGTGCTGCATTGTAGTATATAGTAGGAGGACAGTGCAGAATTTTGCTGACCAGTGACCACCAGAATTATATCAGTACGGTACAGTAGTCCACTGCTCTACCTACCTCTGTGTCATCAAGTATACTATCCATCCATACCTGTGGTGCATTTAAGTTTTTGTGCGCAGTATATATATAGTAGTAGGACAGTGCATAATTTTGCTGACCACCAGTATATAATATATAGCAGTACGGTACAGTAAGCCACTGCTCTACCTACCTCTGTGTCATCAAGTATACTATCCATCCATACCTGTGGTGCATTTAAGTTTTTGTGTGCAGTATATATATAGTAGAAGGATAGTGCATAATTTTGCAGACCACCAGTATATAATATATAGCAGTACGGTACAGTAGGCCACTGCTCTACCTACCTCTGTGTCGTCAAGTATACTATCCATCCATACCTGTGGTGCATTTAAGTTTTTGTGCGCAGTATATATATATAGTAGGACAGTGCATAATTTTGCTGACCACCAGTATATAATATATAGCAGTATGGTACAGTAGGCCACTGCTCTACCTACCTCTGTGTCGTCAAGTATACTATCCATCCATACCTGTGGTGCATTTAAGTTTTTGTGCACAGTATATATATAGTAGTAGGTTCAGTGCATAATTTTGCTGACCACCAGTATATAATATATAGCAATACGGTACAGTAGGCCACTGCTCTACCTACCTCTGTGTCATCAAGTATACTGTCCATCCATACCTGTGGTGCATTTAAGTTTTTGTGCGCAGTATATATATATAGTAGGACAGTGCTTAATTTGCTGACCACCAGTATATAATATAAAGCAGTACGGTACAGTAGGCCACTGCTCTACCTACCTCTGTGTCGTCAAGTATACTATCCATCCATACCTGTGGTGCATTTAAGTTTTTGTGCGCAGCATATATATAGTAGTAGGACAGTGCATAATTTTGCTGACCACCAGTATATAATATATAGCAGTACGGTACAGTAGGCCACTGCTCTACCTACCTCTGTGTCGTCAAGTATACTATCCATCCATACCTGTGGTGCATTTAAGTTTTTGTGCACTATATATATATAGTAGTAGGACAGTGCATAATTTGCTGACCACCAGTATATAATATATAGCAGTACGGTACAGTAGGCCACTGCTCTACCTACCTCTGTGTCGTCAAGTATACTATCCATCCATACCTGTGGTGCATTTAAGTTTTTGTGCGCAGTATATATATAGTAGTAGGACAGTGCATAATTTTGCTGACCACCAGTATATAATATATAGCAGTACGGTACAGTAGGCCACTGCTCTACCTACCTCTGTGTCGTCAAGTATACTATCTATCCATACCTGTGGTGCATTTAAGTTTTTGTGCGCAGTATATATAGTAGTAGGCCATTGCTATTGATATATTACTGGCATATAATTCCACATTTTAAAAAATGGAGAACAAAAATGTGGAGGGTAAAATAGGGAAAGATCAAGATCCACTTCAACCTCATGCTGAAGCTGCTGCCACTAGTCTGGCCGAGATGATGAAATGCCATCAACGTCGTCTGCCAAGGCCGATGCCCAATGTCATAGTAGAGAGCATGTAAAACCCAAAAAACAAAAGTTCAGTAAAATGACCCAAAAATCTAAATTAAAAGCATCTGAGGAGAAGCGTAAACTTGCCAATATTCCATTTTTCATGGCTAGTGGTTCAGCTTCACATGAGGATGGAAGCACTCATCCTTCTGCTAGAAAACTTAAAAGAGTTAAGATGGCAAAAGCAAAGCAAAGAACTGTGCGTTCTTCTAAATCACAAATCCCCAAGGAGAGTCCAATTGTGTCGGTTGCGATGCCTGACCTTCCCAACACTGGACGGGAAGAGGTGGCGCCTTCGACCATTTGCACGCCCCCTGCAAGTGCTGGAAGGAGCACCCGCAGTCCAGTTCCTGATAGTCAAATTGAAGATGTCACTGTTGAAGTACACCAGGATGAGGATATGGGTGTTGCTGGCGCTGGGGAGGAAATTGACAAGGAGGATTCTGATGGTGAGGTGGTTTGTTTAAGTCGGGCACCCGGGGAGACACCTGTTGTCCGTGGGACGAATATGGCCATTGACATGCCTGGTCAAATTACAAAAAAAATCACCTCTTCGGTGTGGAATTATTTCAACAGAAATGCGGACAACTGGTGTCAAGCCATGTGTTGCCTTTGTCAAGCTGTAATAAGTAGGGGTAAGGACGTTAACCACCTAGGAACATCCTCCCTTATACGTCACTTGGAGCGCATTCATCAGAAGTCATTGGCAAGTTCAAAAACTTTGGGTGACAGCGGAAGCAGTCCACTGCCAACTAAATCCCTTCCTCTTGTAACCAAGCTCCTGCAAACCACACCACCAACTCCCTCAGTGTCAATTTCCTCCTTAGACAGGAAAGCCAATAGTCCTGCAGGCCATGTCACTGTCAAGTCTGACAAGTCCTCTCCTGCCTGGGATTCCTCCGATGCATCCTTGAGTGTAACGCCTACTGCTGCTGGCGCTGCTGTTGTTGCTGCTGGGAGTCGATCGTCATCCCAGAGGGGAAGTCGGAAGACCACTTGTACTACTTCCAGTAAGCAATTGACTGTCCAACAGTCCTTTGCGAGGAAGATGAAATATCACAGCAGTCATCGTGCTGCAAAGCGGATAACTCAGGCCTTGGCAGCCTGTGTGGTGAAAAACGTGTTTGCGGTATCCACCATTAATTCACAGGGAACTAGAGAATTGATTGAGGTACTGTATCCCCGGTACGAAATACCATCTAGGTTCCATTTCTCTAGGCAGGCGATACCGAAAATATACACAGACATCAGAAAAAGAGTCACCAGTGTCATAAAAAATGCAGTTGTACCCAATGTCCACTTAACCACGGACATGTGGACAAGTGGAGCAGGGCAGACTCAGGACTATATGACTGTGACAGCCCACTGGGTAGATGTATTGCCTCCCGCAGCAAGAACAGCAGCGGCAGCACCAGTAGCAGCATCTCGCAAACGCCAACTCGTTCCTAGGCAGGCTACGCTTTGTATCACCGCTTTCCATAAGAGGCACACAGCTGACAACCTCTTACGGAAACTGAGGAACATCATCGTAGAATGGCTTACCCCAATTGGACTCTCCTGGGGACTTGTGACATCGGAAAACGCCACCAATATTGTGCGTGCATTACATGTGGGCAAATTCCAGCACGTCCCATGTTTTGCACATACATTGAATTTGGTGGTGCAGAATTATTTAAAAAATGACAGGGGCATGCAAGAGATGCTGTCAGTGGCCCAAAGAATTGCGGGCCACTTTCGGCATTCAGCCACCGCGTGCCAAAGACTGGAGCACCAGCAAACACTCCTGAAACTGCCCTGCCATCATCTGAAGCAAGAGGTGGTAACGAGGTTGAATTCAACCCTCTATATGCTCCAGAGGATGGAGGAGCAGCAAAAGGCCATTCAAGCCTATACAGCTACCTACGATATAGGCAAAGGAGGGGGAATGCACCCGACTCAAGCGCAGTGGAGAATGATTTCAACGTTGTGCAAGGTTCTGCAACCCTTTGAACTTGCCACACGTGAAGTCAGTTCAGACACTGGCAGCCTGAGTCAGGTCATTCCCCTCATCAGGCTTTTGTAGAAGAAGCTGGAGAGATTGAAGGAGGAGCTAAAACAGAGCGATTCCGCTATGCATGTGGGACTTGTGGATGGAGCCCTTAATTCGCTTAACCAGGATTCACGGGTGGTCAATCTGTTGAAATCAGAGCACTACATTTTGGCCACCGTGCTCGATCCTAGATTTAAAACCTGCGTTGTATCTCTCTTTCTGGCAAACACAAGTCTGCAGAGGTTCAAAGACCTGCTGGTGAGAAAATTGTCAAGTCAAGCGGAACGTGACCCATCAACAGCTCCTCCTTCACATTCTCCCACAACTGGGGCTGCGAGGAAAAGGCTAAGAATTCCGAGCCCACCCGCTGGCGGTGATACAGGGCAGTCTGGAGCGAGTGCTGTCATCTTGTCCGGACTGAAGGACCTGCCAACGATTACTGACATGTCGTCTACTGTCACTGCATATGATTCTGTCACCATTGAAAGAATGGTGGAGGATTATATGAGTGACCGCATCCAAGTAGGCACGTCAGACAGTCCGTACGTATACTGGCAGGAAAAAGAGGCAATTTGGAGGCCCTTGCACAAACTGGCTTTATTTTACCTAAATTGCCCCCCCTCCAGTGTGTACTCCGAAAGAGTGTTTAGTGCAGCCGCTCACCTTGTCAGCAATCGGCGTACGAGGTTACTTCAGAAAATGTGGAGAAGATGATGTTCATCAAAATGAATTATAATCAATTCCTCCGTCGAGACATTCACCAGCAATTGCCTACAGAAAGTACACAGGGACCTGAGATGGTGGATTCCAGTGGGGACGAATTAAAAATCTGTGAGGAGGGGGATGTACACAGTGAAAGGGGTGAGGAATCAGACGATGAGGAGGAGGTGGACATCTTGCCTCTGTAGAGCCAGTTTGTGCAAGGAGAGATTGATTGCTTCTTTTTTGGTGGGGGCCCAAACCAACCAGTCATTTCAGTCACAGTCGTGTGGCAGACCCTGTCGCTGAAATGATGGGTTTGTTAAAGTGTGCATGTCCTGTTTATACAACATAAGGGTGGGTGGGAGGGCCCAAGGACAATTCCATCTTGCACCTCTTTTTTTCATTCATTTTTCTTTGCATCATGTGCTGTTTGTGGACTATTTTTTGAAGTGCCATCCTGTCTGACACTGCAGTGCCACTCCTAGATGGGCCAGGTGTTTGTGTCGGCCACTTGGGTCGCTTAGCTTAGTCACACAGCTACCTCATTGGCCTCTTTTTTTCTTTGCATCATGTGCTGTTTGGGGACAATTTTTTTAATCTGCCATCCTGTCTGACACTGCAGTGCCACTCCTAGATGGGCCAGGTGTTTGTGTCGGCCACTTGGGTCGCTTAGCTTAGTCATACAGCTACCTCATTGCGCCTCTTTTATTCTTTGTATCATGTGCTGTTTGGGGACTATTTTTTTAATCTGCCATCCTGTCTGACACTGCAGTGCCACTCCTAGATGGGCCAGGTGTTTGTGTCGGCAACTTGGGTCGCTTAGTTTAGTCACACAGCTACCTCATTGCGCCTATTTTTTTCTTTCATCATGTGCTGTTTGGGGACTATTTTTTTAATCTGCCATCCTGTCTGACACTGCAGTGCCACTCCTAGATGGGCCAGGTGTTTGTGTCGGCCACTTGTGTCGCTTAGCTTAGTCACACAGCTACCTCATTGCGCCTCTTTTTTTCTTTGCATCATGTGCTGTTTGGGGACTATTTTTTTAATCTGCCATCCTGTCTGACACTGCAGTTTCACTCCTAGATGGGCCAGGTGTTTGTGTCGGCCACTTGGGTCACTTAGCTTAGTCACACAGCTACCTCATTGCGCTTCTTTTTTTCTTTGCATCATGTGCTGTTTGGCGACTATTTTTTTAATCTGCCATCCTGTCTGACATTGCAGTGCCACTCCTAGATGGGCCAAGTGTTTGTGTTGGCCACTTTGGTCGCTTAGCTTAGTCACACAGCTACCTCATTGCGCCTCTTTTTTTCTTTGCATCATGTGCTGTTTGGGGACAATTTTTTAAATCTGCCATCCTGTCTGACACTGCAGTGCCACTCCTAGATGGGCCAAGTGTTTGTGTCAGCCACTTGGGTCGCTTAGCTTAGCCATCCAGCGACCTTGGTGCACCTCTTTATTTCTTTGCATCATGTGCTGTTTTGGGGACTATTTTTTGAAGTGCCATCCTGTCTGACACTGCAGTGCCACTCCTAGATGGGCCAGGTGTTTGTGTCGGCCACTTGTGTCGCTTAGCTTAGTCACACAGCTACCTCACTGCACCTCTTTTTTTCTTTGCATCATGTGCTGTTTGGGGACAATTTTTTTAATCTGCCATCCTGTCTGACACTGCAGTGCCACTCCTAGATGGGTCAGGTGTTTGTGTCGGCCACTTGGGTCACTTTGTCACGATCCGGGTATCTGGACGCCATTTCTTACCCATCAGATGCCTCCTAAGGCTGGCTCAGCGCTCCAGGACCGGATCCCATCTGTTATCCTAATGTTCACATTCCTGCATCCTCTCCTGTCTCTCTGAGACGCTGTCACAGTAACGCCTTATTACATCTGGCATGGCGTCTCCCGCGGCCTCCGCCGCCGTCCCTGAGCTTCTGCATGCAGAGTGTCAGAGTGGCGATTACGTCAGCCGCGGCCTCCGCTGTGTCCGCGTGGTTGGATGTGCACTTGTCAGCCTGGCGTCTCCTGTCTCCAGTGGCCGGCGCCGCCATTACTGTTTTCATTACCACATGGATTACAAACCAAACTTCCCTCCAAGTGTCTGCATGGGCGCAGCCATCTTGGGTTCTGTCAGCTGATCATTTCCTCCAATCTGTTGTCAGTATTGTTAATCTGCATAATTGCCTAGCCAATCCCTTCCTTGCTGCAGGTATAAATACACTGTGCCTGAGCAAGGAAGGCGTCAGTGCTTTGGTTGTCAAACCTAGTTCCTGTTTGTCTCTCTCCTGTGATTGTCTTCCAGGTTCCAGCTCCTGTCTCAAGACTTCCACCATAGAGACCCGCACCAGCATTCCACCTGCGGTGTAGCCTGACTCTCCAATCCATTGTGGATTCATCTGTTTCCAGCTACAACATTACCTGCTTCCAGCTCAGCTTCCAGCAGAGTACAGCTTTCCTTAAAGGGCCGGTGTCCTTTCTACACTTTACCACTCTCCACCGGTATTATTATTTCTCCGCTCTCAAGTTCTACATTTCAGTTCATATTTCATCGCTCCCAAGTTCATTTATTATTTAACTGGTTCCAGCCAGTATCCACTCCGTGCTAACAACAGTCTGGTTCCAGCCAGTATCCACAGCAGCTGTTTTACCTTCAGCAACCCAGCTTTTCCTGGAACACCAGCTGGCACAATCCTGGGTTATCTCCATTGCTACAGTCGGGCCTGGTAAGGACTTTCCATCTAGAAGATCATAAGAACTATCTCACACTACCAGTGCCCTGTGGCTCCTGCCATCCTGTAGTACCCAGGAACTGTATTTATTATTTGCTGACTTTTACGTTTTCTTTTACTGCTGCTGTGTTGCGGAGTTGTCATAATAAACATCATTGACTTTTATCCAAGTTGTCGTGGTCACGCCTTCGGGCAGTTATTATTCATGTTACTTACATGTCCAGGGGTCTGATACAACCTCCCAGGTTCCGGTACATCTCAGCCCCTACAACTGAGGCTGCCTCCCGTCAGCTCAGGCACTCAGTTGTGACAGTAAGCACTGACCTAATGATTCCAGCCGGAGACCAGGATCAAGCGGCCAGGCCGATGCAAGAACTGGCAGCCCGACTAGAACATCAGGAGGCTGCACAGGGCCACATCATCCGCTGTCTCCAGGATCTCTCTACTCGGCTGGATGGGATTCAGACAACTCTCCGTGGATCAGGCGCATCTGGTGCGTCAACCACAGTGACTCCAGCTATAACCCCACCCACCTTACCCATTTCTGCTCCACGTCTTCATCTTCCAACGCCAGCAAAATTTGACGGATCTCCAAGATTCTGCTGGGGATTTCTCAACCAGTGTGAGATTCAGTTTGAGCTACAACCTGGCAATTTTCCCAGTGACCGTACAAAAATTGCCTACATCATCTCTCTTCTCAGTGGCTCCGCCCTTGACTGGGCATCACCGTTATGGGAGAGGTCCGACACCCTGCTATCTTCTTACACTGCATTCGTGTCAACATTCAGGCGCATCTTCGACGAGCCAGGCCGGGTAACCTCAGCTTCATCCGAGATTCTCCGTTTACGCCAGGGGTCACGTACTGTAGGACAATATCTGATACAGTTCCAGATCCTGGCATCCGAACTGGCATGGAACGACGAGGCCCTGTATGCTGCATTCTGGCATGGCTTATCTGAGCTTATTAAAGATGAGTTAGCTACCAGAGACTTACCTTCTAAGTTAGATGAGCTAATCTCACTCTGCACGAAAGTTGATTTACGTTTCAGAGAGAGAGCAACTGAGCGTGGAGGATCATCTGCTCCAAAATCTTCTGCTCCTCCTCCTCGTCAACTGTCACCATCTAAAGATGAGCCCATGCAAATTGGCCGTTCCCGTTTAACTCCTGCTGAGCGCCGAAGACGTCTCTCTGAATCTCTTTGTCTTTACTGTGCAGCTCCGTCTCACACCATCAATGCCTGTCCCGAACGTCCGGGAAAACTCCAAACCCTAGCTCGCCCAGGAGAGGGCCGGCTAGGAGTAATGATCTCCTCTCCATCTCCTCATGATTGTAATCTCCCAGTCTCGCTTCAAGTCGCTCAACGTTATCGGAACGTCATTGCCCTCCTTGATTCCGGAGCAGCTGGGAACTTTATTACTGAAGCCTATGTTAAACGGTGGTCCCTACCCACCGAGAGACTTCCTTCCTCCTTTTCCATAACTGCCGTGGATGGCAGTAAAATTTTTGATACTGTTATTGCTCTAAGGACTCTACCAGTTCGTCTGAGAGTGGGAGTTCTTCATTCCGAACTTATTTCACTTTTAGTGATTCCAAGAGCCACACATCCTGTGGTCCTGGGCCTTCCATGGCTCCGTCTTCACAATCCTACAATTGATTGGACGACTACGCAAATCCTGGCATGGGGTTCCTCCTGTGCAGAGACATGTTTGTTTAAAGTATTGCCTGTCTGTTCTTCCTCCCCCAGGTCGTCTGATGTTCCACCTCCTCCATATCAAGATTTCACGGATGTGTTCAGTAAAGCTTCTGCTGATATCCTTCCTCTTCATAGAGAATGGGACTGCCCGATTGATCTCGTTCCAGGGAAGGTTCCACCTCGAGGCCGAACTTATCCGTTGTCTCTGCCTGAGACGCATTCTATGGAGGAATACATTAAAGAGAACCTAGCAAAGGGGTTCATTCGACCTTCTTCTTCCCCAGCCGGCGCAGGCTTCTTTTTTGTAAAAAAGAAAGATGGTGGTCTGCGGCCGTGCATCGACTACAGAGGTTTGAACGACATTACCATCAAGAACCGTTATCCTTTACCCCTGATTACTGAGCTCTTTGACAGAGTTAGCGGAGCTACCATCTTTACAAAGCTGGACTTGCGAGGTGCATACAATCTCATCCGGATCCGTGAGGGTGACGAGTGGAAGACCGCCTTTAACACCCGTGACGGACATTATGAGTACCTCGTCATGCCCTTCGGATTGAGCAATGCTCCAGCTGTCTTCCAGCATTTTGTCAATGAGATCTTCAGAGACATTCTATACCGTCATGTCGTGGTCTATCTAGACGATATCCTCATTTTTGCCAACGATTTAGAGGAACATCGTTTTTGGGTTAAAGAGGTTCTGTCCCGTCTCCGTGTCAATCATCTCTATTGCAAATTAGAAAAATGCGTCTTTGAAGTCAAGTCCATTCCGTTTCTAGGGTACATTGTGTCCGGTTCCGGACTAGAGATGGATCCTGAGAAACTACAAGCAATCCAAAATTGGCCGGTACCCTTAACCCTCAAAGGGGTCCAGAGGTTCTTAGGGTTCGCCAACTATTACCGAAAGTTTATACGAGACTTTTCCACCATTGTGGCGCCTATTACTGCTTTCACTAAGAAGGGTGCTAACCCGTCCAAGTGGTCTGAAGAAGCCATGCAAGCATTTCATCTTTTAAAACAAAGGTTCATCTCTGCGCCTGTTCTGAAACAGCCTGACATCGACTCTCCTTTCATCTTAGAGGTGGATGCCTCCTCCGTTGGAGTAGGAGCGGTGTTATCTCAGAGGGCTAAAGATGGCCATTTACACCCTTGCAGTTTCTTCTCCCGGAAGTTCTCCCCAGCTGAGCGCAACTATGCCATTGGCGACCAGGAGTTGCTAGCCATCAAGCTCGCTCTAGAAGAGTGGAGGTATCTGTTGGAGGGAGCTTCTCATTCAATCACCATACTTACAGACCACAAGAACCTTTTATACCTGAAGGGCGCACAATGTCTCAACCCTCGTCAGGCCAGATGGGCACTTTTCTTTTCCAGGTTCGACTTTAAACTCCAGTTCTGTCCGGGCTCTCAGAATCGCAAGGCCGATGCCCTTTCCCGCTCATGGGAGCAAGAAAATGAGTCAGAGTCTTCAGACAAGCATCCTATTATAAATCCGTTGGCATTCTCCATGGTAGGGATGGACTCTACGCCCCCATCAGGGAAAAGTTTTGTGAAGCCGATGCTAAGGAAGAAGCTCATGCATTGGGCCCATGCTTCCCGTTTTGCCGGACATACAGGTATCCAAAAAACCCTGGAGTTTATCTCTAGGTCCTATTGGTGGCCAACTCTGAAAAAGGACGTCTTGGAGTTTATTGCATCTTGCCCAAAGTGTGCCCAACATAAAGTATCCCGCCAGTCGCCTGCGGGGCAACTGGTTCCACTATCCGTTCCCCGTCGACCATGGACCCACTTGTCGATGGATTTCATTACAGACTTACCCATGTGCAACAAGTTCAATACCATCTGGGTGGTAGTTGACCGGTTCACCAAGATGGCACACTTCATTCCTCTCACCGGTCTTCCGTCAGCTTCTAAGTTGGCTCAAGTATTCATACAAGAGATCTTCCGACTCCACGGTCTTCCTGAAGAAATTATCTCAGATCGAGGAGTTCAATTCACAGCCAAATTCTGGCGAAGTTTATGTCAAGTCCTCCAAGTCAAGCTAAAGTTTTCCACGGCTTACCATCCTCAGACCAATGGTCAAACCGAGAGGGTGAATCAGGACTTGGAGGCCTTCCTCCGCATCTATGTGTCCTCCTCTCAAGATGACTGGGTTCAATTACTTCCCTGGGCCGAGTTCTGTCATAACAACCAGTATCATTCTTCATCTGCTTCAACACCATTCTTCACTAACTTTGGATTCCACCCTAAAGTCCCTGAGTTCCAACCGCTTCCAGCAACTTCTGTTCCCGCAGTGGATATCACCTTGCATCAGTTTGCCAATATCTGGAAGAGCGTACGATCAGCTCTGCTCAAGGCATCGTTCAGGTACAAGAAGTTTGCGGATAAGAAGCGTCGAGCAGTTCCTGCTCTCAAGGTTAGTGATCGGGTATGGTTATCCACGAAGAATTTGAGGTTAAGAGTTCCCAGTATGAAGTTTGCACCTCGCTATATCGGTCCTTTCAAAATTGAACAAGTCATCAATCCTGTTGCTTACAGACTCCAGTTGCCTCCCTTCTTAAAAATACCCAGGACATTCCATGTTTCCCTGTTGAAACCGCTGATCTTGAATCGGTTTCATTCCTCACTTCCTCCAACTCCGAAAGTCCAAACTCAACGAGGCGTTGAGTATGAAGTGGCCAAGATCCTGGACTCACGTCACCGTTACGGTCAACTACAGTATCTTATTGACTGGAAGGGTTACGGCCCTGAGGAACGTTCATGGACCAATGCTTCTGATGTCCATGCTCCTGCCTTGGTCCGGAGATTCCATTCCAAGTTTCCTCAAAAGCCAAAGAAGTGTCCTGGGGCCACTCCTAAAGGGGGGGGTGCTGTCACGATCCGGGTATCTGGACGCCATTTCTTACCCATCAGATGCCTCCTAAGGCTGGCTCAGCGCTCCAGGACCGGATCCCATCTGTTATCCTAATGTTCACATTCCTGCATCCTCTCCTGTCTCTCTGAGACGCTGTCACAGTAACGCCTTATTACATCTGGCATGGCGTCTCCCGCGGCCTCCGCCGCCGTCCCTGAGCTTCTGCATGCAGAGTGTCAGAGTGGCGATTACGTCAGCCGCGGCCTCCGCTGTGTCCGCGTGGTTGGATGTGCACTTGTCAGCCTGGCGTCTCCTGTCTCCAGTGGCCGGCGCCGCCATTACTGTTTTCATTACCACATGGATTACAAACCAAACTTCCCTCCAAGTGTCTGCATGGGCGCAGCCATCTTGGGTTCTGTCAGCTGATCATTTCCTCCAATCTGTTGTCAGTATTGTTAATCTGCATAATTGCCTAGCCAATCCCTGTATTTATACCTGCAGCAAGGAAGGCGTCAGTGCTTTGGTTGTCAAACCTAGTTCCTGTTTGTCTCTCTCCTGTGATTGTCTTCCAGGTTCCAGCTCCTGTCTCAAGACTTCCACCATAGAGACCCGCACCAGCATTCCACCTGCGGTGTAGCCTGACTCTCCAATCCATTGTGGATTCATCTGTTTCCAGCTACAACATTACCTGCTTCCAGCTCAGCTTCCAGCAGAGTACAGCTTTCCTTAAAGGGCCGGTGTCCTTTCTACACTTTACCACTCTCCACCGGTATTATTATTTCTCCGCTCTCAAGTTCTACATTTCAGTTCATATTTCATCGCTCCCAAGTTCATTTATTATTTAACTGGTTCCAGCCAGTATCCACTCCGTGCTAACAACAGTCTGGTTCCAGCCAGTATCCACAGCAGCTGTTTTACCTTCAGCAACCCAGCTTTTCCTGGAACACCAGCTGGCACAATCCTGGGTTATCTCCATTGCTACAGTCGGGCCTGGTAAGGACTTTCCATCTAGAAGATCATAAGAACTATCTCACACTACCAGTGCCCTGTGGCTCCTGCCATCCTGTAGTACCCAGGAACTGTATTTATTATTTGCTGACTTTTACGTTTTCTTTTACTGCTGCTGTGTTGCGGAGTTGTCATAATAAACATCATTGACTTTTATCCAAGTTGTCGTGGTCACGCCTTCGGCAGTTATTATTCATGTTACTTACATGTCCAGGGGTCTGATACAACCTCCCAGGTTCCGGTACATCTCAGCCCCTACAACTGAGGCTGCCTCCCGTCAGCTCAGGCCCTCAGTTGTGACACACTTAGCTTAGTCACACAGCTACCTCATTGCGCTTCTTTTTTTCTTTGCATCATGTGCTGTTTGGGGACTATTTTTTTAATCTGCCATCCTGTCTGACACTGCAGTGCCACTCCTAGATGGGCCAGGTGTTTGTGTTGGCCACTTTGGTCGCTTAGCTTAGTCACACAGCTACCTCATTGCGCCTCTTTTTTTCTTTGCATCATGTGCTGTTTTGGGACAATTTTTTAAATCTGCCATCCTGTCTGACACTGCAGTGCCACTCCTAGATGGGCCAGGTGTTTGTGTTGGCCACTTGGGTCGCGTAGCTTAGTCACACAGCTACCTCATTGCGCCTCTTTTTTTCTTTGCATGATGTGCTGTTTGGGGACTATTTTTTTAATCTGCCATCCTGTCTGACACTGCAGTGCCACTCCTAGATGGGCCAAGTGTTTGTGTCAGCCACTTGGGTCGCTTAGCTTAGCCATCCAGCGACCTTGGTGCACCTCTTTATTTCTTTGCATCATGTGCTGTTTTGGGGACTATTTTTTGAAGTGCCATCCTGTCTGACACTGCAGTGCCACTCCTAGATGGGCCAGGTGTTTGTGTCGGCCACTTGGGTCGCTTAGCTTAGTCATCCAGCGACCTCGGTGCAAATTTTAGGACTAAAAATAATATTGTGAGGTGTGTGGTGTTCAGAATAGACTGGAAATGAGTGGAAATTATGGTTATTGAGGTTAATAATACTATGGGATCAAAATGACCCCCAAATTCTATGATTTAAGCTGTTTTTGAGAGTTTTTTGTAAAAAAACACCCGAATCCAACAAAAATTTTCAGGGAGGTTTTGCCAAAACGCGTCCGAATCCAAAACACGGCCGCGGAACCGAATCCAAATCCAAAACCAAAACCCGAAAAATGTCCAGTGCACATTACTAGTTTCAAAGGGTTCTTTGTTAAATAATTTCATTCGTCAGCAGTGGAGGTAGTTTGGATCCTCCCAGGGCACGCGTTTATGCTATGACCCCCAAAAGGCCTTACATTTAAATGTGGTTACCTTATTGAATATTCAATAGTGCGGTTCTGTTTTGATATTATTCTATATAATTGATTTTATATTCTAAATAAATTGTATACTTTTTTAAGTATATATATATATATATATATATATAACCTGCACAATGACCCGGCACTCCTGCGGTCCCCTCCGCCAACGAACAATTGCTCCTGGTGCCCTCCTCGTGGAGACGGTCCTCCCTCATACAAACAGTGCAATGAGGCGGCACTCCGGAGACTTTTCAAATAATTTATTGCAGTGTTCTACGTTTCGGGGACGCAGCCCCTTCGTCAGGATAAGTGTGTATAATAAAAAACAGTGTTTAAATACCTAAATGAGATTACTCACGCCCGCTGCCTCCAGCCTCGTCGCCCGGTTTCCGGCCGCGTCCTCCCGGTCCCACCGGAAATGACGTCACGCCGGCCCGTCCGGCTGACGCGCTGTGGCTAGGAAGAGAGAAACCATAGCAACATGTAAACAAAACATAATATAAACAATAAATCTGCCTCCATTCAACCATTGCATTATATGTCAAACATGGGAAGACAAGTGATCAATAAATAAATAAGACGATCTGATATATATAAAACTATAAACATATACACCTTGTAATAATCAGAACGATATAAATGTGATATATTTACTAATAGACACTATTAATGCAACAAGCCGCGGACTGCAGTTTAAAATAAAAAATTAAGAAATTAGTGAACAAGGGTGACATAATAAATTAAAATATATCCATCAAGCTACCAAACTATTTTCATTGGGGACAGGATTAGTTATTACCCATACATATATTTGTTACATCGCCTTTATGATAAAACCCAGGGATACCTACTTGCTTACCAAACTTCTCACAAAAAGCATCTTAAATTAAGGGCTTCATTGAGCCCCTTTGGCGCAAGGGTATTTAATGTATGAATCCAACGGGACTCCAATTGTAGTAATTTTCTGGATCTATCTCCACCCCTTAGAGAATTGGGGACCTGGTCAATTATTTTATATCGAAGTGTGGCCATATTATGTTGTTTCTTAGCAAAATGACGGGCAACTGGTTGTTCGCTATCACCTGCTTTTATAGCTTCACGGATGGCATACCTATGTTGTGCCATCCTGATCTTAAAGGCGCAATCCGTCTTGCCCACATATGATAAACCGCATGGGCATGTGATTAAATAGACCACAAACTTCGAATCGCAAGATAAACACTGTTTGATGTTATATGATTTCCCAGTATGTGGTTGCAAAAATTTATTTCCCGGAGTCATATAACTGCACGTAGTGCATCCACTACATCGGTAGCACCCCGCTTTTCTGCTAAGGAAGTGTTCTTTAACCAAATTAAATTGAGAAATGTCGGTCTTCATGACAATATCCCGTATACTGCTATTTCTAGAACAGCTAGGTAATAGTTTAGATTGGAACACCTCACCTAACCCTTTATCAGTAGCCACAATGGGCCAGATTTGTTTGGTCCTTTTAGTCAAATAGTGACTACTAGAGTTAAAGCGGGTTACCCAAGGAAATCGACCTTGTAGCTGTTTAGGGGGTTTTTGTTCTAGTAATTGTTCTCTTGTGAGACTCAAGGCCCTCTTTCACGCCGTCTTCAACAGTTTAATTGGATAGCCTCTATGAATGGAGGCAGATTTATTGTTTATATTATGTTTTGTTTACATGTTGCTATGGTTTCTCTCTTCCTAGCCACAGCGCGTCAGCCGGACGGGCCGGCGTGACGTCATTTCCGGTGGGACCGGGAGGACGCGGCCGGAAACCGGGCGACGAGGCTGGAGGCAGCGGGCGTGAGTAATCTCATTTAGGTATTTAAACACTGTTTTTTATTATACACACTTATCCTGATGAAGGGGCTGCGTCCCCGAAACGTAGAACACTGCAATAAATTATTTGAAAAGTCTCCGGAGTGCCGCCTCATTGCACTGTTTGTATGAGGGAGGACCGTCTCCACGAGGAGGGCACCAGGAGCAATTGTTCGTTGGCGGAGGGGACCGCAGGAGTGCCGGGTCATTGTGCAGGTTGTATACACCACATAGCTCTCGCAAGAGTTTTTGAGGTTCAGACCAAGGCACCATACCAACCCCAGTTTATACCGTGGGATCACATCACCCGCATACCGCACTGGATGCGCTGAGCACTTCTTCACGTGCACTTATCACTATTTGTATCACAGCACATCATTTATCCATCATGGCTGACACAAGCGACCCTTTGCTGGAGGGTGCAATGCATTTCCTACAGTGTGATAATTCTGACACACTAAGTTTTAGTGAAGCAGAAGCAGAGAACATCTTATTTAAAACACCAGCATTTGATCCAGCGGTTGTGAATACTAGTGAGGACATTTATAGAGAACTGCTTAAACTTCATAAAAGAGAGATTGACTTTAAATATCATGGCATGACTCTGTCAGATTATTTTAGAGCCAAACAGATACCCCGTGGGTTTCGCGTTCATAACATGCCCACGATAGGGAGATATGACGTGACGTTCTGCAAAAAATGGATCTCGGTCCTGAATAAATGTTCCATGGATTTACTATTATTAGTGATCGAGGAATCCGCACGCGAAATGAATATTGCCAAGCAAAAAATCACAGCTTTTGAAGTAGAGCACAATATTACTGAACTTTCTCCACCAGAATGGCTCTCTAAACTGAATAGTGATCTGGAAAAATATACGACAGATCTCATTAAATTCAAAAAGCAAAAATTGGCACGCGTTCAGCAGGACTATGCGCAGCATAGGGTTTACCTATGGCTTAACAGCAATAACCCCAGACAGAACCCACAGAGGCAACAACAATACAGGCGACGACAATCAAGACAGCAATATTCCAGCACGTCAGCCAGTGATGCCGATGAGACCCCGTCTAAAAGTGGCCAACAGACACAAGATGCCCCTTTAGGCATACGCACCCGGGCCATACTGGCAGGCCGTGAGGTGCGCCCACGAGGAGAGGGGGGCAGACGTGGAGGAAAGCCAGGTCCCAAAGCAGGGACAAAACCACAAAGGAGGGATCGCAATTGATTATCAATCTTTCTTCTAAAGAACTAACACCTATAGAAACTAAGGTACTAAGCAAAGGTTTGTCCTTTATCCCTACCAGTTCGGTGGATCCGCTACAGTGGAAGATTGAATCGTACAGATTAACGCGTGCACTTAAATTAAAGGAACACTATAACAAGAAGAACATGGACTCTAATCCGTTGATAGAATCTACCATCCCGGCACAGCTAAAAAAATTAAAAAAATCCATGTTTGAACCTATGTCACAAAACTCTTCTATTAAAACTTTTAGTAGAATGATGGACGGGCTTGGTGACGAAACATGTGAGAAAATATGTGCCAATATATCCCGGGAAGAATCCGCAGCCCTGAGAAGTCTCGGTAAGAGACAGGACATTATTATCAGGAATGCGGACAAGGGGGGAGCCCTAGTGGTCCTTGATATTGATAAATACAAACATGAATGTATAAGATTACTGTCTGATACTGATACCTATGTTAGATTGAGCCAAGATCCCACTTGGCAATTTAAGAGGGAATTAGACAGTATGCTCAAAGAAGCAGTTGATCAAGGTATTATTACACAGTCTGTTTGTAAAGCCTTATCTAGTGAATTCCCTGTTGTACCTGTGTTTTACATAATTCCTAAGGTACATAAAGATCCCCTGGATCCTCCGGGACGACCGATTATTTCGGCCAGGGGATCGTTATGTGAGCCATTATCTGTGTACTGTGATGCCTTTCTACAGCCGTGTATCCAGAACACCAGTACACACCTAAAGGACACCTCCATGCTACTCAGGAAGTTTGCACAACTGGGTAAACTATCTGCACAGACTAGCCTCGCCACCATAAACGTTACGAGTCTATATACGTGTATACCGCATGGGGTGGGGCTACAAGCTGTTAGAAGATTAATCACTAATAATCCACTGTACAAAGGTCCTGATGTTAATTTCTTTATAGCATTGTTAGAATTCTCCCTAACCCACAACTATTTTCTTTATGATAAGATTTTTTTTCTACAGCGCACAGGTTGCGCAATGGGTTCGGCTGTGGCACCATCCTTTGCCAACTCATATATGTGGGAGGTGGAGTGTGACTTATTTCTACACAACAGTGCAATATTTGATAGGATAAATCTATATTTTCGTTATATAGATGATGTCCTTATATTCTGGACAGGCAGTCAGGATGACCTTAAATCACTAGTATGTACACACAATGACACAGATAGTCCCATCAAATTGACCTTAACAATTGATGATAAAACCATCAATTTTTTGGATGTTTGCATCACGATTGATGAAGGAATGGTCAACACATCACTGTTTGTGAAACCCACAGACAGAAATAATGTGTTGCGATATGACAGTTCCTACCCCAAATCCACGATCCGCAGTTTACCGTTCTCACAGTATTTGAGAGTGTGCCGCATTACTACTAAGCCACAGGAGAGGGAACAAGCCTTATTTAACATGACTCTAAAATTTTTAGATAGAGGCTATCCAATTAAACTGTTGAAGACGGCGCGAAAGAGGGCCTTGAGTCTCACAAGAGAACAATTACTAGAACAAAAACCCCCTAAACAGCTACAAGGTCGATTTCCTTGGGTAACCCGCTTTAACTCTAGTAGTCACTATTTGACTAAAAGGACCAAACAAATCTGGCCCATTGTGGCTACTGATAAAGGGTTAGGTGAGGTGTTCCAATCTAAACTATTACCTAGCTATTCTAGAAATAGCAGTATACGGGATATTGTCATGAAGACCGACATTTCTCAATTTAATTTGGTTAAAGAACACTTCCTTAGCAGAAAAGCGGGGTGCTACCGATGTAGTGGATGCACTACGTGCAGTTATATGACTCCGGGAAATAAATTTTTGCAACCACATACTGGGAAATCATATAACATCAAACAGTGTTTATCTTGCGATTCGAAGTTTGTGGTCTATTTAATCACATGCCCATGCGGTTTATCATATGTGGGCAAGACGGATTGCGCCTTTAAGATCAGGATGGCACAACATAGGTATGCCATCCGTGAAGCTATAAAAGCAGGTGATAGCGAACAACCAGTTGCCCGTCATTTTGCTAAGAAACAACATAATATGGCCACACTTCGATATAAAATAATTGACCAGGTCCCCAATTCTCTAAGGGGTGGAGATAGATCCAGAAAATTACTACAATTGGAGTCCCGTTGGATTCATACATTAAATACCCTTGCGCCCAAGGGGCTCAATGAAGCCCTTAATTTAAGAAGCTTTTTGTGAGAAGTTTGGTAAGCAAGTAGGTATCCCTGGGTTTTATCATAAAGGCGATGTAACAAATATATGTATGGGTAATAACTAATCCTGTCCCCAATGAAAATAGTTTGGTAGCTTGATGGATATATTTTAATTTATTATGTCACCCTTGTTCACTAATTTCTTAATTTTTTATTTTAAACTGCAGTCCGCGGCTTGTTGCATTAATAGTGTCTATTAGTAAATATATCACATTTATATCGTTCTGATTATTACAAGGTGTATATGTTTATAGTTTTATATATATCAGATCGTCTTATTTATTTATTGATCACTTGTCTTCCCATGTTTGACATATAATGCAATGGTTGAATGGAGGCAGATTTATTGTTTATATTATGTTTTGTTTACATGTTGCTATGGTTTCTCTCTTCCTAGCCACAGCGCGTCAGCCGGACGGGCCGGCGTGACGTCATTTCCGGTGGGACCGGGAGGACGCGGCCAGAAACCGGGCGACGAGGCTGGAGGCAGCGGGCGTGAGTAATCTCATTTACGTATTTAAACACTGTTTTTTATTATACACACTTATCCTGACGAAGGGGCTGCGTCCCCGAAACGTAGAACACTGCAATAAATTATTTGAAAAGTCTCCGGAGTGCCGCCTCATTGCACTGTTTATATATATATATATATATATATATACATACAGACTTTCTGTTTTGCTCACCTTGATAAAGGGGTGTCTGTGCCCCGAAACGTTGGAATGCAGATTGATGTGGCATGACACATTAAAGCATATGCTTGTTTGAAGTATCTACGTTGTTCCAGACTCTGATTGCCGCTGATTGAGGTCTAATGTTTTGTGGATAATTATTTTCCAGAGGGCACCAGAGCACTTTACTCGTGGTAGGGTCAGTGCCGATCCAACCGTTATCTATATATATATATATATATATATATATACATATATATATATATATATATATATATATATATACATACATATATATATATATATATATATATATATATATAGTAGAAATTAGTGCTTGAGTAGGGGTTTTCAGAATACTCTGTGGGAGCAGCCATTATATTTTAAAAGTGCAGTATTATTGTGCCCCATAATTTTGTGGTTTATACATTGCTGGAGCACCTGATTTGACTTTATTCATTAATTAATTTTAATATATGGTCATAATTTTATAATTCACTTAACATACAGATTTGCAGTTTCCCACAGGAATGAGCAATGGTACTTTTTATCCCTGATTATTTATTATTTATTACCAGTCATTTATATAGCACACACATATTCCATAGCACTTTCCAGAGAATATTTGCCCAGTCACATCAGTCCCTGCCCCAGTGGAGCTTACAATCTATATTCCCTATCACATGTACACGCACATATATTCACAATAGGGTTAATATTGTTGGGAGCCAATTAACCTACAAGTATATTTTTGGATTGTGGGAGGAAACCAGAGTACCTGGAGGAACCCAAGCAAGTATGGGGAGAATATACAAACTCCACATAGTTAGGGCCATGGTGGGAATTTAACCCATGACCTCAGTGCTGTAAAACAATAATGCTAACCATTACACCATCTGTACTGCCCACCACATCTACATCACAGCCTTTAAAATAAGGTAGAGGGCTAAAAAGACTTGAAAAGCCTGCATAGGTTTGAGAGAATGTAAGCACCCTGATTTTTATTTGAGGTAAAACTGGTTAGATAAACAGGTTTTTTTGTTGATATAGGTCTATTGGTTGTTTGAGCTGTCAATCAGACTTTTAGCCAGTTAGGAGATTATGTGTAGGCGGGTTTAGTTTAAATTCTATTATACTGGCAGAGGATTTCATCTTCCTCTTACCATTTTGGGATCTGCCTGGTCTGGTTAAGTAGACTGTGCACTCTGCAGTATTTTCAGTTTATATATTACATTTCTTTGCTTTATCTTCTAAAAAAAAACTTTCTGTCACTGCTGCATGTTCATATATAATTTATCATCCTAAATCTCAATTTAATTTCCTTTTGTTTTAATTTCATTTAATTCTCTATTCTGTGCTCATAGTTTACTCACCTCCCCCTCTCATGCCTCGTCCCCGCAGGAACACCCCCCTCCCCGCCGTTTGGCAGAAGCGGCAAGGCCACTCTCATCAGCTGTGGCTACTGCCTCAGTGACAGGAGCCCGCAGTTATGCCACCTGCTCAACCCCCCCCCCCTCCACTGATAGAGCTGCAGCGCCAGTCATGAGAGGTTCTATTACACCGTCTTCTTCAGCAAGTATTCAGGCGTGACTCTCCAGAGTTGCCACAGGTCCCACAGGCAACCCCCGCCTGGCCTCCACAGTGCAAGGAGCAGCGTGGAATAGCATGGATCCAACCGCAGTGAGCCCTGCCCTCATAGTCGCAGTCACCATTTTGGATCAGGCTGGTTTAACACCACCAGCGTTTACAGCCCCCACAGCATCAGGAGCTGTGGGAGCAGCATTAGGGGCCCATATTATGCAAACCCCTGTTAATTTTCAAGTGGGGGGTAATGTTATGTCCCCCCAGATGTGTTAGAGAGCAGGCCAGTAATGCAACAGGTGAGATTGTCACCTGTGAGCAACACTTTTCCAACGCTAGTTTTACCTGGGAGTACTTCCCCCCTGGTCATTAATAGAGGTCATGTTGGAGTGCAGGCACCAGCTATGCTATATGTAAATGTACCGCAGGCAGCGGTTAATTAGTCACCTTACTTTAATCAAAGTGTCTTGCAGAATACAATGCAGGCACCTTTTTACAGTGTGCACAAGCAATTGGTGAACCCCAAATTTTCACAAGCGACAGGGCAGTTTGTGCAGCCATCTTTGTACCCTCAGTTCAGTAATTTAATGGTGCATCAATCTTTGTTTAACCCTTACGATAATTTTTCACACCCCAATTTAGGTCAGTTGCCTGGCTCACAGCAAATAGGGTAACCTCCTTTGCCTCAGGCCCAGCTGCCAGTTAGGCCTCCCACCCCACCTCAATCCATTATGGCTCCACCTCCTCCTGTGCAAGCGCTCTCAGCTGCACCCGAGGCGATTGCGGCAGTGCATTTACTTGTGCCTAATGCAGTAAATTTAAGTTTGCAGGATCTACTATCTCTGTCAGCACCAGCGGAATCAAGTGTCAACGTGGAAGACCAGGATTCAGTGGATCAAGATGCAGTTGGCGCACTACGCAGTCTGGGACAAGCTTCAAGTTCAGGGGAGCAGGATCCGGTACCATCCACTTCAGGGTCTGGTAAGAAAAATGCAGCTGCTACAATCAGCAGGCTAGCGTCACATTCGGAGGAGTCTTCGGATTTCTCCAGTTCGCTGGAGAATCTGCGTAAATTTATCCGTACGTTTGTTCAGCATTTAAAAGGGAAGCGTAAGAGCCCCAAAGGTGTTCGTATTGTAGCAGGCAGATCTGCTTTGGATGCAACATGTGATGTGTTTCATTGCGCTAATACCACAGGTGCAAAAAGGGCCCACTATATGGTTCGCATTTCATCAAAGATGAAAGAGGATCTTATGGTATGGCTATTTTTCTTACAGGATTTCAACGGGGTGCGCATTTGGCTTCAACAGCCGGTGGCCAACTCTGAGCTGCAATTATTTACAGATGCTTCAGGATCTATAGGTTTAAGTGTATATTTTGAAGGGGAATGGTTTGGCCTGAGGATTGGCGTTTAGAAGGTCTTACTGTTAAAATGCTTTGCAGGAGCTTTTTCCCATTATCGTGGCAGTGGAGCTTTGGTATTTTAGGTTTAGCAACCATAGAATTGTGTTTTGGTGTGATAATCTGGGTGTAGTTTAGGCTATTAATAACTAAAAGATGGTCTGTCAGCAAGTGTTAAGACTGCTTAGGCATCTAACTTTGATCTGCCTGTGGAGGAATATTGATTTTACTGTGACTCATGTTCCTGGGGTTAAATGTTAGATAGCGGATGCTTTGTCTAATTTTCAGTGGGAGAGGTTTAGGTCGTTAGCTCTGTCAGCTAGCGTTGATGGTTTGTCCTGTCCTCATTATATATGGCAGGTCATCAGGCCGGCATCAGGGCGCTTGTGTTGAAAGCATTGGCCTCGGGAACTCTGAGGTAGTATTCGGCAGCGTGGTTTGACTGGCCAGCGTTCATGGCATCCAAAGGTGTCAGTAAGAGTTTGCAAGATGCCATGTTGGAGTTTATATGGTTGTGGCATGAGAGGGGCTGTTCTAAAGCAGCAATGTCTGGTGCTCTAGTGGGAATCTCTTATTTTTCATGCTTGCAAGGTTCGGCAGACCCCACTAAATCATTGATTCTTTCAAGGGCATTGGAAGGATGGGCTAAGGAGCAAGCAAATTTAGGTGATGCTCGTAGACCAATTGATATCGGGCTTTTGAAAGATATGGTGGCAGTTGTTTCAGGAATAGCACTTGAGTACTACGAAAGTAATTTGTTCCCTTTGGCTTTTGCACTAACTTTTTTTGGTGCGTTACTGGTAGGGGAATTCGTGGAGCTAACAAGCTAACAATTATGCTTGATAATGTGGAAATAAATCAGAGGTCCCCGACAGATCAGCTAGGGAGAGGCAGGTGGATTTCCATTCCTGTGCATCTGGAGAAGAGCATATGCCCAGTAGCAATAGCTATGCAGCGGCCAAATGGTGGTAGATGGTGGTAGACAGTGGCTTGTGCATGAAGATCTTAAAACCTTGTCAAAGCTTCAGTTCACAAGCGTATTTAACAAGTGTTTGATTACTTTAGACTTGCTGCTGTCACAGTATGGCAGATATTCATTTGATAGGCGCAGCGACGTGTGCAGCAGCGTCTGGTTCTTCCATCAAGGCAATTTAAAAAATTAGGTCGTTGGAAGTCATCAGCTTATAAAACTTATATCCGGAATGATAAGTTGCAGCATTAGATGCTTCCTGCGAGTTGGTTGTTTGGGAATCCCATGGCCATAAGCTACCCACCACTAGGGGGTTTGGATTCTTTTCACCTTTTTCCTAATAAATTTGTGAGGTTTGGTGTTGTTCACCTCCATATCGGTCACCCAAACAGCTCAGTTTCCCTTAGCCTGCTAGTTAAGTAACCGTTACAAATTATTAATGTGTGTAAATTGTTTGTTTTCATACAGGTTTTTGACATGGTCAGGTCAGGTGTGGATTGTGGGTCATTCTTGTGTTTATTGGGCTTGTAGGCACACTGTGGCTAAATCATTACCTTTTGATGTGCGTTGGATTGATTTGAGGGGGTTGCAGTGGAAAGGTTTAATACATTTGCTTTAGGAAGCAGAGGATAAATGGGGTGCCCCAGATTGTTTGATAGTGCATTTAGGAGGTAACGACCTAGGCACTTGTAAAGTAATAGAGCTTAATAATGATATAAAGATGGATTTTCAAATAATTGTGGAGCATTGGCCACAGGTAAGGTTGATTTGGTCTGAAGTTATACCACATAGGTTTTGGCAGGGCACCCAGGGCGGGTCAGCTTTAGAGAGAGTGAGGAAAAAGCTGAACACTGCAGTGTCTAGGTTTGTGGTTAGTTTGAATGGGCATGTTATAAAGCATCCTCACTTATGTTATGAAAAGTTTCAGTTTTATAGGCTGGAGTGAGTTTCTAGACAGGGAAAAGTTTGGAGTTATTTGTCTTGTTGAACGGTCAGTTTGAAGTATGAAGTTTGTTGGTGGTACATAGCCTGTTGACATTTGTGGTGGAAAGCATTGCTCCTGAGGAGAAGGTCCTAACAGAACTCTCAAAACTAAAGTGTACAAATCTATTGGGCCAGATGGGATGCATCCAAGAATACTAAAAGAACTTAAAGAGGTGCTGGAGCACCATTGACAGAATTATTTAACCATAGCTACAGGAGTAATTCCAGAGGACTAGAAAAGAGCGAACATAGTCTCATTGCACAAAAGTGGAAGCAAGGAAAAGGCAAACAACTACAGACCAGTGAGTCTTACATCAGTAGTAGGGAAATTGATGGAAATAATCTTAAAAGAAAGAGTTGTAGATAATCCCAAATCCAGCAATTTACAGGATCCCAAACAGCATGGATTCACTGGGGGGAAATCATGTCAAACAAATCTTATTGACTTTTTTGAATGTGTGAGTAAAGTGATGGATAAAGGTGGAGCTATGGATATAGCTTATCTAGACTTTAGTAAGGCTTTTGACACTGTTCCACATCGCAGACTGCTAAATAAACTTGAAAATTTGGGATTGGATACTAGGATTATTGAATGGATAAGATCTTAGTTGCAGGATAGAAAACAGAGAGTTGTGGTAAATGGAGTACATTCACAGAAGGGAAATGTTAGCAATGGAGTACCCCAGGGATCTGTACTTGGGCCAGTGCTTTTTAATATCTTTATTGGTGATATGGCATTAAATGGAAAGTATGCCTTTTTGCAGATGATACAAAGGTATGCAACAGGGTAGACACACCAGGTGGGGTAAAACAAAAGTTTGAGGATCTAGGTAGACTAGAGGAATGGTCAAGAGTGTGGCAATTACAGTTTAATGCCAAAAAAATGCAAAATCATGCACTTGGGTCTCAAAAATCCAAAGACTAAATATAGTATCAATGGCAGTATACTGGAAACTAATGAGGAGGAAAGGGAACTAGGAGTTACTATTTCAGGTGACTTAAAGGCAGGTTAGCAATGTAACAAAGCAATGAGGAAGGCTAATCAGATGCTAGGCTGCATCGGTAGAGGAATTAGCAGCAGAAAGAAAGAAGTAATAATGCCACTGTATAGGTCATTGGTATGGCCTCATCTAGAATACTGTGTTCAATTCTGGAGGCCATATCTTCAAAAGAATATTAATACATTAGAGACTATACAAAGAAGGGCAACTGAAATGGTGCATGTACTACATCACAAAACGTACCCAGAAAGACTACAAAATCTCAATATGTATAGTTTGGAGCAGAGAAGTTAAAGGGGGGACATTATAGAAACTTTCAAAATATATCAAGGGTTTTAACAAAGTCCAGGAGGGAAACATTCTCCAAATGAAGAGAAGCAATAGGACATGAGGACATGCACTGAGACTGGAGGTGAGGAGGTTCAGGGGAAATTTTAGGAAAAATTACTTCACAGAAAGGGTAGTAGATAAGTGGAATAGCCTCCCATCAGAGGTGGCAGAGACAGTAGAGCAATTTACTGTAAACATGCATGGGATAGACATAAGGATATCCTTACAAAGAAATAAGGATCAAATAAGGTTTGAGATAAAAATATGGTAAAAAAAAGGGGGGGGCAGACTAGATGGGCAAAGTGGTTCTTATCTGCTGTCAAATTCTATGTTTCTATGTTTCTCCTCGGCAGCTCAATTTAGCGCAGCAGAGCTTGGCTAGTATTTCCCCTTTATGAAAGGCGAGTCGGTCACTATTTTAGGGGTGGACCAGTTCACCATCTTAGGGAGGGAACAGCAATGTGCTAGTTAAGGGGAGATGGTTCTACCCAAGATGGATTGTGCAAGGGGTGGAAACTCCTCCCCATTTTAGTTTTCAAACTTTATATAAGGGCTATGGCCGAGGTTGCACTGCTTTTTCACAACCATAATTCTAATTTGATTGAATAAATTTGTCTGTGACCTCAATTTTTCGAATCTATACAGTTGTCTGTGTCTTTATTTAATGTCATGGTCTGAAAATAATAAAGTATATGGGTGACTTATATTTTGTAAAGTTTAGACTATATCTGTATTTGGAATAAAGTTATAGGTTACATATAAAGTAAAAATACTTTATCTGGTTATATTGTTTTCAATCAATGTTATTCCACTGTACCAGGGTAGAATGTTCTGCAGCAGCCCCAGGCATGCTATTACTAATATATGGGGTGATATATAATTTGTTTTATAACTATGTGGTCCACATCCAGTCTTTCAGTAAACAAAATCATGTTCAGTGTCCATTATCCAAATCATGCCTATTGCAATAAGTTCCAGTGCTTGTTTATGTAGTTTTAGATTGTTAGGCCTATGTGTTTGTTTTGTTTTAAATAAACCTTCATGTTATTTTTACTAGAGATGAGCGGGTTCGGATATAACACCAGAATTAACGCCAGTTCGGTTTTATCCGGATTTTTCTTATTGGATATCCAAAACACGTGACATCCGTGAGCCAATAAGATGCCGTTTTGAGAACCGAGTAAATCAGAGTAAAACCGAGTAAAACCGAACCCGCTCATCTCTAATTTTTACTTGAATAACTGTCTGGTGTAATTACTTTAACCACAATTGGTTATCGGGTCAGGACAGGCAACCAGGAGGGACTCGTATCCTCACAATTTTCATTACACACTTTAGTAGTGAACCCTATAACTGGAAAATCTTTTCTTGGGAACATCACAGAGAAAGTAAATACATTAAAACTATTAATATTTCATACTCACACAGGAAATTATTAAGATTTGTTATCTATTAATAGAACTGGTGCTACTGGTTCTACTATGTACATGGAGCTCTTTAAACATGGGCTACAAAAAGTAGTGCTTTGAGGTAGTATGTTCCCTATATGCAGGGAAGTAATTAGGACTTTGTGGGCCCCATAGTAAAAACTTGAAAGGGCCCCCCCATAAAAAATGTGGCCTCCACATGAAAAAAAAAAAAAAAAACATTCCAAGCACTGTAGTCTCAACCCCTCAGCACCCCACTGCAGTGCAGTACAAGTCATTAATGTTGGAGGGGATAGAGAGACGCAGGGAGGTAGGGAGGGGATAGGGAAACACAGGGCGTTAAGGGAGGAATGTAGAGATGCACGGCAGTAGGGAGGGGATAGAGAGATGCAGGGAGAGGAGGAGAAGCAGGCCAGTAGGAAGGTGATATAAAGATGCAGGATGGTAGGGCGGGAATATAGAGAGTCAGAGGGGTAGGAAGGGCATATAGAGATGGAGAGCCATAGGGAGGGACAATGCTGATGCAGGGCAATAGGGAGAAACAGGGTCGTAGAAAGGGAATATAAAGATTCAGGGTGGTAGGTAGGGGATATAGAGATGCAGGCCAATAGGGAGGGAATATAAAGACGCAGGGTGAGGGAATATAGAGACACTAGGCAATTGGGAGGGAATATAGAGATGCAGGCTGGAAGGGAGGGAATATAGAGACGCGGTGCTGTCTGCAGCTTCCTGCACTGTTACTCACCTTTTCCCTCTGCTGAGGTGAGGGCAAGTTGTGAGGCGGGAACATGCACATGAAGAGGGATGAGGGAGCTCAGGTGCCCGGCAAAGATGTTAGCGTTAGGGGATTGGCTAATGTGGTCGGAGGAGAGAAGTACTGAAGTATGGTGGAGGTGAAGACACGTGAATCCTGACTGGTCATGCCTGTTCTGTGGCTGATACGGTTCGCTGCTCACAGTGTCTATGCCCTCTCTCATCCTACAAGGAAGGAAACTGCCTGGTCAAGAACCCAGCACACTACTAATTTAAAAAAATATGAAAAGAAAACTCTAAATGTTGCAGTGGGGTTATTTGCTGGAACTTGGACCCCCCATGTGGCCGGGCCCCATAGCAGTTGCATCCCCTGCACCCTCTATAGTTATGCCACTGTCTATATAAATATACAGTATAATGCACTTGGAGTGATCTTAATGTTCCTTTTTTATTAGAAGGAATTAATGAGTTCTTTCACCATGCAATGATTGTGCAACTCAACCAAGTCAATGACGTTTAGACATCTCTGTAAATACTGCTTGCTAGTGCAGGCCCTTGGAGATAACAATATATATTAACCCCTGGTCAGGCCCGCCATCAAGGGGGGATGGTGGGAACTCCAGTCCCGGGCCCTGGCTGAGAGTGGGGCAGCCGTAAGGATCGCGGAGACAGGCCATCTACCAGCGCACCGGCAGGGCAGGCAGTCATGGAGGTACAGCACACACAGAGCTGCAGCTGTATTCTTTCTATTGAGCCGGCGGTGAGCCAATCGGAGCTCATGGACCGGCAGCCAATAAGGAGCCTCCAGCTCCTGATTGGCTGCCGGCTGACGGCCGGCTCAATAGAAATAATATTACAACAGCAGTAGTAGCTGGCCTGTCTCCGTGATCCTTTCGGCTGCCACCCGGGACCTCACAAATTGGTAAGATGTGGGGTAGCTATAGGACAGGGGGAGGGGGCCCTGCCAAATATGTCAGTCCCGGGCCCCATCATTTCTGATGGCAGCCCTGCCCCTGGTTTACTAACACACAGGAACTTCACAAGCATATATTGCTGGGAGCAATCAGGACCACATTCATTTAATTTTTCTATACTTCAGATTATGTCATAATCATGACATATCACATTAATGAGCAATCTTTTATATATTCACTCACTGCCAGTTAATTAAATTGAGTATAATTATTTAGTATAATAGCTGCTTTTTGCGGCCAGGTCCATAAATCATAAAATATCCCGTCACCCTCACAAGAATAAATTGTATATATTTTAAAAATAGAGAATAAGGATTTGGAAAGTGCAAAAGTAGATTTACCATACTTGTTTTGTACAAACTCTTTTGATAAAGCAGTATTGTCAGTACTTTTTCACGTTTCTTTCATTTTTTCTTCTTTCATAATTATTAAAGATGGCTTACCAGAAAGAATTGCTGAATATTTTCAAAAGGACCAGACATGTCTTCCCTAAATTAATTAACTGTTTGTGCATTCAATTTTCAATCTACATTTCACAAAAACGTTAAAATGTTTCTTTACTATAATTTTGTACTTACAGTACATTATTTTATGCAGCCTATTATTCACATTATTACAAGCTTCATTTAATAAGATGCTACTTTTTAAGAACCTTGAAATCACATTATTTGGAATTTTGTATCTGTGTGTTTTATTGTATTTTATTTTTTTATAGTTTTTATGATATTCATCTACTGACAAAATTATATGCTCCGTGTGTTACATGTATTTATATGCAACTAGCTGAAGTACCCATCTTGGGTTTACATTTTCCAGTTATTAAGTTATTAATGAGTTGGATGTAACTGTCAACATGTTAAAAATAATTAGTAGCTTAATAGCTCTTCGAACACACTCATGAGGTGGCTGCCCAGTGTCGTTTTGATTTTGGGGTGTTGCCAGTAGCCCTGATCCCCAGCCTTCATTTCTGTTCAATGTTATAGTCACTTTTCCATTGCTAGATGGGTTTGACATTTGCCTTTTATTATTAATGTTGCTATTACAAGGATTTGGGTACACTACATTCTTTGTCTTCCCACCTCCATTTTTGACAGTTATTTTAGTTCATTGATTTGTGGTTATTTCAATTAGTTATCTCAAGTCATTGAATTATGGTTATTTCTGTCACACTGTTACAGTTTATTAAAGTTTTCATGCAAATCCATCTAGTGGAAGTCACAGAACAGGCTCCCTGTGTCCAGGGGCGTCACTGCCCCTGATGACACCTAGTGTGGGTGGCCACAAAATGGGGGCATGGCCTCACATGAGGTGTGTGGTTTAACAGGATGGCGTGGCCTTGCAACCCAAACCACTGTTTTCAGACTTCCGGGGGGGCTTTCAGGATATACGGGCTGCCCCCAGGGAGTGCTATGGCTGCAGTGCCAGCCCCTACATGGTGACAGGAGGCAGGTTCTGCATTTAATATTAAAGTGCACCACCTGGCTCCTGTCACTGAGCTGGCATTTTGGTGTCACCCGGGTGCATCCCAATCCCCTCTGCACCATCCTTATGATGCCACTGCCTGTGTCAAAATTCTGTTCAGTGTACACCGAGAGGTGATCCAACCGGGACTCCAGAACCCTAGTACAGTATGTCTTCTGGGATGCAATGTTACCACGCTGAGAAGTTTTCCTCATAATGCATTCAGTGGAAGGCTCAGAACATGCTCCACAGGTCAAAGTATTTTACTGTGAGATCCAACTAGGACCCCAATACCCTTAAAACCTGGCTAGCAACTAACTGGACCACCTCAAGTTGGTTCCATCTGAATTGGTGCAAGGGTGTCCAGATGCATAACAGGACAAACAAACCAACAAATAGACCAATGAATTTTATATACAAGATTTTCATAACATATATATTTGGATACCTAAAAATCTGTTCTCTGTTGTGCATTTAGGTTTTTAGCATCTTTATCTAGTTTTATCTAGTTGGTTGACTGGACACCCCCAGTATAAGATCTTTCCATGTGTCTGCCATGCTGCATATGTATACTGTATACAAAACCACAATTGCAGAATATATACATATATATATATATATATATATATATATATAAATCAAATTCAAAAAGGATAATGAATGGAAACAAAAATATTACGGCGAGGTGCAAAGTTCATGTACCCAGAAAGAAAGCAGTTAAATGATCTAACAGAAAAAAATGTATCTGTGAGTTCCCAATTCTGTGTCCTTTTTCCACTTTTAGTATTCCATCCAAAGAAATTCTTATCTCAAAGCAAGAGAAAAGATCATGCTGCAGAATTTTCACACAAAAGAAGAAGGATTTATTTACATAGAACACTCACCACAAAAACAGGAATTAAAAGCATATAACCACACATCAGTGCATAGGGATGAAATGCTGGCATCAGGTGTCACCAGTTACCCTCTCAAGAAGTAATCAGGTCATGAAAAGCTAAAAGTTCCAGACATTTCCAACACCAAGGCACATGATATCATCAGCAAGGTCACCCATTTACCATGCGTTCCAAAGCTCCTCAATATGCAGAAGCGGGAGAGGGGCAGTCTCAAACAGGAAGCATTTACATTGGTTGTAGTCCATTAAAAATCATATTTGTTCATGACATAAAAGAGATATAAAAACAGGTATCAAAAATACAAAAAGATTTCAATATTTAAAAAGGTACTTTATGTGAATAAAAGGATTACAAAGTGTATCAGCATAAAAAAATATTTCACAAGAACCATTTGATTTTGAAATTACCATTCAGACCCCTTGGTGCTAATGTTTTTAATGTGTGTATCCATCTCATTTCAGCTTTAGCTAGTCTAATTTTCTCATCTTTATTTCTCCAGGATGGATTAATACTTTGAATACCCCAAAATGCCTTAATGCAATTTCCAAACCTTTCTTTATATTGTAGATATGTTCAGCTTGTCTCACCTTCAAGTTCCTACTTGTTTTATCTATATATACTAGGCCACACTTGCATTCTAGGTCATAGACTACATTTTTTTAAAAACACGTAATTAATATAATGTTTCCAGGACACATTATATTGATGATGTGTTTTTAATTTGGAGTGGCACTCAAGAGGATTTAATTTTCTTCTGTGAGTCTCTAAATGTCAATAATTTAATTATAAATGTAACTTTTAATATTAGTAAAATTTAATTATCTTTTTCACATTTATGTATTTACATTAAAAATGGTTCATTACATACTAAGATAGGAAAAGTACTGACTTCAACAGCTATATAGAGAGACAAAGCCTTCACCATAGGAATTGGTTAGATGATATTCCATATGGACAATTCCTAAGGGTGAGGCAAAATTTTAGAGATAGAAGTCTGTGAGGAACAAATTAATGATATGGGAAAACAATTCCTGGAGAAAGAGCTATAAAAGAGAACAAATAGAAAAAGTAAAGGAAAGAGCATTGACTATAGAAAGAAAAAGCCTATTGCAAGGTACAAATAAAAAAGAGAAGAAGGTGGATAACTGTAATTAGTCATTTATAAGTGATTTTAATTCTCAGCATAGAGAAATAGAAGCATTTTTAGGAAAAACTGGAACATTTTCAAAAGGGACCCTATAATTGGCGATGTTACCAGAAAAACCTGTCTTTATATACAGAAGAACCCCTTCGCTGAAAGACAAGCTTGTCAGGAGTGCAATAGTTGATGTAAAAAGATCCAGTATGAGAACACATGGTTTTCACAGATGTGGTCTGTGCACCATATGCAGAACAGTAAAATGAAAGAGTAAGATTAAAGAATTCACTGTGGAAATTAAGAATTACCAGATAAAGGAATTTATAACTTGTAATTCAAAAAATGTAGTCTATGGCCTAGAATGCAAGTGTGGCTTAGTATATATAGGAAAAACAAGTAGGAACTTGAAGGTGAGACTAGCTAATCATATCTACAATATAAAGAAAGGTTTGGCAACACATATATTGTCTGCTCATTTCAAACAAGTGCATAATTCTAATCCTAATTGCATTAAGGCATTTTGGGGTATTCAAAGTATTAATACATCCTGGAGAAATAAAAATGAGGAAATTAGACTAGCTGAAGCTAAAATTAGATGGATATTTACATTAAAAGCATTAGCACCAAGAGGTCTGAATGGTGATTTCGAAATCAAACGGTTCTTATGAAATATTTTTTATGCTGATATGCTTTGCAATCCTTTTATTCATATAAAGTATCTTTTTAAATATTGATATCTTTTTGTATTTTTGATACTTGTTTTTATATCTCTTTTATGTCATGAACCGATATGATTTTTAATGGGCTACAACCAATGTAAATGCTTCCTGTTTGAGACTGCCCCTCTCCCGCTTCCGCATATTGAGGAGCCTTGGAACGCATGGTAAATGGTAGGTACTTCCGGTTCTGGTAAAAACGGCGGTAGAACGCATGGAGAAGAGCCGCGTGCTTCCGGTTCCGGGAAACAGTGGGGGAACGCATGACGCACTTCCGCTTTCGGTATGGGAACTTCCGGTTGCAGATGTCTGGCAGCAGATGGCGGTAATTTGCGGTTTTACAGGGAGTGATTACACGTAATGGATAAGGGTATAAATACCCTGGACTATAACATTACTAGTATGCTTCTGATGAAGGACTATTTGTCCGAAAAGAGTTAAGCAAGTGGTGATTATTAATACTGCAGGAACTTTGCTGGTGACATTGTGTACCTTGGTGTTGGAAGTGTCCGGGACTTTCTGCTTTTCCTGACCTGATTATATCTTGGGAGGGTAACTGGTGACACCTGATGCAAGCATTTCATCCCTATGCACTGATGTGTGGTTATATGCTATTAATTCCTGTTTTATTGTGAGTGTTCTGTGTAAATAAATCCTTCTTATTTTGTGTGAAAATCCTGCACTATGTTCTTTTCTCTTGCTTTGAGATAAGAATTTATTTGGACGGAATACAAAAAGTGGAAAAAAGGACACAGAATTGGGAACTCACAGATACATTTCTTTCTGTAAGGTCATTTAATTGACTTCTTTTTGGGTATATGAACTTTGTGACACACCGATAATACTTTTGTATCCATATACAGTTCTTGGAATTGTTGTAAAGATTCCATTTGTTTTATTGGTGGTCAGCAGTGTTCATAGGCAGTGCAACTGTTTCAATTTAAATTGTTATAAGGAAAATTAATGAATTGTATATTGAAATAAATGTCAGGCAAGTCTTCTCACTGATAACTTGTAATCATTTTTACAGCAACTCATACAACTGAAGTAACAAAGGTTTAAATGCTGTCAAACATAATTGAATTTCTCCCATACACAGAATATGCCAACGCATGAAGATTTTCCACCAAGATGTATTAGGAAGTACAAGGCCCTTTATTTCAAAAGTATATAATATATTTTATCTTTCACTTCAAAATAAGTTTTGGCTATTATAAATAGTTACATTTATAACATGAGTTAGTGCAGATAAAGAAATCATATTACAATATTCTACAGATGCAGCCTCCGTTATCTTGGCCGGCTGAGGCATTAGTTGTGATCGGGCATACGCAACATGCTTGGGTGCAATGAGGTGTGCCTAGTCGTAGGGAGGCACGCCTAGTCGTAGGGAGGTGCACAGAGCATTTGGCCTTATCTTTAAGTGTAATACCTGCGATCATCCATCAGATGTCGCTAATTAAAATCACCATTGTGCATGCGTGTGGTCTCCATTAAAATACAATACCAAACACATAGTAAGAACTACTTTACTGGTGCGTCTCATTATGCTACAATATGCTACAATACAGTACTGTATGTCATACAGTATATTCCAGTGCACACAGATGTAAATACAGTAGTACAGTATATACAGACGGACGCAAACCAACGTGATAAAGCCACGGTATACTGCATTGATGCTAGGAATATGTGATTGTTCAAGTCCCAAAGACAAATCAACAAATAAAACCAGTAGTGTATACAGACCCAAGTGAACGAGGTACAGTGTGGTCTATTGATGTTAGGGATATGTTAGCTTCCAAATCCCGTACCCATTATGGCATAATCAAAACCATTGGGCTTATATATCTGTCCTTCGGTGACGTGTCCGAGTGGTGAAGTGTGCCGCTTCCCATGCTTAGAGTCCCGGGTTCGATTCCCAAAGTCTGAATGCATGTTAATTTTTTCCTGACACTTTATTATTATTTTTTATTATTGTTACTATTGTAATTACTTTCACAGAAGTTTTACATAAAGCAGGGCAAAGCTGCAGGAGCTGTATTCTATAAAATACACAGCGGCTACGAGGATAAGGGGGATAATTCAGAGTTGATCACAGCAGCAGCAAATTTGTTGGCAGTTGGGGAAAACCATGTGCACTGCAGGTGTGGCAGATATAACATTTGCAGAGCGAGTTAGATTTGGGTGGGTTATTTTGTTTCTGTGCAGAGTAAATACTGGATGCTTTATTTTTATACTGCAATTTAGATTTCAGTTTGAACACACCCCACCCAAATCTAACTCTCTCTGCACAAGTTATATCTGCCCCCCCCCTGCAGTGTACATGGTTTTGCCCAACTGCTAACAAATTTGCTGCTGCGATCAACTCTGAATTAGGCCCAAGGTTCTATGCACCGTATGGTACACATACATTTCTGTAGCAGGCCAGACTCGATTGAAATGGCTACCGCCCAGCTATGGGGCGAGCGACGGCATAGGTTTTGCAGGTTACAGTGCAGTGCTGAAGGAGCATCTAAATACCCTAGCTAAAACACACAGGGGTGATATGGATAAGTGAGCTCTATGCACATTACGATACACCAGACTCTATCGCATACCAAGTTGATAAAACGTCCGGTGCACATGACCCCCCGCCTTGTGGCAGCACTCAGCTATGGTTCGAGTGACAGCATAGGTTTTGCAGGCTACAGTGCACACAGGGGTGATAGGGATAAGCGAGCTCTATGCACATTACGATACACCGGACTCAATCGCATACCAAGTTGATAAAATGTCCTGTGCCCGTGACCCCCCACCTTGTGGCAGCACTCAGCTATGGGGTGAGCGACAGCATAGGTCTTGCAGGCTACAGTGCAATGCTGAAGGAGCGTCTGAATACCCTAGCTAAAACACACAGACTTGATAGGGATAGGCGAGCTCTATGCACAATATGATACTGTACCATACCCTCCAACATTTTACACATGAAAACCGGTTCAAATTAGGAAAGGGGCATGGCCACGGGTATAATGGGTGTGGCCATGTTCCCTTTCCTATACTTTCAATGTTAATTTGGAGAGTCAAAAATCGGTACAAAGCCCTTTTTGACAGGTACAGACCATAAAAAAGGTACTGTACCTGCCAAAAAGGTACAGTTGGAGGGTACTGTATGCGATACACCGGACTCGATCGCATAGCAAGTTGACAAAATGGCTGCCGCCCATTATCTATCCCTTGCCCCTTGGAAGCCCTCTACCATGGAGTGAGCAATGGCATAGGTTTTGCAGACTACAGGGCAATGCTGCAGGAGCGTCTCATTACGCTATCTAAAATACACCACGCCTATGGGTGGGGATACAGTAAGTTAGTCCTGTCACCATAAGCTGTCTGCTGTGCACTGCAGATTTCCGTCTGGGATGCATTTGTGTGTTTGTAATAAAAAAATAATTTACTGTACATTTAGTGTATACAGTATATCTAATACACATTTGCTGTGGAAAATACTATACAGTCCTGTACAGTACTGTACATGGAGCATTTTCTTTACTGATCCATTTATTTAATTATTTTTATTTCTCCCTGTACACTGATCCTTCGGTCCTCCAGCTGTTATTAAACAAACTACACATACAGTACCAGCATGCCTTGCTAGTTTTGCTATTTGGCTGTGCTAAAACTGTTGCAGGGCATACTGGGATATTTAGTTCAACAACAACTGGAGGACTGAGGGTTTCCCATCCCTGATGTACATATTGAACAGTGTTTCTTTGGAAACTGACTTACTGTACAGTATATTTATAGGCCAGCCTACTGTACACCCAACAAGTTTGTTTGCCATAATACAGTAGAATACTGTATGTATAAAGTACCATATTAAAGAAGCAACTTAAGAAAAATCACAAAGCATGGCTACTGTACTTTAAATCCTCTTATAGTCTGAGATTTCAAGCTGTGCCATACTATACATGGCAGGATAAAGTAGATACTGTACAGTACTGTATGTACAGTACCATGTGGACAGATCTATACTGTATGCATTAAATTCCAAGTGTAATTTAGAATAACCTTGTCCAAAGTCTTTTGTCTGTTTAATTAAAGACTAGATGGTCCAAGTGGTTCTTACAGTATCTTCCATCAAAATATAGGTTTCTTTGTACAGTACCTACTGTATTACTCGTAAAACATTAGCGCCTCACATATTTCCGAGTATTAGCAGACATTGAGATACTGTACAGTACAATAAGAAGCTTGCTGGTACACAGGATGTGCTCTCTACCACAGGGGGGGGGGAGGGGGCTAGGAGGGGGTTGCTTAGTCAGGACTGCTTTGCACAAATACTATACAGTAGCAGTCATACTGTACCTGTATTGACTGGTGCAAATCACTGTCCTTACAAATTCCTTGTTGTAAACCAGGCTTCATTTTGGGAGATTTGATTTAATGTACTCTACTGTATGATGCAGGCGGTTAGGAGAGAAGAATTGCAATTTGGAGACTCCTGCAATATCCATGAGGGTAGACAACTACTGTACTGTATGAACCATCAGCATATGTGTAGAGAGGAATTACCCTCCACTGCATAAAGGAAGCACTCAGTACAATTGTGCAAAGTTCTCAAATTCTTTTTTATTGCATAAAATAATTAAAAACAAATACACACATCATTTATAACCGTGTAACATATAGAGTTATAATGAAAAATGTAAGCACAATTGTGACTTGAATATTAATACAGTACATTAATGTACAGTACCTAAAAAATACTGTCCAGTACAATAAGAAGCTTGCTGGTACACAGGATGTGCTCTCTACCACGGGGGGGGGGGGGAGGGGGCTAGGAGGGGGTTGCTTAGTGAGGACTGCTTTGCACAAATACTATACAGTAGCAGTCATACTGTACCTGTATTGACTGGTGCAAATCACTGTCCTTACAAATTCCTTGTTGTAAACCAGGCTTCATTTTGGGAGATTTGATTTAATGTACTCTACTGTATGATGCAGGCGGTTAGGAGAGAAGAATTGCAATTTGGAGACTCCTGCAATATCCATGAGGGTAGACAACTACTGTACTGTATGAACCATCAGCATATGTGTGGAGAGGAATTACCCTCCACTGCATAAAGGAAGCACTCAGTACAATTGTGCAAAGTTCTCAAATTCTTTTTTATTGCATAAAATAATTAAAAACAAATACACACATCATTTATAACCCTGTAACATACAGAGTTATAATGAAAAATGTAAGCACAATTGTAACTTGAATATTAATACAGTACATTAATGTACAGTACCTAAAAAATACTGTCCAGTACAGTATGCAGCTTAGACAAATCACATTTCTCCATATTGATGCTTATTAGAGTTCATGTTACTCTAAAACAGCGAACTACTGTATATAGTACCAGTGCTGTATGAGAAACTAATGTCCAAGATTTTTGAGGGTGCACAGCCCCTCTGAGTTTGGGAGCCTGGTACAAGCATACTCCTTTGTCTCTACTGTTGCCAGACCTGGCTGCTGTGTCCATCAGTGACTGACATTACAGTACATGTCTGCCGAGTTGTGACATCATACATGACACATTATTTACAGTCAGGGGGAGATAGGCCATAGGCCTGACCAGGAAGAATCCTGGTAGGCTGACGTGTCTGTGTGGCCTATTTTAGTTTTTTCCATGTGGCCCCAGCCCACATATGACAGGAGGCCCACCCACCACACTCAGTACACTGCATTGTCCCAATTCATGGCTTCACAGTATGTTATACTGTGCCTCTTGTGCTGCCCATGTTGGGACACTTCTAGACAATAGTACAGGGCCACTTTTATTTCCCAATCTGCCCCTCAGACACACCAGCAGCAAAGACATAAGGAAAGCTGCATTTGCATACAATCAGGCCCTTTAAGGCAATTACCCATTGTCTGGATGGCCAAATTATTGTTGTCAGTGTTTATTCCCAAAATAAAGTATACAGCTCAGTAAATACAGTAATGTATAGTAAAGCAACCAATGACAAAAGTCATTATCAAGATACTGCACAGTCTTACTGTAAAGGTGTGTAACAGTACATTACTATACAAAGCAATCTCAGGAGTTAATAAACTGTACTTTAGAAATACTGTACTGTCTCACTGAGCTTGCAGTATAGTTCTGTCAGTACTGTACCCAGAAAGACTAAAAATTTGAATACAGTACTGTAAGTACTGTTCTGTAGTTTTTGAGCAGAGAATGGAAAAGGGGTGCTAGGATCAAATAAGGTTTGAGCTAAAAATATTGTTAAAAAAAGGGTCATACTAGATGGACACAGTGGTTCTTATCTGCCGTCAAATTCTAGTGTATTTTTCTATACTACAGTACAGTATGTTTCTATGTTTAATAACACTTCTCCCCCATAGCGACACATCATACTGTACATTTACCCCCATGTACCATACCGTGCTGTACAATGGAATATTTATTGGAAAAGCATCAATATACTGTAAATGTAAAAAAAAGTCTTTAGTACAAAATCAGATTTCATGTACTGTACTGACCAAAAATGTACAGTACTCTATTACCCAGGACTTATAAAACTGTAAACAACTATTCATACACATCAATAACAGTACTACTGTATAGTATAATGTATAATATTGTACATTAGCTTACGCAATATTGAGAAAAAGGCAATTTTATAAACATTTTTAATAATGCATCGATTAAAATTTTATACAGAGAATACGGTACAGAGCTACATATTTGTGGCTTGACCATTTCTTTCAATTATAACAGGCAATACTTTATACAGGTGAATTACATAATTATTACAATGTTCAGGTGTGAGTACTTCTAGCCGAAATTTTTGGAAACAGCTGCAGTTTTGTTGTTGGCTTCGTCACACTCCTAATGTATCTTTTCATTTGAGCCCACACTAATTCAATTGGATTCATGTCCGGTGATCTAAAAAAAAAAAAATTACAGAAAAAAATGTTTGTTAATTAATGAAGTTAAAAAGAGAAAATAAAACATACAGTATTGTACTGTTCATTAAACCAACAAATACATTTACAGTACTAGAGTGCTATCCAAAATTTAACTTGTACAGTATTAAAACAATACTCACTCTGGTGGTGTGCGTTCCCAATTGATACCTTTCTCTTCCATACATTTGTCTGAGGCAGAGTTTTTAGCATCATTGTCTTGGAATATCCTGTGATGAGATGGGTAATATTTACTCACGAATGGCACCATATACCCCTCTACTAATTTTTCTTGGAAGAATTGCTTATCCATGATCCCTACAGAAATAAGAAAATGTTGTTCATTAATAAGCAACTCATTTTGTGCACTTACATGTATTGTACAGTACAGCATGCATTTTTACACAACACAGGGAGAGAATAAAGTTCAGTACCTTCGAAAAATAATAGGGGACCAGCTCCTAATCGTGATATGCCTTCCCATACATGGACCTTCAATGGATGCTTCGGGCGTGGCTTTAATGAGATATGGTGACGTTAACAGAATTACATTCTGGAGAACCTTTCAAGAGCAACAGACGATTCATCTGTGAAAATGACATTGTGAAATGTTTCACCACTCTCCATCCATTGCTGTGCCTATTCAACTCTCTTTTCTTTATTCACATCTCTTATCATGGGAGATGCATGAAGGTGGGGTACCTTGGCGAGCGGTTTGCACGCTTCCGTGCATTGGACAATTCACTAACTAAACCCCCATCATTTATTTATTGATGTTGTGAAGATAAGTGAGCTTGCTTTGGTGAGTGCTGAACTTTCTGTTTGTATATTTTTAAGTAGGTGGCCATAGGATACATGCACCCCACCCTATGAGGGGTGAGTGCAGATACTGCGCCCCACTTCTGGGGTGACGTGTGCTGTTGTTTTATATTTGTTTGTATATTGTAGGGTTAATCTTTGGTTAACTCATATTAACTGTGGCCACAAGCTTTTTTCATGCACCCCTATGCAAACCCAATTATCTTAAACCTGTGTCAGCTGTTGTTTAGTAATTTATCAGCCAGTGTCAGGTGACTAGTGTTCCTTTAAAAGCCATGGAGTGTGTGACAGGTGCACATTAAACCAAGTAGGCATATTTGCAGTTATATTATGTGTGATACAGTTGCCAGGTTTTAATTTTTAAGACTCTGTGATAGTGTAGGACCTGCATGAAGGCGGGGTACCTTGGCGAGCGGTTTGCAGGCTTCCGTGCATTGGCCAATTCACTAAGTAAAACCCCATCATTTATTTATTGATGTTGTGAAGATAAGTGAGCTTGATTTGGTGAGTGCTGAACTTTCTGTTTGAATATATATATATATATATATATATATATATATGTGTGTATATATATATGTATATATATATATATATATATATATACTGTATATAGGGTATACACATTACAGTATATGCCTGTACAGTACAGTATATACTGTACTGTATGCAGTATGCTATATACAGTATATACACTGTATATCAGCACTCAGATGAATAAACAGGCAACAGGCAGTTGTAAATGCAACGTTTCGAAGCAGTTTGCTTCGAACTGATGACTAAGTAATCTGCTTTGAAAAGTTGAATTTACAATTGCCTGTTGCCTGTTTATTCATCTGTGTGCCGCCTGACTGTTGGTATAGATTGGACCTGCTGTGTTACCTACTGTAGGAAGGCAGCAGCTACTGTATCTGATTATTGGGAGTACTGCTTAAAACACACATTTATACTATATACTCTGCTCAAAAAAATAAAGGGAACACTTAAACAACACAATGTAACTCCAAGTCAATCACACTTCTGTGAAATCAAACTGTCCACTTAGGAAGCAACACTGATTGACAATCAATTTCACATGCTATTGTGCAAATGGAATAGACAACAGGTGGAAATTATAGGCAATTAGCAAGACACCCCCAATAAAGGAGTTGTTCTGCAGGTGGTCACCACAGACCACTTCTCAGCTCCTGTGCTTTCTGGCTGATGTTTTGGTCACTTTTGAAAGCTTGCGGGGCTTTCACTCTAGTGGTAGCATGAGATGGAGTCTACAACCCACACAAGTGGCTCAGGTAGTGCAGCTCATCCAGGATGGCACATCAATGCGAGCTGTGGCAAGAAGGTTTGCTGTGTCTGTCAGCGTAGTGTCCAGAGCATGGAGGCGCAACCAGGAGACAGGTCAGTACATCAGGAGACGTGGAGGAGGCCGTAGGAGGGCAACAACCCAGTAGCTGGACCGCTACCTCCACCTTTGTGCAAGGAGGCACTGCTAGAGCTCTGCAGAATGACCTCCAGCAAGCCACAAATGTGCATGTGTCTACTCAAATGATCAGAAACAGACTCCATGAGGGTGGTATGAGGGCCCTACGTCCACAGGTGGGGGTTGTGCTTACAGCCCAAAACCATGCAGGACGTTTGGCATTTGCCAGAGAACACCAAGATTGGCAAATTCACCACTGGCGCCCTGTGCTTTTCACAGATGAAAGCAGGTTCTCACTGAGCACATGTGACAGACATGACAGAGTCTGGAGACGCCAAGGAGAATGTTCTGCTGCCTGCAACATACTCCAGCATGACCAGTTTGGCAGTGGGTCAGTAATGGTGTGGGGTGGCATTTCTTTGGGGGGCTGCACAGCCCTCCATGTGCTCGCCAGAGGTAGCCTGACTGCCATTAGGTACCGAGATGAGATCCTCAGACTCCTTGTGAGACCATATGCTGGTGCGGTTGGCCCTGGGTTCCTCCTAATGCAAGACAATGCTAGACCTCATGTGGCTGGAGTGTGTCAGCAGTTCCTGCAAGATGAAGGCATTGATACTATGGACTGGCCCGCCCATTCCCCAGACCTGAATCCAATTGAGCACATCTGGGACATCATGTCTCGCTCCATCCACCAACACCACGTTGCACCACAGACTGTCCAGGAGTTGGCGGATGCTTTAGTCCAGATCTGGGAGGAGATCCTTCAGGAGACCATCTGCCACCTCATCAGGAGCATGCCCAGGCATTGTAGGGAGGTCATACAGGCACGTGGAGGCCACACACACTACTGAACCTCATTTTGACTTGTTTCAAGGACATTACATCAAAGTTGGATCAGCCTGTAGTGTGTTTTTCCACTTTAATTTTGAGTGTGACTCCAAATCCAGACCTCCATGGGTTAATAAATTTGATTTTCATTGATAATTTTTGTGTGATTTTGTTGTCAGCACATTCAACTATGTAAAGAACAAAGTATTTAATAAGAATATTTCATTCATTCAGATCTAGGATGTGTTATTTTAGTGTTCCCTTTATTTTTTTGAGCAGTGTATGTATATATATATATATATATATATATACACACACAGTATACAGTACACACTCTGTATAATGATTTACGTCATTGTTTTATCACTTATCAAGGGATTATTAACTGTGAATAAGTGTGCATTTATGCTTTGTACTGCTTTCAGTATTTTACCTTGTAGTGCCAAAGGTCCATCCCATTTTCCGTTGCATCCTTCTAATGCTGGTGATCGATATGTCCAGGTCATACTTGGAATCAGGCCCGGCGCTACCCGCTCAGCGAATGGATGCAGTGCAGGGAGGCGCTGGGACACAGAGGCGCTTTCCCTGCTCCGAATCCCTTCACTGCTGCGCCGTCCTGTCCCCCCTGCTGCTGCTGCTGTGTCTGTCACTGTATGACAGTCACTGGCAGCAGCGCCTGCAGAATCAAAAACCTCCTGCCTCCCCTCCCCGTGTGACAGCGGCTGAGTACGGGACAGAAGGGGGCGGGGCTAAACGGCCCAAAAAGGGGCGGAGCTAAACAGGACAGAAGGGGCGGAGCTACACTGACCAGGCTGCAGTACAGAGGGAGACTGGCTTAGGTAAGTGGTGTGTGTGTGTGTGTATGTGTGCATATGGTGGGTGGGTGTGTATGTGTGTGTATATATGTGTGAATTGTGTGTGTGAGGTATGTCTGCGTACGCGCACTTTATGGACGCTAGTACTGGGGGGGGCATTACGTATAATGACGCTACTACTGGGGGAGGCCATTACATGCAAGGACGCTACTACTACTGGGAGGGTGCATTACGTATAAGGACGCTACTACTACAGGGGGGCATTACGTGAAACTACGCTACTACTGGGGTGGCCATTATTTATAAGGACGCTACTACTACTGGGAGGGTGCATTACGTATAAGGACGCTACTACAGGGGGGGCATTACGCGTAACAACGCTACTACTGCTGGGGGGGGCATTACTTATAAGGACGCTACTAGTACTACGGGGGAATTGCATATAAGGAGGCTTCTACTGGGGGTGCATTATGTATAAGGACGCTACTACTACTGTGGGGCATTACGTATATGGACGATACTACTATTATGGGGAATTACGTATAAGGACGCTTTTACTACTGGGGGTGCACTACGTATAAGGACGCTACTACTGCTGGGGGGAGCATTACGTATAAGAACGCTACTACTACTTGGGGGCATTATATATAAGGACGCTACTATTACTCGAGGGGCATTACGTATAACAATGCTACCACTACTAGAGGGGCATTACGTATAAGGATGCTACTACTGGGGGGGCATTATGCATAAGGACGCTACTACTACTGGGGGGGGCATTACATGTAAAGATGCTACTACTGGGGGTAATGTATAAGCGTCCTTATACATTACGTATAAGGACGCTACTAGTACTGTGGGGGGGGCATTACGTATAAGAACGCTACTACTACTTGGGGGCATTATATATAAGGACGCTACTATTACTCGAGGGGCATTACGTATAACAATGCTACCACTACTAGAGGGGCATTACGTATAAGGATGCTACTACTGGGGGGGCATTATGCATAAGGACGCTACTACTACAGGGGGGGGGGCATTACATGTAAAGATGCTACTACTGGGGGTAATGTATAAGCGTCCTTATACATTACGTATAAGGACGCTACTAGTACTGTGGGGGGGGGCATTACGTATAAGGACGCTACTACTACTAGGGGGGAATTACGTACAAGGACGCTTCTACTACTGGGGGTGCACTACGTATAAGGACGCTTCTACTACTGGGGGGGGCATTACGTATATAAGGACGCGTCTACTACTGGGGGTGCACTACGTATAAGGACGCTTCTACTACTGGGGGGGGGGCATTACGTATATAAGGACGCGTCTACTACTGGGGGTGCACTACGTATAAGGATGCTACTACTACTCTGGGTGCATTATGTATAAGGATGCTACTACTACTCTGGGTGCATTATGTATAAGGATGCTACTACTACTGGGGGGGCATTACGTATAAGGATGCTACTACTACTGGGGGGGCACTACGTGTAAGGATGCTACTACTACTGGGGGGCATTATGTATAAGGATGCTACTACTACTGTGAGTGCATTATGTATAAGGATGCTACTACTACTGTGAGTGCATTATGTATAAGGATGCTACTACTACTGGGGTGCATTACATATAAGGACGCTACTACTACGGGTGGGGCATTACGTATAAGATTAATAAGATTGTGCTACATTGTGGCGTAATTTTAAATGGGGGTACTATTGTGTGGCCATGCCCCTTAGTTGTGAGACCACACCGCTTTTCCCGGCGCACGCCAACGGAATATGGGAGGGCGCAATTTTATAGTTTGCAGGGGGGCGCCGAACACCCTAGCACCGGCCCTGCTTGGAATGTAGAATTTGTTTTATTTGCAAAGCAATACGCTCATCATCCTCACAAGTTAGTTCCTCCACAACTTGCACTCTCCTACAGTACACTACAGTATGAAAAATACGAATTAATGAACAGTACAATCACAGGAAGATAAAGTGTTCCTTTTTTTCTTTACTATTACAACAAAATTGTCTATTGTATCAGGGCCGAAACTAGGGTTTCTGTCACCCGGGGCAAGACAGTCATTTGGCGCCCCCCCCCTTATACAGAAATACATCCTCCCATACATGTACACACCATCAATAATACACAGTACAGTACATATCTACACAGCCCCTGAATATACACATACTGCCAAAATTAACATATATACGTGCCCCTGTATATACACATACCCCAATATACTGTGATTAATTACACCCTTCCTATACATACAAATGATGTACGCACCCCGGGTACTCCAGCATACACACACAACACCGGGTTACGCTGCACTGCTCCAGTACACACACACAGGGTTACACTGCACTGCTCCAACACATGCACACACACACACAGGGCTACACTGGACTGCTCCAACACATACACAAAGGGTTACACTGCACTGCTCCAACACACATACACACAGGGTTACACTGCACTGCTCCAACACACACACACACACACACACACACACACACACACACACACACACACACACACGGTTACACTTCACTGCTCCAGTACACACACAGGGTTACACTGCACTGCTCCAGCAGACACACACTGGGTAACACTGAACTGCTCCAGCAAATGCACACACACACACACACACACAGTTACACTTCACTGCACTGCTCCAGCAGACACACACTGGGTAACACTGAACTGCCCCAGCAAATGCACACACATACACACAGGGTTACACTGCACTGCTCCAACACATGCACACATACACACAGGGTTACACTGCACTACTCCAACACACATACACACAGGGTTACACTGAACTGCTCCAGCACACACACTCACACACAGGGTTACACTTCACTGCTTCAACATACACACACATACACACACAGGGTTACACTGCACTGCTCCAACACACATTCCCACAGGGTTACACTTCACTGCTCCAACACACATACACACAGGGTTACACTGCACTGCTTCAACATACACACACATGGTTACACTGCACTGCTCCAACACATGCACACACACATAGGGTTACACTGCACTGCTCCAACACACATACACACATACAGGGTTACACAGCACTGCTCCAACACATGCACACATACACACAGGTTTACACTGCACTACTCCAACACACATACACACAGGGTTACACTGAACTGCTCCAGCACACACAGGGTTACACTTTACTGCTTCAACACACATACACACAGGGTTACACTGCACTGCTTCAACATACACACACAGGGTTACACTGTACTGCTCCAACACATGCACACACACATAGGGTTACACTGCACTGCTCCAACACACATACACACACACAGGGTTACACTGCACTGCTCCAACACACATACATACAGGGTTACACTGAACTGTTCAAGCACACATACACACAGGGTTACACTGCACTGCTTCAACACACACACACACACACACACACACACTCAGGGTTACACTGCACTGCTCACACACATTAGGTTAAAGTACACTGCACACACACATATTGTACATATATAGCTGCCCGCCTCTCCCTACCTACTTTTAGTGCTGATCTGCTGTGTCAGTCAGGGCCCCCTCCTCTCCATTTCCGAAGCGCACAGTCACACACACCGCGCTGGCAGAAGCGACGGCTGTGCTTCTTATCAGGAAGCAGCTCTGACTAGCCTCTACGCTACGGAAGCGTCCTGGTGCAGCGGAGCGGGACGGCGCCTCTTCAACCCTGCGCCGTCCTGCACTGCTCGTTCCCGCTTACTGCCTCGCGCCGGCGCCCTCTCCTTTTCCGCGCCCAGGTCGCGTGCCCCCCTAGCCCCCCCCCTAGTTTCGGCTCTGATTGTATACAGTAAGTCAGTTAAACATTACAGTGCTGTACAGTACGTACCATGTGCATTTTGTACATGATACACATAATGCCACTTACACATACTGTGTGCTGCACATTATTAATGCCCTTATACACTTGATGACACACACAGTGCACCACACACATTTGCTGCACATGATGAATGCATTTAAACACATGACACACTTAATGCCCCTTACACATATACCGAACACTACTGCACAACCAACCCAAACACAGCACTCACACGGCTGCTAACACTGTGACCTCTGCCTCTACTTGAATACAGATGTGTCCTCATACATCTTGCCATAATACGCCATGCAGCAGGAGATGCCTGGTGTAAGTCAGCTGTCAGCTCTGCTTATGTGGGGCACCTTTTCTTTGTGAAAATGCATTTTATTTGTATTACTGTGTGGCTAGGATGCACAAGCAGCTTCTGCTAATTAAAATTATATGCAGCATGTCTATATTCTGCATGCGACTGCGGTTGTATCTGCATAACAAATGCTACACACAGAATATAGGCATGCCACATATCATTTTAAACAGCAGAAGCTGCTGGTGCCCCTAGGCATGCCAAATGCCCTAGGTAATTGCCTAGTTTGCCTATGCCTAGGGCCGGCTCTGTGACTGACATACTGTACCAGCATTACATACTGTACATGTACTGTACATGTCACTACTGTATGTAAATTCTTCAATTATTACCTACCAGCAATGATGCTTACTGTATATTAAATACTATAGGCCGAGAAATGTGCGTCTCAATACGGTAGTTGAAAAAACACAGGGGGCTATAGGGATAAGCGAGCTTAATGCACCAGATGATACTGTACACCATACTCAGGGGCGTATCTAGAACTTTGTGGGACCCATACTGTATTTTGAAGGGGCCCCCATCTCAATGTTTGTAGAGAGACTCTTCTCTGCAGCAGTTTGTAATTTTATGCCCTATAATAGTGTCCTGCAGTACTGTACTGTGGTTCATTTTCTGAACCAAAGCAGAGCCTTATTTAATGTTTTGCCCCCTAGTAGTGCCCTAGTTTTTTTATGAATCATACTGTAGTAGTGAATAAGTTCACCCTACATTACTGTACTGTATGTCACATATCAGAGCTGCCAGAACACATTATGCCACACAGTATCCCCAATTCACATTATTATATACTGTACTGTGCTCCCTGTTCATATTGTACCTCATTATAGAGCTCCAGTCCATATAACATTAAAATGTCCTACAGTTCATGTTGTACTGTACCACACTACAATGGGGTGTGGTATGTTAGGTCGACAGTAAGTACTGTAGGTAGACATTGTTTGAGTTGACTGCTACTGGTCGACAGTTAGTAGGTCAACTAGCTTGACAGGGTCTTTAGGTTGACAGGGTCTAGGTCGACAGGTGAAGAGGCCCCATAGCAACTGCACATTACACCGGACTCGATCGCATAGCAAGTTGACCAAATGGCCGCCGCCCATGACCCCTCGCCCCGTGGAAGCCGTCAGCTATGGAGCGAGTAACGGCACTGGTTTTGCAGGCTAAAGGACAAAGCTGAAGGAGCGTCTGATTACCCTAGCTAAATTACACATGGGCGATAGGACTAGGCGAGCTCTGTGCACATTTCCAGGGTTGGACTGGCCCACAGGGGTACAGGGGAAACCCCCGACGGGCCTTACTGACTAGGGGCCCTCCTCCTCCTCTAGTGATCAGGTTCCAGACTGTGCACTTGCATTACACATTAAACATAGGTTACCTTATACTGTACAGGACTATGGTGTATTTTCTACAGTGCTTTGCCAATATTTATCTGGTACATCATCATACATGCACTAGCAATCTTTACATAATTGTCAAGGGGCCCATCCCATGTACTCACTAATGGTTAGGTAAACCAATGTAGTGGCTGTCCACACCCCCTATATGGAGACTGACCACACCCCTAAACATGGGCCCCTACCATGGCATTCCCGGTGGGCCCTTCAGGCCCCAGTCCGACACTGCTCATTACGATACACCAGACTCAATCGCATAGCAAACTGACAAAATGGCCGCCATCCATGAATCCTGCCTCATGGCAGCGCTCAGCTACGAAGCAAGTGATGGCATAGGTTTCACAGGCTACAGTGCAATGCTGAAGGAGCGTCTGAATACCCTAGCTAAAACACACAGAAGCCTATGCCTGGTACAAGTTGCCCCTTTTATTTTCCTGGCAGCTGGCATGAGTTGATTTTATTGTGCTGCTGTATCTATCCAGTAGCGGCTGAGTCCATTGTGCTGTGTCCATCTGGGGCTTTGTGCTGTGTCCATCCAGGGCCTGCTGTTGTCTGTTTCCATTCTCCGTTCGTCGTTCTGGTGTCCGTATGCGCCAGTGTTCCAAATTCCAAATACAAAAAAAAAATGCATTACCCCGCACCACCCCCCAAAATGAAAAATGTTAAAGTTGATATTGTTACTGTATTTGTGGTCACATTTTTATTAAAGTACCGTACAGTATGTGTGATGTTGGCTTTTTTATTACAATAAGTGTGATGTTACATGTTCCTACTGAATTTGTCCCACATCCTCTGCTGTAAATAAAGTGTTTCTATCCCCAAGCGTCTGAGTCCATTGTGCTGTGTCCAACCAGGGGCTGCTGTTGTCTAATTCCGTTCTCTGTTTGGTGTCCATATGTGCCAGTGTTCTAAAATCAAAAGACAGAAACTAAAAATAATACAAAAAACAAAACAAAAAAATGCATTACCCCGCTAACCCCCCTAAAAAAATGAACTTTTTTAAAAGTTGATATTGTTAATGTATTTGTGATGTAACGTACAGTATGTGTGATGTTGGATTTTTATTATAGTGTGTGTGATGTTATATGTTCCTACTGATTTTGTCCCACGTCCTCTGTTGTAAATAAAGTGTTTCTATCCTCAAGCGTCCAAGTCCATTGTGCAGTGTCCATCTGGGGCCTTTTGCTGTGTCCATCCAGGGCCTTGTGCTGTGTCCATCCAGGGGCTGCTGTTGTCTGTTTCCATTCTCCGTTCTGGTGTCCGTATGCGCCAGTGTTCCAAAATCAAAATACAAAAACTAAAAATAATGCAAAAAACAAACAAAAAAATGTATTACCCCGCACCACCCCCCACATAATTTTTTTTTTAAAGTTGATATTGTTAATGTATTTGTGATGTTACCTTTTTATTAAAGTACCGTACAGTATGTGTGATGTTGGCTTTTTTATTATAGTATGTGTGATGTTACATATTCCTACTGATTTTGTCCCACGTACCCTGCTGTAAATAAAGTGTTTCTATCACCAAGCATCTGATCAACAATGGATAATAGGTGAGTATTTTTTTTTTTTTTCACAGGTACCCCTATTGGATTCTACTGGACCAGGGGTTGTGATTGGGCGGCGTGGGAAGTAGGTAAGTAAGTATGAGTGTATGTGTTTAAATACATTTTTACTTTCACGGTGTGTGTGTATTATTTTTATTTGGGTATTTCTTTTGTTGTAGAACTACAGGTACCAGCGGGCTTGTTATTTCCCTGCATGCTGGTGCTTGTGGTTCTCCAAGTGCCAGTAATCGGGGGAGGTTTGCTGGGACTTGTAGTTCCACAACAAAAGACAATATTCTTTTTTTTACACTTTGAAAGGCTATCTGCCCCCCATCCACCACACAGGAATGGGGGGACAGCCACGGGCTTCACCCCTACCCCTTGGGTGCTTGGGGGTGACCCCTTGATTTAAGGGGTCCCCACTCCCACAGGAAACCCCAGCCAGGTGTGACTAGTTGGGGGGGGGGTAATGTCACGGCCGCAGGGACCAGTATAAAAGTGTCCCTCGGCTGTGGCATTATCTCTCTTGCCAGTGGAGCCCGGTGCTGGTTTTAAAAATACGGGGGACCCCTACATCTTTTGTACCCCATATTTTTGGAACCAGGACCGGACAAAGAGCCCGGTGCTGGTTGTCTAAATATGGGGGAACTCTATGCATTTTTACACCTGTATTTTAACAACCAGGACTGACTTAAAGAGCCCAAGGGCTGGTTATGCTTAGGAGGGGGGACCCCACGCAATTTGTTTTATGATTTTACAAAGAAAAAAGGATTACAAACAAAAAATAAAATAAAATGAATGTCAGGGGGGAAAAATACAGATTGGCACTTTGGGAATTGAACCCGGGACTCTCAGCGTGGGAGGCGGGAGCCTTCTTCGCCTGCCCATGCCACTGTATGGAAGATACACAAGTTCATGTGTAAAAGTAATGCAAGCAGCGATTCCTTTCCATTGGTGTTCGTTTATGCTGTTAGGGGACTCGGATGCTCATATTTCAAAAAACAGTATTTTCCACCGCCTCCCCCATACCCCTTCCCCCCTGGCAGTTTACACAGTTCATACAGTAGACAGGGAGGGAGGTCAGGTTAAAATAAATGTGCAACAAAATACTACAGTATACTGTATATGAAAATCACACAGAGATCTGCAGTTGCATTGATACTGTAGATGTGTAAATTATACAGTAGCAGTGATCCCTTCTCATAAAGTACTGTATAACACAGATTCTCTATCACCGATGATCTATAGTACTGTGTTTCTCGAACAGTTAACTGCATCGGGATACACTAATTTATATTTATTGGTATGTCTATGGGTGCTCATTACTGCTGTGTATTTTATATAGCGGAATCAGTCACTCCTGCAGATGTACCCTGATGTATGTGAAACCTGTTCACCCTTCCATTGAATGTATTACAATGGATTACAAAGAAAAAAAAATTAATAAAGTGAATGTCAGGGAAAAAAATATATAGATTGGCACTATGGGAATCGAACCTTGGACTCTCAGCATGGGAGGTGGGAGCCTCCACCGCTTGCCCACTTTGCTGCCTGAAAGATACACAAGTTCATGTATAAAAGTCAAGCAAACAGCGATTCCTTCCCTTTGTTGTTCGTTTATGCCGTTAGGGGACTCGAACGCTCATATCTCAAAACACAGTATTTTCCACTGCTTCCCCCTACCCCCATCCCGCTTTCCCCCTGGCAGCCTACACAGTTCATACAGTAGACAGGGAGGGAGGTCAGGTTACAATAAATGTGCAACACAATACTACAGTATACTGTATATGAAAATCATATAGAGAACTGCAGTTGCATTGATACTGTAGATGTGTAAATGGTAGAGTAGCCATGATCCCTTCTCATAAAGTACAAAAGATTCTCTATAGCCGATGATCTACACTACTGTGTTGCTCGAACAGTTAATTGTGTCAGGATATACTCATTTATATTTATTGGTATGTCTACGGGTGCTCATTACTGCTGTGTATTTTAGATAGCGGAATCAGTCACTCCTGCAGATGTACCCTGATTTATGTGAAACCTGTGTGCACCCTTCCATTGAATGTATTACAATGGATTACAAAGAAATAAAATAAATAATAAAGTGAATGTAAGGGAAAAAAAAGATAGATTAGCACTTTGGGAATTGAAACCGGGGCTCTCAGCATGGGAGGCGGGAGCCTCCACTGCTTGCCCACGTTGCTGCATGGAAGATATACAAGTTCATGTATAAAAGTAATGCAAGCAGCAGTTCTTTTCCATTGGTGTTCGTTTATGTCATTAGGGGACCCGGATGCTCATATTTCAAAACACTGTATTTTCCACTGCCTCCCCCTATCCCCATCCCCCTTCCCCCCTGGCAGCCTACACAGTTCATACAGTAGACAGGGAGGGAGGTCAGGTTACAATAAATATGCAACACAATAGTACAGTATACGGTATATGAAAATCACATAGAGAACTGCAGGCGCTTGATACTGTAGATGTGTAAATGGTACAGTAGCAGTGATCCCTTCTCATAAAGTACAACACAGATTCTATATCGTCAATTATCTACAGTACTGTGTTTCTCAAACAGTTAATTGCAGCAGGATACACTCATTTATATTTATTGGTATGCTGTTTATTTTAGATAGCGGAATCAGTCGCTCCTGCAGATATACCCTGATTTATGTGAGACCTGTGTGCACCCTTCCATTGAATGTATTACAATGGATTACAAAGAAATAAAATAAATAATAAAGTGAATGTCAGGGGAAAAAAACAATACAGATTGGCACTTTGGGTATCGAACCCGGGACTCTCAGCGTGGGAGATGGGAACCTTCTGTCGAAGTCAAAAATATTACATAGAGAGAACATACAGACTCAACACATTATGAGTCGCTATGCTTGCGAATACGCACAGCGCGCACAGCAATATATGATAACATACGCATTTACACAGACATGCCACAAAGATAGATTCAACACATATTTCATACAGCACATATATTTAAACATATCAAGCACCAGACATCGTAATGTTTCAAATTATATAATGGAGTAACGTCATGTATGTGTATTATTGGAGCGGAGCAAGATGGACATGTCGTGCTTGGTGTCAAAGTAATCAGATTAATGAGTGTGTTAATTTGGTGCCTGTGGTTAGATTGTAGCACATTACAATGAGTAGTTATGATTGGATGTAGGAATATGAAGCCACAATTCGAATGACAACAAAGAATTTCCTGGAAGACAGCATGCATGCAGAAAGGATCCAGTGGCTAACCCCTGTAATTACACCATCAAGGCTGGACATTGCTTGCATATGAACTGACCAATGACTCATCATGAATGAGAAAGTTCCCTCCCCTAGACCTACAACAAGAGATGTGTGCACGCCCCCAACAGACTCAGGGTATAGCTGATAACACACAGAGCTGGCTGCCTTTTGTCCCAGATGATGGTCGAGATGTTATCTGTCCAGTGGCTGCATGATTTTACTGAGAGAGAGAGAGAGTGAGTGATATGGAGTGGAGAGTGCATCTGAGCAACATATGGTAATTGTATTGCTGGCCGTGTCTGTATTTGAATTAGTTTGTAATAACTGCTTAAATTGTAACCATGTAACTATATACATACATATATATATATATATAGGGGTTCACTACGATATGCCGGCGGTCGGGCTCCTGGCGACCAGCATACCGGCGCCGGGAGCCCGACCGCCGGCTTACCGACAGTGTGGCAAGCGCAAATGAGGCCCTAGCGGGCTTGCTGTGCTCACCACGCTACGGGCATGGTGGCGCGCTACGCGCGCCACACTATTTTATTCTCCCTCCAGGGGGGCCGTGGACCCCCACGAGGGAGAATAAGTGTCGGTATGCCGGCTGTCGGGCTCCCGGCGCCGGTCTGCTGGTCGCCGGGAGCCCAACCGCCGGCATACCGAAGACCACCCATATATATATATATATATATATATATGTATATATATACTTTACATTGTGATATATTGAATACATATTCTTTTAATAACAAATATATACATCAATGAGCTTTGGAACGCAGATAATGTGTTGGTGTATTGTTTTCTCTTATGGGATGTAGTGTTTTGCGATGTATATCGCACATTCATAGCACATGGTAATAAGATGCACAGGCGTCCACAGTATATATTAGAGCTGGCATTAAATTTTTGTTAGAAAGTCATTTGACTTGAACACTTCATCGCTTGCCTACGTTGCTGCATGGAAGATACACAAGTTCATGTGTAAAAGTAATGCAAGCAGCTATTTTTTTCCCATTGGTGTTTGTTTATGCCGTTAGGGCACTCGGTCGGACACTCATATTGCAAAACACAGTATTTAGTGCACTGTACATACTTTAAAGTCAATGAGCTCCATTATTCCTTTCACACATTAGTTGCGTATGCATACACAAGTGTTTTAACACATTTTTTTAACTCTCTCCGCCTGACCATTGATCACCATCTGTGTGTACAGTATGCAGTACAGGACTGTATATTAACATTACAGTCATCACTGACCATTTGCCAGAGCTTGTACTATAGATCAATCCACCACTATTTGATCTAAAGTACTGGATTAGTGGAGCATTAGCCACCTAGTGGTGGAGATGTGTATTGCATGCTGAGTAAGTAATCGTGATTTCCGTGATTTAACTCAGCAACCTAAGCTATCGCCTAGGCATGACTAAACCTCCATCTAGGTGCAGAAACAGCCAAGATAACAGAGGACCCATCTGTACATAATGTTTTTAGAACAATTATACTGCTTTCAGATAGCTAATGCCGGGTCGCATTCGGGAATTGGAAACGGGTTCTTCCTGGGTGCGACATGGTATTGGACCCTGAGAACTATCATATTGCCGGGTCGGGTTGCCGGTCCCACAGCATCATGGGGGTGAGTGTGGAGGTGGTGCTAGAAGATGAGATCATCTCCATGCCTCCTCTCCCTTTGCTGTGAAACCTGTTCACACTGCACTAACTTGGGAATAACCCTTCTTTATTCCTGGGTTGAATTATCAGGTCAGGTGACCTGGGAATTCATGACTGACCCTTTCGCACCACACAGTGACCAGCGTCAACTCAGCAATATCCTGCATTGATACCGGGTTATCTGTGCACTTTCTATATCACTTTTTAAGTAGTGATACAGATGTATTAAGCCTGAAGAAGTGATAAAGCATTGATGAGTGGAAGGTGATAAAGCACCAGCCAATCATTACGGGTTTGAAAAATGACAGGAGCTGATTGGCTGGTGCATTATCACCTTCCATTTATCACTTCTTTATAACTGCTTTATCACACCACCAGGCTAATACATCTACCCCTGTGTTAGGGAAGGAAACTTTGCAAAACATTATTCCACAATAACATCAGCACACTCAGGATCTGATTCTGATTTGTAAGTTATGCCGATGTTCATGCAACAGAGCGATTATCGGTAGACTGCACATGGGCTGCAATCGCATTGCACTCACACCAAGGTACCTTTACAGTGCCACTTGCAGTGCGGATTTATTTGTAGAGTGATTGATAGAAAGGGACTATTGGGGGAGGTAATGTCGAGAGGTGGCAAAAACACAGGGATGTCACAGCTGTTTTCAGACGTGTTTCTGCCTTCAGCTGTGATCATGAATGTAGAGAAACATGGCACCAGCATCACAGCTGTAGCCAGTTGGGGAGTCAAAGTTCATAGTTTCTGTGTTGATGCCGCATAAGTGTACACAGTTGCCATAGGTGGATTGCCATAGGTGGATTGTTTCAAAAGGAGAACAGCAGCAGCACTACTGCTATTTCCGTCAGTCAGATTTGATAAAAGAGCCAGCAGGCACTAGGGCTTGCCATGGCTCTAACAGCAAGTCCGTGTGGTAACCAATGGGGAGGCCCCCTGCTCACACCGCAACCTACCTCCCCCACTGCCAGCTGGCCAGAGTCCAGCCCAGGCGCAGGGTTCAAATGCCAGCATCGAGAAAGACTATTACTTATGACGGCGCAGAAAGCTTCATTAGCTCTCACTGCACCCAGCACCTATTCCATTAGTTATGGGAGCCTGGAAGGCACCCCAGCACTAGTGATGAGCGGATTCGGTTTTGCTCGGTTTTCAAAACAGCATCTTATTGGCTCACGGATGTCACGTGTTTTGGATAGCCAATAAGATGCCGTTTTGTGAACCGAGTAAAACCGAGTAAAACCGAATCCGCTCATCACTACCCAGCACAACATAATTATTATAGTTTTTAGTTGGTGGTGGTAGGTGCAAAATACCTTGTTTTGGGCACTGCACTGAGACTCAGACTGCAGGACATGAACTGCCCATCTTTGATTAGCAGAAGCTGCCAGCTGGATCTCCAACAAGCAGCATAAGACATCTGCAGGACAGCCCTGTCACAATTACATGGGCCGCCTTCTCAAAGCTGAGGCTGAGTTTGACTGCACCTAGCATGGTGGTAAAGGAAGTGGAGGAGGAAGCGCTGGGATACTGTGCAGTGCAGTGAAGGCTAACAAAGCCTTCTGCGCCGTCATAAGTAACAGTCTTACTCGATGCTTGCATTTGAACCCCGCGCCTGGGCTGGACTCTGGCTGGCTGGCAGTGGGGGAGGTGGGTTGCGGTGTGAGCTCCCCATTGGTTACCACACAGACTTGCTGTTAGAGCAGCAGCGGGTCCTGGTGCCTGCCGGCTCTTTAATCAAATCTGACTGATGGAAATAGAAGTAGTGCTGCTGCTGTTCTCCTTTTGAAAAAAAAAGAGGAAGTCAGAAACGACAGGGGGGCACGGTCCCGAGTGCCCCCCCCCCCCCCTGGATCCGCCTATGCTCACACACTGGGCTCAACGGCACCCTGTATCCATCCTCTGTGCTCCCCACACCCAGCCTCACTGCTCTCTACTCCCACCCTCCCATACTGTGATCTACAATGATGGTCTCTCATGGATTCCTGCACCCCACCTCACTGCTCCACTCTCCTATCCTCCCTTACTGCTCTCTACACTAACCAGGGGCATAGAGAGCCAAGCAGGGCCCCAGTAATAAATGTGGGAGCATGTCTATTCAGGAGAAAGGGGGTGCAGCAGGCTTGGGCTCCCTGCCAGGCTCCTCCAGCAGCTCGTAATTAGTACCTGTTCCTCTTCTTCTCGACTCCAGTGGAACCAACCCTCCTTCACTGCTCCCTACACCCACCCACAACCTCACATGTTGCTCCTTACACCTATCCTCATTGCTCCCTACACCCACTCTTACTGCTGCCTTCACTAATCTTAATGCTGCCTGTACCCACCATAATGCTTCCTACACCCTTCCTCACTGTTCCTCACATCCACTCTCTCTGCTCCCTATAACAACCATTATTGCTCCCTCTACCCTTCCTCTCTGCTCCCCACACCCACTGCTTCCTACACCTACTCTTCCTGCACCCTACACCTTCTCATCCTGCTCCCTACACAGATCCAATTTTACAAAGGAAAAGGGGGGTATGGGAAAACTACTGCGCTAGTACCGTATTCTAAATTGAACAATGAAGAAACCCCAACTTACAATTTATAACAATTCCTTGTCTTATGTATCAACTGGGGGTGCTGCCACACATATATTGTTGCCAATATATATAGATATGTTTTGGAACAAGGAAGAAAAGATTGGTCTTAGGTGGTGCACTAATACAAATGATTTTACATTTAAAATATAACTTTTATTTCATATACTTAAAAAGCCTGTAACTGTGAAATATTAAAATAAATTAAAGGACAAGTGAAAGACAAAGTGCAACCTGTGATTATTAAAAAAACACCCACTATGCTGCACAATGTCTCTATATAAAATACTTCAATTATTGTGTACAATGACCTCGATTATGAGTATGCGTGCTTATCAGAGTAACAAAAGTAATGGCTTCCTGATGAGGAGAAATTATTGGCGTTTGTATATTGATAAGTGTGTGTGTGTGTGTGTGTGTGTGTGTGTATGTATGTGAGTTTGTGAGGTATGTGTGTATGTACTGTATATGTGCAGGCTTACCATAATATCCCTTTAAACCACTCATGAACCACACAGGTTCTATGGCTCATTAAACTGCACAGTTTCTACTTTTTTTTTTTCTTTTTTCTCTTCGCCTATCCAATTATCACTGACTCTGGGAGCACCACCAACTTATAATAATTATTAGATACCTTCCTTTAAGGATCTCTAAGCTTAAATTTGTTGGTCTTTTGAACAGTTTTCTACAATTTTTGTATAAATCTATGTTCATTCCTATAATATTCTTCCTGTGCGGAACCAAACCCAACTTCCCTGTTAACCCAGTTTCTACTTTGTAGACTAATCACATTCTACTTATTGGCCACAATATGTCCTCACACCATTTATGCTTTTCTTTGTGTGCTAATTAGCCAATTAATATGGGGGTAATTCTGAGTTGATCGCAGCAGGAACACTTTTTTAGCAGTTGGGCAAAACCATGTGCACTGCAGGGGGGGGGGGGGGGGGGCAGATATAACATTTGCAGAGAAAGTTAGATTTGGGTGTGGTGTGTTCAATCTGCAATCTAATTTGCAGTGTAAAAATAAAGCAGCCAGTATTAACTCTGCACAGAAATAAAATAACCCACCCAAATCTAACTCTCTCTGCAAATGTTATATCTGCCCCCCCTGCAGTGCACATGGTTTTGTCCAACTGCTAAAAAATTTCCTGCTGCGATCAACTTGGAATTACCCCCATGATAGGAGGACAATTTATCTCAATGTTACTCAAATGATCTCAGGGAACATTTCAGTGAAAACCCCATCAAATCGGTTCAGTGATAGTACTGAAAAAGCCAGATTCACATTAAAGACAGATCCACATTAAAAAAAACATTGAAAAAAAGCCAGCTCTAACTAAAAAAAATTAAAAAAATTTCACTTAAAAAAATTAAAAAGCCAGATCCACAATAGGGGCATCATTCCTCCAGGTCCCTCACAGTCAGGCAGGTGGTAGGTGGTCAGTGCCAGCTGGGAGATACAGAACCCCTTCTCATAGTCTGTGGCCTCTCTCAGAACTCTCTCGCTGGGGAGAGGTCCCTGTCATCACCCAGCAGCTGCTCTGGCTGTCTGTCCCTGCCATTGAGACCAGTATGGATTGGGGTAGCAAGCAATTCTGGTGAGTGTGGGAGCAGTAAGCATTGGTGTAGGGAACAGTAACAGTGGGTGTGGGGAGCAAAGAGGAAAGGTTTAGGGAGCAGTGTGGATCTGTGTAGGAACAAGGAAGAAAAGATTGGTCTTAGGTGGCGCACTAATACAAATGATTTTACATTTAAAATATAACTTTTATTTCATATACTTAAAAAGTCTGTAACTGTGAAATATTAAAATAAATTAAAGGACAAGTGAAAGACAAAGTGCAACCTGTGATTATTAAAAAAAAAACATACACTACACCCACTATGCTGTGCAATGTCTCTATATAAAATACTTCAATTATTGTGTACAATGACCTCGATTATGAGTATGCGTGCTTATCAGAGTAACAAAAGTTCCACTTAAGTGAACCACAATTCTGTCACTCAATTTACTATGATATGGGCTCCTTAAGTGTACTGTAACATGTATGTTATTAGACGTTAAATCTGATAGAGTAGACTGGATAAACTCAATATATCCCAATTAGCTCCTTGCCTGTCAAAATTGTGATTACATCATCCGATGTTCCCACAATATTTGCTATACCACTATCCTTCTTGATACTAATTGATCTCTTTATATTAATATTAACACATAATGCTGTATCACCACTGATGAGCATCAATCAAATTTGTACTGACAATTATATAAAAGTACAATGTTGGTCAGCATTTCCAGACTCTGCTGTCAGTGCTGTCCCATATGGTACATTGTACTGTATTGTAGAGTGCTGTTCTTGTAATTTCCTTCTTCAAATAACTATTGGCAGCTTGGCCAATCATATAGCTAATCTGGGGACAGAACTATTGTACCTGGCTAGCATTCTCAGTTTCTGCTGTTAACGCTACCTCACACTATGCAATTGTACTGGTATAGCACACAATATGCAACTTTCAGTGCCCACTTGTTAGTTGCTGTTGGCAAATTGCCAATTTAATCAGCGTGAATGCAATAAAAGTTCCTCATGTGGCTAGCGTTCTCAATCCCGGTTGTCGACGCTGCCTAGTATAGCGCTATGTATCCATCTGGGCACAATAATTCTGGTTAAATCCCCTCTTGTCAATTACTGTTGGCAAGTAACCTGTTAATACAACTTTATCTGGGAATACAGATCAATAATTAATAAATTGTCACTATTCTGCTCAATTTCTTATTAACAGTGAGAGTTGTCCTAGTAATTAGTAATGTGGGAGAGAAAAGGGTGTTTTAGTATCAGCGCCTTTTAGATCAGGTTCAGGACCTAATTAGGATATACCATACACAAGAGATGCACTAAAAAATATTGTGAAATAAGCTTAAATAAGCTTTATGTGCTAAATACCCCTCCTGTATATCTATATGATTTCAATCATCATAGTTCACAGAATCCAGGCCAGCAGCTTACCGCAGTATTTATCATGCAGGTTTATGTATACACTCTATCCCTAAGTGTATCAGAGGATGGTGTGACAGGCTTTAATTATGCACAATATGTTTCACAGCTTATTATATATACACACTTTATCCCTAAATGTATCAAAGAGTGTTGTAACAAGCTTTAACTACTGTATATAGAATGTGTTTCACAGCTTTTAGTCTGCAGCTGCAAGCTGATACACTGGGATTTCAAGCTGTTACATATTATCAGGCTATCAGTGTTATATATACACACTTTATCCCTAAATGTATCAGAGAATGTTGTAACAAGCTTTAATTATGTACAATGTGTTTCACAGCTTTTAGTCTGCAGCTGCAAGCTGATACGCTGGGATTTCAAGCTGTTACATATTATCAGGCTGTCAGTATTGCACAGTCCTACATATGCAAATGAATATGCAGTGTGTTAAAGTTCTCTGCTGCTGCGTGATAGCTTAATGGCCCTTAATCATGGGTGCAGTGTTCACCTTAAGTTGTTATTAATTTTATGGTTTGTAATCACACTTTGCACCTATAACATAAGCATAATCACGGTCCCCTATTGTCTAAAGTTCATATTCCTCGAATCATATTCTGAATAAAGCCCATATCATTGACAAGCACATCTTAGTAAAGCATGTGGGTGAGGTGTGAATTGCCAACACGTGTTTCACAGTGAGTTTCCTCAGGGCTAACCAGAATGTCTCCGGTAACCGGATTATCACAAAGTAGCCGCTCCAATCATGGGGCATCTCCCCGGTCACATGATTACAGCATCCAATAGCAGCGCAGGTCCCTTCATTCGAGATCTAGTGTTTCTTCTGGTCCGATCACCTGATTCTAAGGACCAATCACTATCGGGATAAACCATGCACTAGAGGAAAAGATAATAATAATTAGATGTCTATCATTCTGGACTCTGCTTTATCATTTCTGTGAACAGTTTAAGTTAGTAGTGCTCATATTGGAGTTCATATTCCATATACTGCAGTGAATTACGTGGAAATTCATTCACCCTTCCACCAGGGGTTCATTATAAATAATATTTATGTGTATCTCTGTTAATCTTGTGTATTTTAATCACATACACAGTATCTTGTATTAATGTGAAAAAGAGTATAGGTGTCCACAAGGGGTGTGACGTCAGATTTGTGAAAATAGTAAGAAAAAATATAATGTGCAAAAAACAAAGTCCAAAAGTGTAAACAATATGTGAAAACCATGCCCTTGTGAATAATAATTATATATAATTAATATGAACTCAATTAAAAAGTGATTATGTTAAATTTCAGGGTGTGTAAGTTGAATTGTCATGAATAATTATGAAAATGTATGATAGTGCCTTTAATGTTGTGCAGCTATTCATTACGTGCGTGATATATGAATTAGTGAATAAACGTGAAGTGTGTACAGTGAAACATATAGATATGATTCAAATGTGAGATATGATATTGCATATTCCTTTATTAGCAGATTTATAATCCTCAATAAAAAAGGGCACAGATTTGACATATTGTTTACACTTTTGGACTTTGTTTTTTGCACATTATATTTTTTCTTACTATTTTCACAAATCTGACGTCACGCCCCTTGTGGACACCTATACTCTTTTTCCCATTAATACAAGATACTGTGTATGTGATTAAAATACACAAGATTAACAGAGATACACATAAATATTATTTATAATGAACCCCTGGTGGAAGGGTGAACGAATTTCCATGGAATTCACTGCAGTGTATGGAATATGAACTCCAATATGAGCACTACTAACTTAAACTGTTTACAGAAATGATAAAGTGGAGTCCAGAATGATAGACATCTAATTATTATTATCTTTTCCTCTAGTGCATGGTTTATCCCGATAGTGATTGGTCCTTAGAATCAGGTGATCGGACCAGAAGAAACACTAGATCTCGAATGAAGGCACCTGCGCTGCTATTGGATGCTGTAATCATGTGACCGGGGAGATGCCCCGTGATTGGAGCGGCTACTTTGTGATAATCCGGTTACCGGAGACATTCTGGTTAGCCTTGAGGAAACTCACTGTGAAACATGTGTTGACGATTCACACCTCACCCACATGCTTTACTAAAATGTGCTTGTCAATGATATGTGCTTTATTCAGAATATGATTTGAGGAATATGAACTTTAGACAATAGGGGACCATGATTAGGCTTATATTTTAGGTGCAAAGTGTGATTACAAACCATATAATTAATAACAACTTAAGCCATGCTTGCCTACCTGACCTTCTGTTCCTGAACTTTCCTGGTAATGTATAATTGCCATCACCTGTGGTGAACTAGTTAATTGATAAGAAAGGTGTTTCACCACAGGTGATGGTAATCATACATTACCAGGAAAGTCCAAGAACAGAGCGTTTTCTCCCTCATGGAGAGGGTCAGGTAGGCAAGCATGCTTAAGATGAACACTGATCCATGATTAAGGGCCATTAAGCTATCACGCAGCAGCAGAGAACTTTAACACACTGCATATTCATTTCATACTTGCCTACCTGACCCTCTCCATGAGGGAGAAAATGCTCTGTTCCTGGACTTTCCTGGTAATGTATGATTGCCATCACCTGTGGTGAAACACCTTTCTTATCAATTAACTAGCTCACCACAGGTGATGGCAATCATACATTACCAGGAAAGTCCAGGAACAGAGCATTTTCTCCCTCATGGAGAGGGTCAGGTAGGCAAGTATGATTCATTTGCATATGTAGGACTGTGCAATACTGACAGCCTGATAATATATAACCGCTTGAAATCCCAGTGTATCAGCTTGCAGCGGCAGACTAAAAGCTGTGAAACACATTCTATATACTTAAAGCTTGTTACAACACTCTCTGATACATTTAGGGATAAAGTGTGTATATATAACAAGCTGTGAAACATATTGTGCATAATTAAAGCCTGTCACACCATCCTCTGATACACTTAGGGATAGAGTGTATACATAAACCTGCATGATAAATACTGCGGTAAGCTGCTGGCCTGGATTAAAACACCCTTTTCTCTCCCACATTACTAATTACTAGGACAACTGTCACTGTTAATAAGAAATTGAGCAGAATAGTGACAATTTATTAATTATTGATCTGTATTCCCAGATAAAGTTGTATTAACAGGTTACTTGCCAACAGTAATTAACAAGAGGGGATTTAACCAGAATTTTTGTGCCTAGAATGGATACATAGCGCTATACTAGGCAGCGTCGACAACCGAGATTAAGAACGCTAGCCACATGAGGAATTTTTATTACATTCACGCTGTTTGTATAGGCAATTTGCTAACAGCAACTAACAAGTGGGCACTGAAAGTTACGTATTGAGTGCTATACCAGTACAATTGCATTGCATGAGGCAGCATTAACAGCAGAGACTGAGAACGCTAGCCAGGTACAATAGTTCTGTCCCCAGATTAGCTATAAAATTGGGCAAGCTGCCAATAGTTATTTGTAGAAGGAAATTACAAGAACAGCACTCTACAATACAGTACAATGTACCATATGGGACAGCACTGACAGCAGAGTCTTGAAATGCTGACCAACATTGTACTTTTATATAATTGTCAGTACAAATTTGATTGATGCTCATCAGTGGTGATACAGCATTATGTGTTAATATAAAGAGATCAATAAGTATCTAGAAGGATAGTGGTATAGCAAATATTGTGGGAACATCGGATGATGTAGTCACAATTTTGACAGGCAAGGAGCTAATTGGGACATACTGAGTTTATCCGGTCTACCCTATCAGATTTAGCGTCTAATAACATACATGTTACAGTACACTTAAGGAGCCCATATCATAGTAATTTGAGTGACAGAATTGTGGTTCACTTAAGTGGAACTTTTGTTACTCTGATAAGCACGCATACTCATAATCGAGGTCATTGTACACAATAATTGAAGTATTTTATATAGAGACATTGCACAGCATAGTGGGTGTAGTGTATGTTTTTTTTTTAATAATCACAGGTTGCACTTTGTCTTTCACTTGTCCTTTAATTTATTTTAATATTTCACAGTTACAGACTTTTTAAGTATATGAAATAAAAGTTATATTTTAAATGTAAAATCATTTGTATTAGTGCGCCACCTAAGACCGATCTTTTCTTCCTTGTTCCTACACAGATTCACACTGCTCCTAAACCTTTCCTCTTTGCTCCCCACACCCACTGTTACTGTTCCCTACACCAATGCTTACTGCTCCCACACTCACCAGCATTGCTTGCTACCCCAATCCATACTGGTCTCAATGGCAGGGACAGACAGCCAGAGCAGCTGCTGGGTGATGACAGGGACCTCTCCCCAGCGAGAGAGTTCTGAGAGAGGCCACAGACTGTGAGAGGGGGTTCTGTATCTCCCAGCTGGCACTGACCACCTACCACCTGCCTGACTGTGAGGGACCTGGAGGAATGATGCCCCTATTGTGGATCTGGCTTTTTAATTTTTTTAAGTGACATTTTTTTTTATTTTTTTTAGTTAGAGCTGGCTTTTTTTCAATGTTTTTTTAATGTGGATCTGTCTTTAATGTGAATCTGGCTTTTTCAGTACTATCACTGAACCGATTTGATGGGGTTTTCACTGAAATGTTCCCTGAGGTAATTTGAGTAACATTGAGATAAATTGTCCTCCTATCATATTAATTGGCTAATTAGCACACAAAGAAAAGCATAAATGGTGTGAGGACATCTTGTGGCCAATAAGTAGAATGTGATTAGTCTACAAAGTAGAAACTGTGCAGTTTAATGAGCCATAGAACCTGTGTGGTTCATGAGTGGTTTAAAGGGATATTATGGTAAGCCTGCACATGTACAGTACATACACACATACCTCACAAACTCACATACATACATACACACACACACACACACACTTATCAATATACAAACGCCAATAATTTCTCCTCATCAGGAAGCCATTACAGAGATAATTTACTTGGACTTCTGCCAGCAGCAACTCCTCATGTAATCTGGAGGATGGAGCTTGTGACTGACAGCCTCTATAGCTTTCTATGAGAAATGCTAAAATTATAAATTTACTAAACATTCTGGAGCTTGCTCCCAGGAGGTCATGCCATCTTCAGATGTTCTTAGCAATTGTAGCCTATGGGAAACAGGTTGCAACATTTACCTGAGGAGAGATCCATAGGATCCATCCCCGACAATGGCTGCTCGCACATGCACAGTCATCAGTTAAGTGAAGTATTTGCATTAGTGATCACTTTATTTTTAATGCAGAATGGGTCAGGTTCCTATCAGAGCCCCTGTCCCTGGAAGTGTTTTTTATACATTCAGGCAATTACCATTTTCATATTGTTGTGATAAACAGCAATACAATATTAATAAATATAAATATATAATTAATAAATAAATATACTCCTTGGCGAAGTTCTACAAGCCTTTTATCTATGCAGTTATTGATCTAAACATTACAAATAATGATTACTTATAATAAATAAAAGATTGTACAATTTTCAAAAATAAGGTAATATCTATATGAGTTCCTCCGACACAATTTTTACTACGCCTCTAACTTAGAATAATAGTAAATTGTAATCACTATGCTTTTTATAGCACCCACAGGCCCAGCGCTACCTGCTCAGCAAAGGGATGCAGAGCTGGTAGGCACCAGGCTGGAGAAGTGCTCTCCCTGCTCTGCATCACTGTGCTTAGGTCCCTGCTGAAGCCTCCTTTCTGTCCCCCAACCCCACCACAGCATCAGGCATTGAAAAGGGGGCATGACTTACATGGGTGGAGGGGGAGGAGCTACATAGTCTGAGGGGGCAGAGCTAGATGGGACCACAAGACTGCTGTAGAGGTGGACATACTGCTTCAGATCCAGACAGACAGACTGTGATAGGTATGTGGAGGGAGAGTGAGCGAGAATGTGTGTGTGTGTGTGTGTGTGTGTGTGTGTGTGTGTGTGTGTGTTTTTGATGTGTGTGTGTGTGTGTGTGTTTCTGAATCAGTATGCATGTGTGTGTGGGGGGTCCAGCTGGTGAGGCATAATAATACACTACTGGGTGCATTATGTATAAGCGGCGCTACTGCTGGGGATGTTATATATAAGCAGTGCTACTACTAGGGGCATCATGTATCAGCGGAACTACTACTGGGGATGTCCTATATCAGCAGTGCTACTTCTGGGGGTGTCATGTATCAACTGCACTACTACTGGGGGCGTCATGTTTCAGCTGTGCTACAACTGGAGGTGTCATGTACTTGCTGCACTACTACTGGGGGCATCATGTATCAGCTGCGCTACTACTGGGGGTGTCATGTATCAACTGCACTACTACTGGGGGCATCATGTATTAGCCACACTACTACTATGGTGTCATGTGTCAGTGTGTTATGCATTAGCAGTGCTACTTCTGGAGAAAGTGGTGGATTGGGCCACCGGGGTACCATGATGGTTTCCAGTGGATGGTCCCATAGACAGCTCAGTCGGTCTGGCTCATACAGCTGGGGTGGCGGTAGCTGTACACTTCCGGGTGCCACTAGCCGGAAGCTGCAGAAGCTGCAGTGTAGCTCTTGTGGTTACTGGGAGGCAGTCGGGGACTCAGCAGGGGGTGGGGCTACATGTGCTCAGCAGGGGGCTGGACTACACAGCATCTGGCTCAGCTTTGCTGCTGCTGTCAGAGGGAGGGGAGAAGTGGCTGCAGAGCCGCGGGCAGACCCAGCCAGTGAGACTGCTCCATGTTTGTAAGGTACTGTAAGAGAGAATGTATGGAAACATGTCTATCTTTTAGAGATGTGCGGCTAGCACTTTTCGTGTTTTGTGTTTTGGTTTTAATTCCACTTTTGTGTTTTGGTTTTGGCATGGTTTTGCGAAAAACACCCTTTTGTGTTTTGGTTTTGGTTTTGGATGATTTTTGAAAAAAACATAAAAACCGCTAAAATCACAGACTTTGGGGGTAATTTTTCTCCTACGGTATTATTAACCTCAATAACATTAATTTACACTCATTTCCAGTCTATTCTGAACACCCCACACCTCAAAATATTGTTTTTAGACCTAAAAGTTGCACCAAGGTGGCTGTATGACTAAGCTAAGCGGCACAAACACCTGGCCCATCTAGGAGTGGCACTGCAGTTGCAGACAAGATGGCACCATTCAAAAACTAGTCCACAAACAGCACATTATGCAAAGAAGAAAAAGAGATGCAATTAGGTAGCTGGATGGCTAAGCTAAGCGACACAAGTGTGCGGCACAAACACCTGTCCCATCTAGGAGTGGATAAACAAAAGGGAGAAAGAAGAAGGCTCTTGTGTGGGCGCACTCATTAATGGTAGTTAAATAACTAGAATGAATAACACTAGGTTGATTAGTCAGCAGATAAAACAAAATTTATTTGGAAATATTAAGAATATAATTGCCCCTGGTTGAGGAGATGTGAATGATCCCAGATAAAAATGTTCTGGTCCTGCCTCAGGAAATGAGATGGAGAGGGGTAGAGACACTGCAAGTCATAAACCCTTTCTCACCCGGCCAGTACAGATGATCTGTGTTAATGAGATCAATTAAGTAAGGAAGTGAGCAAGCCCCACAGGGGTGAAACATGTTTTCCATTCCAATGGGTCCTGTTTTGTCCAACTGCAAGTGATTCACTCCTAGCCTCAGGTCAGATCATTCCATCCTGCCATTTTGGGCTAATTTTTGCCCAGCTGTCATAGAAATTGTATCTATATCCGTGCAGCTTCATTTATGCCTTTTTCCAGGCTTATGCATCTTAGTTTATTGCATCAGGATTAAAAACTGAATTTTATAGGAAAGAAATACTGCATTCTTCTTTGACTTTCCTCCTGCAGATCCTGTTGTCATATTGCTGCATGGGTTATATGAGAATTTCATGTCTATTTCCCTATATCCTAATGATTATAACAGCTCCAATTCACACAAAGTGTTTCTAATGACACCCATGTCACTAGTGATTATTTCATTGCATATACCAGTACTATTTATCTGCTTTTTGTGTGGCTTCATTTATGCCTTTTTCCAGGCTTATGCATCTTAGTTTATTGCATCAGGATTAAAAACTGCATTTTATAGGAAAGTAATACTGCATTCTTCTTTGACTTTCCTCCTGCAGATCCTGTTGTCATATTGCTGCATGGGTTATATGAGAATTTCATGTCTATTTCCCTATATCCTAATGATTATAACAGCTCCAATTCACACAAAGTGTTTCTAATGACACCCATGTCACTAGTGATTATTTCATTGCATATACCAGTACTATTTATTTGTATCTACAATTATCTTTGACATATTTTCTGTTCCTTACACCAGTACCAATGTACACATATATATAAAAAAATTTCTTGATCCGTGTTTCCTTATCCATTTGTATCTATACGGACGGGTAATTTTCATCACCCGTTCCTAATAACTACAGCCTAATTGATCTCCATTTTCCTTTTTAGGGTTTTTTTCATAAATCTATATATCTTCGTTTTTTTCATAAATCTATATATCTTCCTTTTTCGTGGACTCTCATTTGTGATCCAGGGACACAATACCACCGGTGTGGGACTTGATGTCTCCTGCCTAACACAAAAAGCAGATCCACACTGTATCTATAAGACCCAGCTAATTATCCCCCCCTATATAGGTGCACTCTCATTGGACGTCTGACCAAATCCTTCTACTATCAAACCACACTGCTAATGCCCGATCTCGTCCGATCTTGGAAGCGAAACAGTGTGGGCTGAGTTAGTACCTGAGGTGGAGACTCACAGGGAATACTCAGTGTTGTAGAACATCAATCATTGCATATGATGTGTGGTATGTGACTCCAACAGCAGCATCACCATTTGTTCCTATCCTTTTCTTTCTTTACCCTGGTATATCCTTTGATTTGTTTCTATTATTACTCATTGCCATAATAGCTGTTATTCCTTCATTAGGATTATGACAGAATCTAAAATCAATTGACTTAATTGATCTCATTAACACAGATCATCTGTACTGGCCGGGTGAGAAAGGGTTTATGACTTGCAGTGTCTCTACCCCTCTCCATCTCATTTCCTGAGGCAGGACCAGAACATTTTTATCTGGGATCATTCACATCTCCTCAACCAGGGGCAATTATATTCTTAATATTTCCAAATAAATTTTGTTTTATCTGCTGACTAATCAACCTAGTGTTATTCATTCTAGTTATTTAACTACCATTAATGAGTGCGCCCACACAAGAGCCTTCTTCTTTCTCCCTTTTGTTTATGCATATGTCACTGGCTCTGGGCGCACCCCCAAACTGGACATTATATTAAAGATTTTACTTGAAAATTGTCCAAATTTGGTTTTTCTGTAATCAAAAACTATTTTTAGACCGGTGCCGGGTCGCCCCCTTTGTGTACCATCTAGGAGTGGCACTGCAGTTACAGACAGGATGGCAGATTTAAAAAATAGGCCCCAAACAGCACATGATGCAAAGAAGAAAAAGAGGTGCAATGAGGTGGCTGGATGGCCAAGCTAAGCGACACAAGTGTGTGGCACAAATATCTGGCCCATCTAGGAGTGGAACTGCAGTTACAGACAGGATGGCACTTAAAAAAACTAGTCCCCAAACAGCACATGATGCAAAGAAGAAAAAGAGGTGCAAGATGACCCACCCTTATGTTGTATAAACAGGACATGCACACTTTAACAAACCAATCATTTCAGCAAAAGGGTCTGCCACACGACTGTGGCTGAAATGACTGGTTTGTTTGGGCCCCCACCAAAAAAGAAGCAATCAATCTCTTCTTGCACAAACTGGCTTTACAGAGGCAAGATGTCGACCTCATCCTCATCCACCGTTTCCTCACCCCTTTCCCTGTGTACATCCTCCTCATCACAGAGTATTAATTCGTCCCCACTGGAATCCACCATCACAGGTTCCTGTGTACTTTCTGGAGGTAATTGCTGGTAAAGGTCTTCCCGGAGGAATTTGTAATTCATTTTGATGAACATCATCTTCTCCACATTTAGTGGAAGTAACCTCCTATGCTGATCGCAGACAAGGTTACCAGCTGCACTAAACACTCTTTTGGAGTACACACTGGAGGGGTGGGGCAACTTAGGTAAAATAAATCCAGTTTGTGCAAGGGCCTCCAAATTGCCTCTTTTTCCGGCCAGTATATATACAGACTGTCTGACATGCCTACTTGGATGCTGTCACTCATGTAATCTTCCACTATTTTTTCAATGGTGACAGAATCATATGCAGTGACAGTAGACATGTCAGTAATCGTTCTCATGTGCTTCAGTCTGACTGACCTTCATCACCGCCAGCGGGTGGGTTAGGAAATCTTATTCTTTTCTTTGCAGCCCCAGTGGCTGAAGAAATTGAAGTACGACCTGTTGGCGGGTCACGTTCCGCTTGAGTTGACAATTTACTAACCAGCATGTCTTTTCACCTCTGCACACTTGTGTCTGCTGGAAAAAGAGATACAACGTAGGCTTTAAACCTAGGATCGAGCATGGTGGCCAAAATGTAATGCTCTGATTTCAACAGATTGACCACCCTTGAATCCTGGCAAAGTGAATGAAGGGCTTTATCCACAAGTCCCACATACTTTGTGGAATCGCTCATCTTAGCTCCTCCTTCAATTCCTCAAGCTGCTTCTGCAAAGGCCTGATGAGGGGAATGACCTGACTCAAGCTGGCAGTGTCTGAACTGACTTCACGTGTGGCAAGTTCAAAGGGTTGGAGAACCTTGCACAATACAGAAATCATTCTCCACTGCGCTTGAGTCAGGTGCATTACCCCTCCTTTGCCTATATCATAGGTAGATGTATAGGCTTGAATGGCCTTTTGCTAGTCCTCCATCCTCTGAAGCATATAGAGTGTTGAATTCCACCTCATTACCACCTCTTGCTTCAGTCGATGGCGGGGCAGGTTCATGAGTGTTTACTGGTGCTCCAGTCTTCGGCACGCAGTGGCAGAATGCCGAAAGTGGCCCCCAATTTTTCAGGCCACTGACAGCATCTCCTGCACAACCCTGTCATTTTAAAAAAAATTCTGCACCACCAAATTAATTGTATGTGCAAAACATGGGATATGCTGGAATTTGCCCAGATGTAATGCACGCACAAAATTGGTGGCGTTGTCCGATATCAAAATTCCCCAGGAGAGTCCAATTGGGGTAAGCCATTCTGCGATGATGTTCCTCAGTTTCCGTAAGATGTTTTCAGCTGTGTGCCTCTTAAGGAAAGCGGTGATACATAGCGTAGCCTGCCTAGGAACGAGTTGGCATTTGCGAGATGCTGCTACTGGTGCCACTGCTGTTGTTTCTGCGGGAGGCCATACATCTATCCAGTGGACTGTTACAGTCATATAATCTTTAGTCTGCCCTGTTCCACTTGTCCACATGTCCGCGGTTAAGTGGACACTGGATACAACCGCATTTTGTAGGACACTGGTGACTCTTTTTCTGATGTCTGTGTAGATTCTTGGTAACACCTGCCTAGAGAAGTGGAACCTAGATGGTATTTGGTACCGGGGACACAGTACCTGAAACAATTGTCCCACTGAACTAATGGTGGATACCAGATGCACGTCTAACACCAACATAGCTGTCAAGGCCTCAGTTATCCGCTTTGCAAAAGGATAATGCTGTCATATTTCATCTTCCTCACAAAGGACTGTCAATTGCTTACTGGAAGTAGTACAAGTGGACTTACGACTTCCCCTCTGGGATGATGATCGACTCCCAGCAGCAACAGCAGCAGCGGCAGCAACAGCAGGTGTACCACTCAAGGATCCTATGGAGGAATCCCGGTTAGGAGAGGACTCCTCAGTCTTGACAGTGACATGGCCTGCTGGACTACGGACGTTCCTGACTGAGGAGAAAGTTGACGTTGAGGGACTTGGTGGTGTGGCTTGCAGGAGCTTGGGTACAGGAGGAATAAGGGATTTAGGTGTCAGTGGACTGCTTACGCTCTTACCCAAAGTTTCACAACTTGACACTGACTTCTGATGAATGCGCAGCAGGTGACGTATAAGGGAGGATGTTCCTTGGTGGCCAACATCCTTACCCCTGCTTATTACAGATTGACTGAGGCAACACATGTCTTGACACCTGTTGTCCAGATTTGTGGAGAAATAATTCCACACCGAAGAGGAGACTTTTTTGGTAGTTTGCCCAGGCATCACAATGGGCTTCTTCATCCCAAGGACAACAGGTGTCTCCCCCGGTACCTGACTTAAACAAACCACATCACCATCAGAATCCTCATCGTTAACTTCCTCCTCAGCGCCAGCAACACGCATATCCTCATCCTGGTGTACTTCAACAGTGACATCTTCAATTTTAATATCAGGAACGTAACTGTGGGTGCTCCTACCAGCACTTGCAGGGGGCGTGCAAATGGTGGAAGGAGCCACCTCTTCCCATCCAGTGTTGGGAAGGTCAGGCATAGCAACCGTCGACACACTTGGACCCTCCTTGGGGATTTGTGATACCATCTCAGAACACACAGTTCTTTTCTGTGCTCTTTCCAGCTTAACTCTTTTAATATTTCTAGCTTAAGGATGAGGGCTTCCATCATCATGTGAAGCTGAACCACTAGCCATGAACATAGGCCAGGGCATCAGCCGTTCCTTGCCACTCCGTGTTGTAAATGGCATATTGGCAAGTTTAAGTTTCTCCTCAGATGATTTAAATTTCTTTTTTTTTGGTTATTTTTACTGAACTTTGGCTTTTTGGATTTTACACGCCCTCTACTATCACATTGGGCATCGGCCTTGGCAGACGACGTTGATAGCATTTCATCGTCTATGTCATGGCTAGTGGCAGCAGCTTCAGCACTAGGAGGAAGTGGTTCTTCTTGATCTTTCCCTATTTTATCCACAAAATTTTTGTTCTCCATTATTTTTTGGGAGATATATGAGACAATATGCGGCACAGGAATGACTGGAATGACTGATGGACAGGACACTACCACTGGTCTGATGCAGCACAACACAACAACAATGTAAGGGACTTGTGGTTGTTGTTATAATTATTATACGGCAGCAATGGACATATAGCAGCAGCGTATATTGGCCCTCATTCTGAGTTTTTAGCAGCAGTGCAAACGCTAAGCCGCCGCCCTCTGGGAGTGTATCTTAGTGTAGCAGAAGTGCAAATGAAAGGTTAGCAGAATAGTGCTGAATTTTTTTCAAGCAGTTTCAGAGTGGCTGCAGACCTACTCCTTCCTTGCGATCACTTCAGACTGTTTGGTTCCTGGAAAACGGCCAGTTACTGAAAAGCGTTGCTCGGCCTTGTGTAAAACTGCATAGTTTTTTGTGAAAGTACTTTGCGCATGCACACTGCGGCCCGTACGCATGCGCAGAAATGCCGATTTTTAGCCTGATCGCTACGCTGCGAACAACGGCAGCTAGCGATCAACTCGGAATGACCCCCATTGTCACTAAAATGACTGATGAGACAGGACACTATGACTGGTCTGATGCAGCACAACACAACAACAATGTAAGGGACTTGTGGTTGTTGTTATTATTATACGGCAGCAGTGGACATACAGTATAGCAGCAGTGTATATCATCACTGGAATGACTGATGAGACAGGACACTACCACTGGTCTGATGCAGCACAACACAACAACACTGTAAGGGACTTGTGGTTGTTGTTATTATTATTATTATTATTATACAGCTGCAGTGGACAGGCTGGAAAACCCGAGCCGGGCTCGGAACCAACCTCGGAAGGCTAAGTCCGGTAGGGTTCAGTTCTCTGAGAACCGAACCCACTCATCTCTAGTATCTTTGTGCTGTCTCTGTATGTGACCTTCATGTGAATGTGTGTGTGTGTGTGTGTGTGTGTGTGTGTGTGTGTGTGTGTGTGTTAGAGTGCCCTGCATGTAAGCTAGTGTGTGTGTTAGAGTGCATTGCATGTGAGCTTGTGTGTATGTGTTTGCAGTACGGATGTTGTAATGGTTAGCATTACTGCCTCATAGCACTGAGGTCATGGGTTCGATTCCCACCATGGCCCTAACTTTGTGGAGTTTGTATATTCTCCCCATACTTGCGTGGGTTTCCTCCAGGTACTCCAGTTTCCTCCCACAATCCAAAAATATACTAGTAGGTTAATTGGATTCCAACAAAAAAAATAACCTTAGCATGAATGTGTGTGCTTGTACATGTGGTAGGGAATATAGAGTCTAAGCTCCACTGGGGCAGGGACTGATGTGAATGGCCAAATATTCTCTGTACAGCTCTGCGGAATATGTGTGCACTATATAAATAACTGGTAATAAATAATGTGTTAGTGTGCCTTGCATGTGAGCTTGTGTGTGTTAGAGTACCTTGCATGTGAGCTTGTGTGTGTTATAGTACCTTGTATGTGAGCTTGTGTGTATGTGTGTGTGTGTTTTAGAGTGCCTTGCATGTGAGCTTGTGTGTTTGTGTTAGAGTGACTTGCATGTGAGTTTCTGTGTGGGTGTCTGTGGAAGTATTCGCTGGGGTTTTCCAAAAGCATTTTAATGGATATGAAGTAAATTTTTGCATACTTATAAGCTTAGTAAAGTGATCCAGGGCATGCTAGCAGGGGCTAATTGGCCCACTGGGACAGTTGTAAGGCTTTTCACTTGGCCAGTCCCATGCCCGCCTCTGCTGAGTCAGTCGACACTGGCTTCAATGCACCGGAAGCACCTGGCTTACTGCATCTGTGTTCGGTGTCACCTCCCTCCATGTCTCTGTGGATTGGGTCCTGCCGTTGCTTAGGGCTGCTGAAGAAGGGGGAGTGTGCTGCTGTGAGTAAGGTCCTGAGGAATGGGACTTGGGCTTTCCTGACACACCCACTATGTCCTTATGACCCCTTGCATGTACCTGGCTGGCATAAATGTACAGCCCACTGTGACCACCCCTTCTCCAGCGCAAGTCACATGGTGCGCTGCACTGCTCTTCTATGTATTCACATGGCCAGGACCTGCGCAATGAGTCTTTGTCCCCATTATTCTGTGTTACTGTCCCTTTGTCCCCATTATTCTGTAAGTGTCACTGTCCCTTTGTCCTCATTATTCTGTAGGGGTCAGTGTCCATTCATCCTCATTGTCCTGTATCACTGTCCCTGTGTCCTCATTTTTCTGTTAGTGTCACTGGGCGGGATGTACTAATGTACATAGCCGCCCATCGCCGCCCTGCGCCACGATGCTGATCGCATATGTACTAACATATGCGATCAGCATTGCGGAGGACAGCTCTTCCGATAAGAGCTGTCCTCCGCGATGCGCAGCGGCAGCCTGACTTCCGGGATTCGGCCCCAGGAGTCAGTCTGCGCATGCGCGGGGTGACGGGGGCGGCCGCAGGGCATGCTGGGAGGGATCCGATCGGATCCCTCACACAGTGCTGCGGAGAGTAGCCCATAGGCTTCTATGGACTATCGCCAGCTAAAGCTGGCGTACCCCGCCGCGGCGCTGTCCTGCCGGCCGGGGGTTAGTACATCAGGAAAATGTGGTAAACAGGGAGTTTACCGCATTTTCCGCTTAGTACATCCCGCCCACTGTCCCTCCATCCCCATTGTTCTGTAAGTGTCACATTCCCTGTGTCCCCATTGTTCTGTAAGCATCACTGTTCCTGTGTCCCCCTTTATCTATAAGAGTCACTGTCCTTGTTTCCCCATTTTTAAGTGTCACTGTCCCTTCATCCCCATTTTCTGTAAGTGAACCTGTCCCTGTGTCCCCATTGTTCTGTGTCACTGTCCCTGTTTCCCCATTGTTCTTATGTAACTGTCCCTGTGTTCCATTGTTATGTAAGTGTCACTGTCCCTGTGTCCCATTGTTCTGTCTTTTATCGGATGCTTTTATCTGTTTCACATTTTCATTGCATACTTAACATATGTCTACTGTTTCTATATATGTCACTTTCCCTTTGTCCTCTTGTCCTAAAAAGAGCCACTGTTCCCCGTGCCCCCAATATATTACTGTCTCAGGGCCAGGCTGTCTTTCCCTGTGCTGTCCTCCTCCTGTACGTGTTCCTGTTGTGTCACTGTAACCATGTCCCCCTATTGTATCACTCTCCCTGTACCCCCTGACCTGTTTTTTTCTCTATGTGTACCATTGGTGTGTATGTGTCAGGTTACCACTATCCTCCTCCCACATTAGCATACAGTCGCAGACGTAACTGCAGCAAAAAACGCAAGGAAGGCAGTAACTGTGTCAACTCCGAATCAGGCCCTATAAGGAGGGATCCCACCCCCTTCAACAAGCCCTACCCCCTCAACAGACCACACCCTATTAGGGCTGCTTCTATAAATTTCTCGGGCTGGTTTTCCATCCCAATCTGCCCCTGACTGGGGACATTATGTATCACTGGCGCTACTACTGGAGGTGTTATGTATAGGCAGCGCTACTACTGGGGGCATTATGTGTAAGCGGCGCTACTGCTGGGGGTGTTATGTATCAGTGTCGCTACTGCTGGTAGCATCATGTATAATTGGTGCTACTGCTGTTGGCGTTATGTATCAGCAGTGCTGCAACTGGGGGCGTTATGTGTAAGCGGCGCTACTGCTGGGGACATTATGTGTATAAGCTTCACTACTACTGGGGACATTATGTATAAGCAGTGATATTACTGGGAGCATTATGTGTATAAATGGCACTGCTACTGTGGGCATTATGTGTATAAGCACCACTACTACTGAGGGCATTATGTGTATAAGCGGCACTGCTACTGTAGGCATTATGTGTGTTAGCGGCAGTACTACTCTTGGCATTATGTGTATAAGTAGCACTACTACTAGGGACATTATGTGTATAAGCGGCACTACAACTGTGGGCATTATGTGTATTAGAGGTGCTACTACTTGCGGTACAATGTTAATAAGATTGTGCTACTCTGTGGCATAATTTAAAATGGGGGTATGATTGTGTGGCCACACCCCTTATGAGACCACACCATTTTTAAATGCATGCTGTCCCTTTGTAAATTATGGCAGGGTGCAAATTTATAGTTTTCGGGGGGGGGGGGGGGAGGGGGAGCTGAACACCTAGCACCAGCCCTGAGAACACCACTACATTTCAGTTATTAACAACAATTAGGGCATGGCTTAGCAGGCAAGCTGAACGGATGTGTGGCCTTTCGACTCCTGCTTTTCTTGCTGCATTGGTACTTTCCATGTGGCCCATCTTGTTGGCTCTTGCCTAAGGAGTACTTATGACACTCTTACCCCACTGTGTTTAGTGTTGGGCACATTGGATAGGTCCTGGGGTGCTGCTGCCTACATCCACATTAAAGCCATGGACTTGAGTTGGCAGTTACAGTGGGATGTTCTTTGAAGTCCATGGCATGCCGCGGGTATTGCTGGACATCCCTGTAGCCTCTACAGCCATCACTCCCCCCCTCTAGATTTGTGTGCATGGCAGAATGTGGCTGGTGCTCTAAGGGTACTCTTGGAAGTGACTGTGACAGGAGCTGCAACTTGCTGGGACAGCCATCTTAAATTCTGCTTACAGTGCCCAGCATATCTGCGGTAGTGCAGAACCTGTTCCCCTGCTGTTGCAGCTGGTCCTGCCTGAATATTTCAAGTGCTGTGATCTGCTGAGACCCTCTATCAGTAAACTTGCAGCTGTTTTCCTGATTTGGCCTTTACTTCCATCTGGTGTCTTTTGACCTAGCCCTCCAGATTGATCACACTTTCGCCACACTCTGACCGCCTTCTTTTCACCTTTTCATAGTGAGCCTGTTATTTTGTCTTGGTGGACCCTGTCATCGGCAGTGAGATATTACACATGCTACTTGGTTCCTGTCAAAGCCACCTCTGCGTTATTTTCCTGTGGGAGTGACTTGGAAGAGATCCCTATTTCCATGCCTAGCTAGAGCTTTTCCCTAGCCTGCATCTTCATTTTATTTGAAGACTTACCTATATCAACCTATGTCTCTTTTTCCTGGATGTGAGTGCTAATTGTTTTCTTACCCACCTTGGACTGAGCTACCTGGCCTCCTTCATCCACGTTAAGATACCTATGTGACCGCTGCCATTAATGCCCATTAGACCACTGTAATAATCATTTGCCTACCTGAGAACCCACTACAGTTTTTCCATTAGCCTGCCTACCTGATGTTTTCCCTGCCTCCGTATCTTTCATCATGCCACCTAAAAAATCTAAGCTGGCTGAGCTTGCTCCTCCGATCTAGTTTACTAATCACAAAACTCCAGATTTAGTGACTTCTAAAGTGTTGGATAAATCTCCAGCATTGTCTCCCGTGTCCATTTCTCCTGCTTCTTTAGTCCCTGTGGACTGTCCACTCACAATTTGCACAGTGCAAAAAATACTTCAGGCCCTCCATGCAGATCTCACAACAGACTTCCAATCTTTGGTTTGCCAGCTCATTTGGGAGGTGTCTGGTTTAACTGACCACCTGGATAACATGGTGCATTTCAGAAACTGTCTCCAACAATGCTCTTTTTGATTATGCTTTTTTGACCTTCTTCCAGAAGTTGTTCCCATCTGAAATGACCTGGACTTTTTGATTGATTGATTGATTGATTGATTGGATCCACCTTCTCCCCGAAACCATGCGCTACTGCTGCCAATTTCCCCCGAGAAACGCTCCTTTGATTGCATTTCTTCCATGTGAAAGAGGATATTTTTAAAGAAGCAAGGTTGGTGGAAGGCATGAAAATTCTTGGAGATCTCCAACGCTTCCTTGATTTATGCATCCTCACTGTCAATAAATGACGTTCCTTCCAACCCATCACCGCAGCACTCCATATTAACGATATTCAATATAATTTGGGATTTCCAGTCAAGCTCCTCATTTGCAAGGATGGTTCCTCCTATGTTATTTCCTCTTTGGAAGAGGGGCTGAGCTCCTGGTAGAAAGGCAGATTTCCGTTTCTATTGCTTCTGTCGAACACATTCAAACAACACAAAGAGTGGCATTTCTCAGTGGTGGCGTAATTACGCAATTGATGTATGGAGACGCACCATGCATCTTACCGCATAGAATCACACAGCGTGCATGTTGCCGAGTGGTGATTGCATATACGGTAAAATGTGCAATCACTGAAAAATGCCATAAAGACACACATAATCATATATCTATATACTACACATTTATATATAGTCACTATATGCCCAGAGCACAGTTTTAATATATAGCAGAATTAGGCATAAACCAGTAAAACAGCATTATATATATTCCAGGGTTAAGACCAGATTGTCGCATAATTTTTAGTCTCATATTAATCAGTGTTTTACTATCAGTAATCTGATCATTACGGATAAATGGTTGCACCCTGCAACCGCAAGATATGCGTAATATCAGATATGTATGGAATAATGGGGGTCATTCCGAGTTGCTCGCTAGCTGCTTTAAGCAGCATTGCACACGCTAGGCCGCCGCCCTCTGGGAGTGTATCTTAGCTTAGCAGAATAGCGAACGAAAGATTAGCAAAACTGCTAATAAATAATTCTTTGCAGTTTCTGAGTAGCTCCAGACCTACTCCTAGATTGCGATCAGCTCAGTCCGTTTAGTTCCTGGTTTGACGTCACAAACATGCCCTGCGTTCGGCCAGCCACTCCCCCGTTTCTCCAGACACTCCTGCGTCTTTCCCTGGCACGCCTATGTTTTTTAGCACACTCCCGGAAAACGCTCAGTTACCACCCAGAAACGCCCCTTTCCTGTCAATCACTCACCGATCAGCAGTGCGACTGAAAAGCGCCGCAGAATCCACAGCAAATCTACTAAGTTTTTAGTTAAATAATTAAGCGCATGCGCCCTGCGTGCCTTGCGCATGCGCATTTTGCAAGAAATCGCAGCATAGCGAAAATCGGCAACGAGCGAACAACTCGAATGACCCCCAATGTGGAGAGCAAGCTGTGAACACTAATTAGTTCAATCTAGTTTCAAAGAGGGACCCTAAGGGCAACATATGTACCTGCAACACAGGACAAAAGCCCTCACACTGACCTATGAGCCGTCGAGTTCTTGAGAGATCTGGCCCCTGGACCAATGAGAGAAGAATTTGCTTGATGTATTGTATGCCTTTGGACAAACTGTATAAAATAGTGAACCAGCCAGCTCACTCTCTCTCTCTCTCATACCAACAACACATACACTCTCATTCACACAACCACACACACACATACACTCTCATTCACACACACACACACACACACACACACACACACACACACACTCTCTCTCTCTCTTCTCAGAAGTCTATCTGATGACTGGCTGCCTAGAACCAGGGATACTCGCGTATGTATATTGGCTTTAACTCATTGTGTGTTATACCTGCATTTGTGTTTTATATCTGTAATTGTGTTTAATGCTTGTACTTGTGCTAAATTAAATCTGATTGTGTGTTGGACCACAATTAACAGTATATGATACCGTACTCTCTTTTATTAAGGTATTAGCATGCGTGTAACCGCAGCGGGGGGGGGGGGGGGGTCCGCAGCAATCTATTTTGTATTGTTTTAAAATTAAATTGACTTACAATTTTGGGCTCACCGAGTCACTACATTCTTGAAGATGCACAAGCCACACAGATTTTGGTTTGCCAGCAAAGGGTGGACGCCACATATGAGGTAAAAACTGTTTTGTTTTAAGTTTTCATCTGATACTGACATACCACGTCCGTTTTTGTATAATCTGTAAAGGTGCTAGTGTGAATTCAGGGACCATAAAAAAGGCTACAGGTATATCTTTGTCTGGACTGCGATTAACAAGTATATCTTTTACATGCTATTTTTCTCTTGTGGGTTTACTGTACATTGTTGCCATGGATTTAAGTAATTCATATATGGTTTGATTCAGGTCGTATTGTTTATTTGCTAATAATTTAAGAAAATGTTATAGTTGTGTGAACATTTAAAATCGCATAGTGCAGGCATAGGCCTGAAATAGTAATCAAACCCAGACGCAGTTAACACGTGGCTTAGCGGAGATTAATCTGCTAACAGCGAGTGTTATTAACAATAAAGCACTCGGTGCCTGCAGGGAGTGCTATAGTACACTTTAGTAAGCACTAAAGTAATCTTTGGTGAGTGTAAAAGTATGCAGTATCTTCACGCCATATTAAGAGTGCCTTTGCCGCTCAAGCCTCTGACACATGATATAGGAAACACGGTTTAAATTGAGTAATACAGATAAAAGTTGCTTTAAGTAAAAGTACGCAAGTAGTTGTATAGAGTAATAGAGTTAAGTAAGCGTATAAGAAATGCATTGTGTAAATTGTCACGGGAAATCAGAACCCAGACTCGAAAATAAGTGTATAAGTGCGAAGTGTTTAGGGTGCAATATAACAATCCAACCTGAAGGGGGCCATTACTAGTGTACATCTTGCTAGGGTATAGTAAGACCCCTAGGAAATTACCGGTTTTGGGAAGTGATTCTTTTCTGTACTGAAAAATATTGTGAATTTGTGTGAGTTGAAAGTAAAGTGTGTGTGGAGTGAACCCAGAAAAGGGTATACCAAGGTGACGCCAGGGTAGAGAGACCCAGCGGCATACGGGCATTATACGGGATGTTAAATTTATTTGTGTATAGCCTACAGATGAGGTCAATTTGTAGAAGGTACGATTAGCGACAATATGAATGACTGATAGTCAGGGTTAGGAGAGGCGTACCTGTACCAAACGTCTCCATAGACATAGAGCACACAAGTAACAAGTACCTGTGTGTTGTGTGGCTGGACCGTGTGTCTCTGCATCAAATATGCATTGTGTATCATTCGCATTGCGTATTAAACGCAAATGTGATTTGTGTAAAGAAAGCAGGTCAAAAGAACCAGACCAGTCATGCAAACGGCTCCGCTGGTGTGAGATACTGTGAGGAAATCTGTTGTCCTCTCACAACAGAGAGTACAGGCCACATAACTTCTTCTAAGTTATAGTTTCTACTAAGGGGGAGATAAGGAGTGAAATAAACAGTTCAAAAGAATCAGACCAGTCGTGGAAATGGCTCCGCTGGTGTGAGACATTATAATGCACAATCTATCTCAGGGGTGGCCAACCAGTCAGTGACAAAGAGCCAGAATAGATCTGTAGTCAAGGGCAAGAGCCATATCATGCGCACGCCAAAGGCGTGCAAGCAAAAATGGGGGCGTGGCATAGTTGTCACAAAACCACACTCAATTTTTATGCGCACACCATTCAGTTTGATGTTTGTAGGAGTATGACCTTGTGTCATAACCCCATTTTTAGTCATGTTGTACAGTGCCACATACAAATAAAGCCCCTGTACAGTGCCACATATATATATAAAAACACCAAAAAATGGGTGCCTCCACAGTGCCAAATACATATATGCCCCCACAGTGCCAGATACATATATTCCTCAACAGTGCCAGATACATATATTCCTCCACAGTGCCAGATACATATATGCCCCCACAGTGCCAGATACATATACAGTGGGGATCGAAAGTTTGGGCACCCCAGGCAAAAATTAATTTTAATGTGCAAAAAGAAGCCAAGGAAAGATGGAAAAATCTCCAAAAGGCATCAAATTACAGATTAGACATTCTTATAACATGTCAAAAAAAGTTTGATTTTATTTCCATCATTTACACTATCAAAAGAACAGAAAACAAAAAATGGCGTCTGCAAAAGTTTGGGCACCCTGCAGAGTTAATACCTTGTACTGCCCCCTTTGGACAGCTGAGACCTGGCAGTGTCATGGATTGTTCTCAATCATCATCTGGAAAGACCAGGGGATGTCAATCTCAAAGGTTTTAAAAGCCCAGACTCATCTGACCTTGCTCCAACAATCAGCACCATGGGTTCCTCTAAGCAGTTGTGTAGAACACTGAAACTGAGAATAGTTGACGCTCACAAAGCAGGAGAAGGCTATAAGAAGATAGCAAAACGTTATCAGATGCCCATATCCTCTGTTCGGAATGTAATTAAGAAATGGCAGTCATCAGGAACAGTGGAAGTTAAAGCAAGATCTGGAAGACCAAGAAAAATATCAGACAGAACAGCTCGCAGGATTGTGAGAAAAGCAAGTCAAAATCCACGTTTGACTGTACGATCCCTCCAGGAAGATCTGGAAGACACTGGAGTTGTGGTACACTGTTCCACTATAAAGAGATACTTGTACAAATATGGTCTTCATGGAAGAGTCATCAGAAGAAAACCTCTTCTACGTCCTCACCACAAAAATCAGCGTTTGAAGTTTGCAAATGAACATATAGACAAGCCTGATGCATTTTGGAATAAAGTTCTGTGGACCGATGAGGTTAAAATAGAACTTTTTGGCCGGAATGAGCAAAGGTACATTTGGAGAAGGAAGGGCACACAATTTAATGAAAAGAACCTCTGTCCAACAGTTAAGCATGGGGGTGGATCAATCATGCTTTGGGGTTGTATTGCAGCCAGTGGCACAGGGAACATTTCACGAGTAGTAGGAAAAAATTGATTCAATAAGATTCCAGCAAATTTTGGACGCTAACTTGATGCCATCTGTGAAAAAGCTGAGTTAAAGAGAGGCTGGCTTCTACAAATGGATAATGATCCTAAACACACCTCAAAATCCAAGGTGGATTACATCAAGAGGCGTAAACTGAAGGTTTTGCCATGGCCTTCACAATCTCCTGACCTCAACATAATTGAAAATCTATGGATAGACCTTAAAAGAGCAGTGCGTCACAGACAGCCCAGAAATCTCAAAGAACTGGAAGACTTTTGTAAGGAAGAATGGGCGAAGATACCTCAAACAAGATTTGAAAGACTCTTGGCTGGCTACAAAAAGAGTTTACAAGCTGTGATACTTGCCAAAGGGGGCAGTACAAGGTATTAACTCTGCAGGGTGCCCATACTTTTGCAGACGCCATTTTTTGTTTTCTGAACTTTTGAAAGTGTAAATGATGGAAATAAAATCAAACTTTTTTTGACATGTTATAAGAATGTCTAATCTGTAATTTGATGCCTTTTGGAGATTTTTCCATCTTTCCTTGGCTTCTTTTTGCACATTAAAATGAATTTTTGCCTGGGGTGCCCAAACTTTCGATCCCCACTGTATGTCCCTATAGTGCCAGATATGCCCCCACTGCCAGATACACATCTCCCCAGTGCCAGATATGCCCCCAGTGTAAGATACACATGTCCCCCCAGTGCCAGATATGCCCCCACTGCTAGATACACATCTCCCCAGTATCAGATATGCCCCCACTGCCAGATACACATCTCCCCAGTGCCAGATATGCCCCCAGTGTAGGATACACATGTCTCCCCAGTGCCAGATATGTCCCTAGTGCCAGATACACATGTCCCCCTAGTGCCAGATATGCTTACAGTGCCAGATACACATGTCCCCCCAGTGCCAGATATGCCCCCAGTGCTAGATATGCCCCCACTGCCAGCTACACGTCTCCCCAGTGCTAGATATGCCCCCACTGCCAGCTACATGTCTCCCCAGTGCCAGATATGCCCCCAGTGCCAAAAACACATGTCCCCACAGTGCCAGATACACATCAAAAATGGGGGTGTGGCATAGTTGTCACAAAGCCACACCCCATTTTTATGCGCACACCTTTCGGTTTGATGTTTGTAGGAGTATGACCTTGTGTCATAACCCCATTTTTAGTCATGTTGTACAGTGCCACATACAAATAAAGCCCCTGTACAGTGCCACATACATATAAAAACACCAAAAAATGGGTGCCTCCACAATGCCAAATACATATATGCCCCCACAGTGCCAGACACATATATTCCTCAACAGTGCCAGATACATATATTCCTCCACAGTGCCAGATACATACATTCCTCCACAGTGCCAGATACATATATTCCTCCACAGTGCCAAATACATATATGCCCCCACAGTGCCAGATACATATATGTCCCCATAGTGCCAGATATGCCCCCACTGCCAGATACACATCTCCCCAGTGCTAGATATGCTCCCACTGCCAGATACACATCTCCCCAGTGCCAGATATGCCCCCAGTGTAAGATACACATGTCCCCATAGTGCCAGATATGCCCCCACTGCCAGATACACATCTCCCCAGTATCAGATATGCCCCCAATTGCCAGATACACATCTCCCCAGTGCCAGATATGCCCCCAGTGTAAGATACACATGTCTCCCCAGTGCCAGATATGTCCCCAGTGCCAGATACACATGTCCCCCTAGTGCCAGATATGCCCACAGTGCCAGATATACCCACAGTGCCAGATACACATGTCCCCCCAGTGCCATATATGCCCCCACTGCCAGCTACACGTCTCCCCAGTGCCAGATATGCCCCCACTGCCAGCTACACGTCTCCCCAGTGCCAGATATGCCCCCAGTGCCAAAAACACATGTCCCCCCAGTGCCAGATATGCCCCCAGTGCCAGATACACATCTCCCCCAGTACTAGGTATGCCCCCAGTGCCAGAAACACATGTCCCCCCAATGCCAGATATGCCCCAGTGCCAGATATGCCCCCAGTGCCAGATACACATCCACCCAGTGCCAGATATGCCCCCAGTGTAAGATACACATGTCCCACACTGCGCCCTCCCAAGTGCTGCTCACCACCACTCTGCTGCTCTGCTCAGTCTGTTGCTTGTGAGGGGAGGAGAGTGTAGCGTGCGCTTCTCCTGCCCCTCAGTCTCCAATCTCCGGTGGTGTTGATTCTCTCTAATTAGGCGCCGGTCTGTGAGCCAAACAGAGTTTGCAGACCGGCAGCTAAGACTCCTGATTGGCTGCCAGTCCACGAGCTCTGATTGGCTCACGGGCCAGCGCCAGGCACTGCAGACTAGGGCAGCGGCAGGCGCCGCGGGAGCTTATAAGCTGCATGCGGAGATAGAAAGAGCTGCATGTGGCTCAAGAGCCGCAGGTTGGCCACCGCTGATCTATCTCCAGCGTCCTAGTAACAAGTGGCCGACATAGGCCACTCGGCTGGTTACGCTAACTTCTTGCTTGTTTGTTAATTGTTCCTCAGTTGGAGGGAGTGTGTGAGGGCAGCTCAGGAATCCCTCACCGGCATTTGTCGGGGAAACCTTGAAGGATTGCAGAAAGCCGTAATGGGAGCTGAAGGTTCACGTGGAATGGCCGTTGTTGCAACTCAGGTTCAGGTTGCAGGAGATATCGGGCCAAAAGGGTCAGCGATATCCATAATAATGCAGAAATATGGTAGGTAGATACTGGCTTTCGTGGATGATTGGGTGCGAATGACTGAGGGGAGTAAAACATAATTTCCTATTATTGGTAGTTTTGACCTGGAGGTATTACATACTGTAAGAAATAGAATATGTCTTATAAAATCCCATAAACTGAGGATAAGACATAATGATTGTTTAAATCTATGGCAACAAGAAGGGTAAGCACAGAAAGAAATGGCATGCACAGCAAATGCTGGTGTAATTGAGAGAGTTACAGCCAAAATAAAAAATAAAAATAAATAAATAAAAATATATATATTTCACAATCTATTATCTTGCCATGGAAACAAATTGGCAGATGCCACGGATTCTACACTGGTTTCTCTTGTTTCTTCAACTAGATTACATCGGGGTTTGTACTGCTACCAAACTTACATGCTCGGTGTGGTCTTTTTTGCATCTGACGTTATGACCTATCTTCAAGCCCTTCTCCTATCACTTCAGTTTGGGACAACTTGGATTTTTCTCCGGGATTTGATCTGAAGTCACACTCATGGCTATATTTACCATCATGTCCAAAGCTCATTTTTTACTTTCTCTAGGGTAACTCTTGGTGCACCCTAAAGTCCTTCGGCAATTAAACCCCTTTGAAAAACTGTGTTTAGTCACCAATGATGTGGGTTATTATCTCTGTACTCTATGGTTTATTATGTTCCTCTGACTCTGAAGGTACTCTCCCACATGAAAATTACACGAAGAATGAGCTGGAACTGCCACCGGAGGAGGACGCGTGTAAAGTCATTAGGTAAAATGTAGCACAGTCATCTCTCTCTTCCTTAATTAAGGAGAATTCATATAAACTCTATACTAGATAGTATCTAGTCTCTTCAAAGCTGAATAAGATTTTCCACACATACTCCCCTATGTGTTGGAGGGGATGTGGCCAAATTGGTGACTTCATAAATACTTGGTGGAAATGTCCCAAAATGTGTAATTTTGGAATCAAATTGAAGTTCTTTTAAGAAATATTTTTAATATTCAAATCTCTCTTAGCCCTTGGTCAGCGCTACTTAGCCTCCCTATTTACGGCCTCAATGACAGTGCTAATAAGCTTATCCATCATGTTCTCAATGCAGCTAGATGTACAGTGGCAAAATGCTGAAAAAAATCTGCATCTCCACTGTTAAGTATGGTAATGGATAAAATTTGGTTTATTTCCACTATGGAGAAGATTACCGCATCTTTGCACGACAGATCGGATAGGTTTGATATAGAGATGTGTGGTGGGTAATTTTTGTGTTTTATGTTTTGGTTTTGGATCTGGATTGGTTTTGCCAATACCACCCTTTCGGGTTTTGGTTTTGGATCTGGATGATTTTTGAAAAAAACTTAAAAACAGCTTAAGTCACAGAATTTGGGGGTAATTTTGATCCTACAGTATTAGTAACCTCAATTACATTCATTTCCACTCATTTCCAGTCTATTCTGAACACCTTACACCTCACAATATTGTTTTTAGGCCAAAAGGTTGCACCAAGGTCACTGGATGACTAAGCTAAGCAACCCAAGTGGGCTGCACAAACACCGGGCCCATCAAGGAGTGGCACTGCAGTTGCAGACTGGGTGAAAGTTTTAAAAACTAGGCCCCAAACAGCACATAATGCAAAGAAAAAAAAGAGGTGCAATGCGGTAGCTTAATGACAAAGCTAAGCGACACAATTGGGCGGCACAAACACCTGGCCCATCTAGGAGTGGCACTGCAGTGTCAGAGAGGATGGCACTTTTCAAAACTAAGCCCCAAAGAGCACATAATGCAAAGAAGAAAATAAGAGGTGCAAGATTGAATTGTCCTTGGGCCTTACCACCCACCCTTATGTTGTATAAACAGGACATGCACACTTTAACAAACCGACAGGGTCTGCCACATGACTGTAGCTGAAATAATTGGTTTGTTTGGGCCCACACAAAAAAAGAAGCAATTAATCCCCCCATCAAAAAAGAAGCAATTAATCTGTCCTTGCACAAACTGAATCTCCAGAGGCAAGATGTTGTCCTCATCCTCCGATTCCTTTAAAAATTTTAAGAGGGAAGAGGGCTTCCATCCTCATGAGAAGCTGAGCCATCAGTCATGAACATTGGCCAAGGCCTTAGCCTTTCCTTGCCACTTTGTGTCGTGAATGGCATATTGCCCATTTTATGCTTCTTGTCAGATAATTTCTATTTTTTTCTGATTATTAATTTTTGCTTCTTGGATTTTACATGCCCTCTATGACATTAGGCATAGGCCTTAGCAGATGACGTTGATTGAATTGCATCGTCAGTGGCATGACTGGTGGCAGCAGCAGCTTCAGCACTAGTACTAGGAACTGGAAGTGGTTCCTGATCTTCCACTATTTTTTCCTTCAAATTGTTGTTCTCCATTTCACAGGATAGCACCCCTTTATTATTACAGCACACAGAACAGTGCTTCTTTATTTTCACAGCACCCCTGTATACTTACAGCATACAGGGCCAGTGTAATGTTATTTGAACAGCGACACCCCTATATTTTACAACATACAGCAGTGTGCTTATGATTTTTAACAACTGCACCTCTGACTTTTTACAACAAACAGGGCCAGCAGCACCCCTATATTTTACAGCATACAGCTGTCTGTTTATAATGTTTAACAACTGCACCTCTGAATTTTTAAAACATACAGGGCCAGTGTAATGTTATTTTTAGAAGCAGCAGCACCCTTATATTTTACAGCATATAGCAGTGTGCTTTTAATGTTTACCAACTGGACCTCTGACTAGTTACAACATACAGGTCCAGCTGCACCCCTTTATTTTACAGCATACAGCAGTGTGCTTTTAATGTTTAACAACTGCACCTCTGACTTTTTGCAATATACAGGGCCAGCAGCACACTTATATTTTACAGCATACAGGAGGAGGACAGTGCCCCTGCACCCTGTACAACACAGTGACAGTCAGGACAGCCAGGACAGCAACACCCATGTACAGCTGCAGCACATGAAACACCAGAGACAGCCAGTGACAGCCAGGACAGCACCGCTAACATAGCACAGGTACACCACAGTGACTGCAGCAGCACCCCTACAGGGCACACACTAACCCCACCCGATGCCACCACCCAAAGAGAGAGACAGAGGCCTGTCTCCCTCACTCTCCAGGTCCGGAGTGAAAGTGGTGGCAATGTGCGGCTGTTTATATGGCATCCAAACCCGCGAGAATTCGACAGCGGGTTGTTGACGTTTTGCCTCATTCTGGTTTCCGAGTCTGACTCGGATCCGGGCTCGAGACGTGATGTTTGGGGGGGTTCGGTTCCAGAGAACTGAACCCGCTCATCTCTAGTTTGATATAATCTGGGAACCATGGTTTATATATAATGAAATGTTTCTCCCTAAAATCTGATATTGGCATTTTAAACCACGTAGTATAGTCTGGGAGAACTGTTTTTTTTCGCTCGCTAGCTAGTTTTAGCAACCGTGCAAATGCTATGCCGCTGCCCACTGGGTAGTGTATTTTAGCTTAGCAGAAGTGTGAACGCATGTGCAGCAGAGCTCTGCAAAAACAGTTTGTGCAGTTTCAGAGTAGCTCTGAACCTACTCAGCGCTTGTGATCACTTCAGCCTATTCGTGTCCGAATTTAACGTCATACACCTGCCCAGCGAACGCCCAGCCACGCCTGCGTTTTTTCAGACACGCCTGCATTTTTGCAAACACTTCCTGAAAACGGTCAGTTGACACCCAGAAACGGCCCCTTCCTGTCAATCTTCTTGTGGCCGTCAGTGCAACTGAAAACTTTGCTAGAACCTGTGCACAACCACAATGAGCTTTGTACCCATATGACGCGTGTGCGCATTGCGGTGCATACGCATGCGCAGAAAATCTATTTTTTAACCTGATCGCTGCGCTGCGAACAACGGCAGCTAGCGATCAACTCAGAATGACCCCCAATATTGTATATTGCTTTGGCAAAATTCAACTTTTTTTCCACTTTCCACACAGTTGTCTACATTGTGCATCTTCTAACTACTGTACTCCTATTCAATAACATGCACACATACAGTACTTCCAGGTTCCTGTCCCACATAAACACAGCCCTCAACCAACAGGACAATAGACACCACAAATTGTGCACCATGGCAATGAACAGGTAAGGCTGTCCTGGCTGTCACTGAACAGGTAAGTACTCATAGGAATGCACAAGAGCTGAGAAAGAGGTGTCGCAGTAACCCCCTTCCTGACAAGTCCAGGACTACCCCCCACTCCCTCCGGATTATAGAATACTCACCTGAGCTTCAATTCTGGCAGCCCTTTCTCAGCTACTGTGCATACCTAATTAAACACCAATAATAAAACTGACAAGTATTAATGCTAAGTGGGCAGGAACAACAAATGTGTAGGCCATAGTCTTACAGGAAGTCTAATCTACTTTGTGGAGAAACTGTGCACCCAAGGTCCATGTAGCACAAAAGAACAGGTCCAATGGATAGGAACCCCAAAAATTAATTGGCGGGTTGGTTTAAAAAGCTGTAGAAAAAAGGAATTGTCCTTTATTAAATGTTAAAGTTAGTACCATACAAGTATTTCAGGTATTCAGGTTTTCTTGAGTTTCTATATACAGGGCAGGCATACGAACAGTATATTGTGACATTTTTGAAGTCATGGTTTCTAACAAAGTTTTGCTTTCAGATCTATTTTTCGATAGCTAAAATTGACCTCAGCTGACACTAGGCAAATGAATGAATGTTTTATACAGTATGACTAACAAGATATGTGTTAAATAAAGAAACATATATTGGAACACTGGGCTTAAAAATTGTTGTTAAGGGCAACATGTTAGCTATTCAAGCACTCTTCCTTTTTATATTATCACTGTTAAGAATAATATGCATTTTATATCATGCATAATCTTTTGATAATCAGGGGGGACTGCTTTATTGACATGGATAATTTCTAATTTTTTGTAATAAAATTACCTCCTTGCACATTCAAAAGAACTCAGCATGGGTCCGTGGAAGTATAAATCATATCTGTACGTTCTCTCTATCATTTCTTCTGTCTCTGAATATTATATTTTTAAACTTTATTTGAGCAAAACGCACTGAGATCCATTAGTGCATGCCCACTATCTGGTTTTTCGGTACAACCAAAAAAATTAACTACATGTACCTCCATCTTCACTGTCAAAATAAGTACATCCTTCTACCGCATTCTAAAGTATCTTTATTAAAGAGTGTCTCTGCACATAACTCCACTCACCCACCCACCCACCATTTGACCATATATAGCCACTGTGGCACTATCCCAATCACATACCTCTCAACATTTACAACTATCATACTGGGACTCCTTTCTGCAACAAAGCTGCTTGTGACCAAAATAGAATTATGGCTTTATGAATGCCGTGATCGCAAGACATGCCTCCTCGTTTTCGTCACTTAAGGGGCATGCCCAGTGTTCTATGAGCTGCTAGCATGCCCCCAGTTTTTCTGTCTCCTGTGAATAGAGGCTGTGCACATGAGACACAGCCCCCCTACCCACCGCAAGTGTGAAATTAAAGGATGAGGATTGAAAACTAAAAATTCTCATTTCACAATTTTTTTATTAATGACTAAGGGGGTCATTCTGACCTGTTCGCTCTCTGCATTTTAATGCAGCAGAGCGAACGGGTCCCTGCTGCGCATGCACCGGCGCCGTAATGCACCTGCGCATGTCGGACGGCCGAAGGCCGTAGCAGGACAGCGATTGCCTCTGCCTGATTGACAGGCAGAGGCATTCGATGGGCGGGAGGGAGTGAAACATCAGCGTTTCGCCGCCATTTTGTAGGTGCGGTCCAGCCAACGCAGGCGTGGCCGGACCAAATGGCGGGCGGGCCGCAGTGGCTGCGTGACGTCATACACAGCCGCTGTGGGCCGGGGAGCGAGGAGTAGCTCCCGGCTAGCTCGCTAAAGCTGCGCTGGCCGGGAGCTACTCCTGAAGTGCAAAGGCATTGCCGCTGTGCGATGCCTTTGCATTTCTGTGGGGGGGCCGGCACTGACATGCGGGGTGGGCTAGCCCTGTGCAGGGCGACCCCCCCGCATGTCAGGGAACATGATCGTAGCTGTGCTAAATTTAGCACAGCTACGATCAACTTGGAATGACCCCCTATGCCCCTTTGAATCTAAGCAGACAATATATGTCTATACACTTCATAATTCCTCCGACTGCTTCTGTAATGTGCTGCATCACAGTAAACACTACTAGTTACTAGACTGACTCGGAAACCAGAATGAGGCAAAACGTCATCATCCCGCTGTCAGATTCTCGTGGTATTTGGATCCCATATAAACAGCCATGTGTCGCCACCATTTTCACTCCGGACCTGGAGAGTGAGGGAGACAGAACTCTGTCTCTCTTTGTGGGTCATGGCATCGGGTGGGGTTAGTGTGTGCTCTGCAGGGGTGCTGCTGCAGTCACTGTGGTGTACCTGTGCTGTGTTAGAGGTGCTGTTCTGGCTGTCCTGGCCATCCTGGCTGTCACTGGTGTTTCATGTGCTGCAGCTTTACATGGGTGTTGCAGTCCTGGCTGTCACTGTGTTGTACAGGGTGCAGGGGCACTGTCCTCCTGTATGCTGGAAAATATAGGGGTGCTGCTGTTCAAATAACATTACACTGGCCCTGTATGTTGTAAAAATTCAGGGGTGCAGTAAAAAATGAAATGCACACTGCTGTATACTGTAAAATATAGGGGTGTTGTTCAAATAACATTACACTGGCTCAGTATGCAATAAAAATTGAGGGTGCAGTTGTTAAAATTTAAAAGCACGCTGCTCCTGTATGCTTTAAAATATAGGGGTGATGCTGGTCCTGTTTGTTGTAAAAATTCAGAGGTGCAATTGTTAAAAATTAAAAGCATACTGCTGTATGCTGTAAAATATAGGGGTGTTACTGTTCAAATAACATTACACTGGCCCTGTATGCTATAAAAATTCAGGGGTGCAGTTGTTAAAAATTAAAAGCACACTGCTGTATTCTGTAAAATATACGGGTGTTGCTGGTCAAATAACATTACACTGGCCCTGTATGTTGTAAAATTCAGGGGTGCAGTTGTTAAAAAATAAAAGCACACTACTTATGCTTTAAAATATAGGGGTTTTGCTGTTCAAATAACATTACACTGGCCTTGTATGTTGTAAAAATTCAGGGGTGCAGTGAAAATCAATGTACACTGGCCCTGTCTTGCATGCTGTAATTATTCTAGGGTGCAGTGAAAATCAGTGTTCACTGGCCCTGTCTTGTATGCTGTAATTATTCTAGTGTGCAGTGAAAATCAATGTACGCAGGCCCTGTTTTGTATGCTGTAATAATTCTAGGGTGCAGTGAAAATCAATGTACACTGGCCCTGTCTTGCATGCTGTAATTATTCTAGGGTGCAGTGAAAATCAGTGTTCACTGGCCCTGTCTTGTATGCTGTAATTATTCTAGTGTGCAGTGAAAATCAATGTACGCAGGCCCTGTTTTGTATGCTGTAATAATTCTAGGGTGCAGTGAAAATCAATGTACACTGGCCCTGTCTTGTATGCTGAATTATTCTAGGGTGCAGTGAAAATCAATGTACACTGGGCCTTTCTTGTATGCTGTCATAATTTTAGGGTGCAGTGAAAATCAATGTACACTGGCCCTGTCTTGAATTACAGGGGTGTTGTGAAAATACAGGGGTGCTGGCACTATCCTTCACACCACTGTATGGCACCTACCACCATTTGCACGCCCCCTGCAAGTGCAGGGAGGAGAACTACCAGTCCAGTTGCTGATATTGAGATTGAGGATGTCACTGTAGAAGTACACCAATATGAGGAGGATATGGGTGTAGCTGGTGCTGCGGAGGAAGTTGACGATGAGGATTCTGATGGTGTTGTGGTTTGTTTGAATACGGCACCAGTGGAGACAGTTTTTGTCCATGGGATGCCTGGGCAAAATACCAATAAAGCCATCTCTTCAGTGTGTCAAGCCATCTGTTGCCTTTCTCAATCCATAATAAAGTAGAGAGATAAAAAATAAAGTATTCCAAAATGGGGCACTCATTTAAACTGATTGGGCTAATGTTTCTAATTGAAATATACAGTGGACCTCCCCAAAAGATTTTTGATTAAAATGTAACCTTTATTATTATTAGTATAAAATACTAGTATATATAGCTTGCGAAATATTACAAAAATAATGTGAAACAGTGATATTATATTATATAAAATATTATAAGAGAAAAGAAAATGAACACACACTGGTCTCTAATTTGTTTTCAACTGTTAGTATATATACAGATATTCTTAATAATGACAATTCAGACCATGTCATTATGCCTACTATATTTTATAATATTTTTTGTTTGTGTTTTCACAATATCACTGTTTCACATTCTTTTTGTAATATTTTGGCAAGCTATATATAGTCTTTTATACTACTAATAATAAAGGTTATGTTTTAATCAAAAATCTTTTGGGGAGGTCCACTGTATATTTCGATTAGAAACATTAGCCCAATCAGTTTAAATGAGAGCCCCATTTTGGAATACAGGTTGAGTATCCCATATCCAAATATTCCGAAATACGGAATATTCCGAAATACTGACTTTTTTGAGTGAGAGTGAGATAGTGAAACCTTTGTTTTTTGATGGCTCAATGTACACAATCTTTGTTTAATACACAAAGTTATTAAAAATATTGTATTAAATGACCTTCAGGCTGTGTGTATAAGGTGTATATGAAACATAAATGAATTGTGTGAATGTAGACACACTTTGTTTAATGCACAAAGTTATAAAAAATACTGGCTAAAATTACCTTCAGGCTGTGTGTATAAGGTGTATATGTAACATAAATGCATTCTGTGCTTAAATTTAGGTCCCATCACCATGATATCTCATTATGGTATGCAATTATTCCAAAATACGGAAAAATCCCATATCCAAAATACCTCTGGTCCCAAGCATTTTGGATAAGGGATACTCAACCTGTACTTTTTCTCTTTTCTGTCTACTTGATCAATTTATTCCAGGGAGCACCCCCATTCAGCAACAATAATAGAGCTAATAATAGGATAATTCTTTGCTAATTTTCTTATATGGGATATGGGAGAAAACTGATTGGTACAATACTTTTATCAGGTCTGTGGTCTGTGCGGAGCTCTTTTCAAAATTAATCCATAATAAGTAAGGGTAAGAATGTTAACCATTTTGGAACATCCTCCCTTATACGTCACCTGTAGCGCATTCATCATAAATCATTGTCAAGTTCAGAAACCTAAACAGAAAAACGGCTTAGCGCTAAAAGCTAAATAGGATTAGTGCGCATGTGTGGTAATTTCTAAATTAAAAAAGAATACAATAAAAATAGCAGCCGTTATATAGGGAGAGTACTCTACCCTTAAAAACAGACAAACTAAACACACAGATAACAGCGCTTATTAAAATAGTGTGTGCTTTTAATTAGCAAATTTAAAAAAGAAAAGACATTTATCACATTTCATAATAAATCTTATCACAGCCACCGGTATAAATCCTGCAGGATAGCACGAGTCAGTGCAAAAATACAATTCCGTACCTCAATACTAATGTTTATCACGCAAACAAAGTTATTTAATCAGTCCATTGACTCCTTCCAAGTTGTAAAGTCATAAACCGGTCCCGGACAAAGATTTGTCCGGGACCGGTTTATACAATGTATTACCTGCAGGCGTTTTGGACCAATGTTGGGACACTCCAGATATGGCACCGCAAAAGAGTAATTAAAGCACCAGGAGCCGGGAGATATCACTACACTGGACCATAGGATCATTTTCCAGATCCAGGAAGCAGGTTATATTGAGCTATAAGTGCGGGCTATTGCTGCTTGCTTCAAAGCTTTGATACTATAAAAAACAGCATGCTGTACTAATTGACTAACACTGCCTCTAATTGTTGCTAGCAACTAATCAATTAGCTAATACTAGTGGCACTAACCACTGCCCTTAATCTGCATATGACTTTACAACTTGGAAGGAGTCAATGGACAGATTAAATAACTTTGCGTAATAAACATTAGTATTGAGGTACGGAATTGTATTTTTGCACTGACTCGTGCTATCCTGCAGGATTTATACCGGTGGCTGTGATAAGATTTATTATGAAATGTAATAAATGTCTTTTCTTTTTTAAATTCGCTAATTAAAAGCACACACTATTTTAATAAGCGCTGTTATCTGTGTGTTTAGTTCAAGTTCAGAAACTTTGGGTAATAGCGTAAGCAGTACACTGACAACTAATTGATGTAGTTTGTTTGAATATTATTTCTCTGTGAGGATGAGGATGTAAACATTGAAGGGGAGGGGGGAATCTGAGGATGACATCTTGCCACTGTAGAGCAAGTTTGTGCAAGGAGAGTTTTATTGCTTCTCTTTTGGTGGGGGCCCAAACAAACCAATCAGTTCAGCCACAGTTGTGTGGCAGATCCTGTCGCTGAAAAGATTGGTTTGTTAAAGTGTGCGTGTCCATCTTGTACCTCTTATTCTTCTTTGCATTATGTGCTCTTTGGGACCTAGTTTTTAAAACTTCCATCAGGTCTGACACTGCAGTGCCACTCATAGATGGGTCAGGTGTTTGTGCCACCCACTTGTGTCGCTTAGCTTAGGGGGTCATTCCAAGTTGATCGCCAGCTGCCGTTGTTCGCTTCGTAGCGATCAGTGAAAAAATGGGTAGTTTGTGCATGCGTATGCACCGCAATGCACATGCGCGTCGTACGGATACAAAGTCCATTATGGTTTTGCACTGGTTCTAGCGACGATTCCAATCGCACAGCCGAATGCAAGGAGATTGACAGAAAGAGGGCGTTTATGGGTGTCAACTGACCGTTTTCTGGGAGTGTTTGGAAAAATGCAGACGTGGCCCGGCGTTTTCTGACGTCATTACCGTGTCACTCGTCGCAGCAATCATCGCACCGGATATGAAACTACATGGCTGGTCTTGTTTTGCACAAAATGTGTTTGAGGCGCTCTGCTGCACAGGCGTTCGCACTACTGCAAAGCAAAAATACACTTCCTCGTGGGCTGCGACTATGCGTTTGCACAGCTGCTAAAAACTGCTAGTGAGCAATCAACTCGGAATGACCCCCTTAGTCATCCAGCTATCTCATTGCACCTCTTTTTCTTCTTTGCATTATGTGCTCTTTGGGGCCTAGGTTTTAAAAGTGCCATCATGTCTGACACTGCAGTGCCATTCCTAGCTGGGCCAGGTGTTTGTGCAGCCCACTTGGGTCGCTTAGCTTAGTGATCCAGCTACTGTACCTCATTGCACCTCTTTTTTTTTTAATTATGTGCCCTTTGGGGCCTAGGTTTAAAAACTGCCATCTTGTCTGCCACTGCAGTGCCACTCCTAGATGGGCCAGGAGTTTGTGCCGCCCACTTGTGTTGCTTAGCTTAGTTATCCAGTGACCTCAGTGCAAACTTTTAGGCCTAAAAACAATATTGTGAGCTGTTCAGAATAGACTGGAAATGAGTGTAAATTAATGTTATTGAGGGTAATAATACCGTAGGATCAAAATTACCCCCAAATGGGTGGTTTTGGCAAAACCAATCCAGATCCAAAACACGAGCGGGGATCCAGATCCAAACCCATAACACAAAACCTGCACATCTCTACTAGTTACCCAGTGCCATTGGAAGCCATTCAGGAACATGCCATCACACTACCTCCACCGTGTTTTACAGAAGATGTGGTATGCTTTGGATCATGGTGGTGATTCAGAGCTGATCGTAGATGTGCACATCTACGATCAGATTCTCAGACATGCGGGGAGATGCCCAGCACAGGGCTAGTCCGTCCCACATGTCAGACCCTGCCCCCCCCCCCCACCACCACATTCTGGGTCGCATTGGCTGCATGCGACATCATGCAGCCATATTGGTTCTAATGCCGTTGGCATACCCCCTCCCACCCCACGACTGCTTCTATCTGTCAATCAGGAAGAGGCGATTGCAGTCCCGAGATGCTTTTGCACTGGGCTTCAGTGCGCGTACACACTCCCCAAAAGGCTTCAGACTGCGATCGCTGGCGTTGCAGCGATGGAGTCTGAATTAGGCACCGTGAGTCATTCCAAGCCTTCTCCATACTTTTTTCTTCCATTATTCTAGAACACGTTGATCTTAGTTTTATCTATCCAAAAATTGCAGTTCCAGAACTGGGCTAGCTTTTGTTTATGTTGTTTGGTCAAATCTGTCCTTTCTATTTTTGAGGTTTATGAATGATTTTCACCTTGTGGGGAATCCTCTGCACAGTATTTGCTTTTCTGAAGTCTTCTCTTTATGGTAGACTTGGATAATAATATTCCTACATCCTAGAGAGTGTTCTTCACTTGTCTGGATGTTGTTAAGTGTTTTTTTTTCCATAGCAACTAAAAGGATCCTGTGATTATCCACCACTTCTGTCTTCTATGAATATCCAGGCCTTTCTATGTTGCCGAGCATGCCAGTACATTCTTTTTTTCAGAATGTACTAAACTGTTGATTTGGCCACTCCTAATGTTCCCACTATGGGGGTCATTCCGAGTTGATCGTTCGCTGCCGATTTTCACAGCGCAGCGATCCGGTGAAAAAACGGCATTTCTGCGCATGCGTATGGGCCGCAATGCACAAGCGTGTCGTACGGGTACAAAGCCCATTGTGGTTGTGCACAGGTATTAGCAAAGTTTTTCTTCTTACTGACGGCTGCAAGAAGATTGACAGGAAGGGGACGTTTCTGGGTGTCAACTGACCGTTTTCAGGGAGTGTTTGTAAAAATGCAGGCGTGTCTGAAAAAACGCAGGCGTGGCTGTGCGTTCGCTGGGCGGGTGTATGACGTCAAATCTGGACACGAATAGGCTGAAATGATCGCAAGCACTGAGTAGGTTCAGAGCTACTCAGAAACTGCACAAACTGTTTTTGCAGAGCTTGGCTGCACAAGCGTTTGCACTTCTGCTAAGCTAAAATACACTCCCCAGTGGGCGGCGGCATAGCGTTTGCACAGCTGCTAAAACTAGCTAGCGATCGATCAACTCAGAATGACCCCCTATATCTCTGTTACTTTAGTTTTTTCGCAGAATAAGGATGGCCTGTTTCACTTGCATTGATAGCTCCTTTACCAGAATGTTGTGGGTTCACTGCAACAGCTTTCAAATGCAAATGCAATACTTGGAATCAAGTCCAGACTTTTACCTGCTTAGGGGGATATTCAATTACAATCGGAAGTTCCGACAGGGCGTAAAAATGGCACTTTCTGCCAATAATCGGAATTTTCAGACACTTCAATATTCAATTGAAGTGCAGTTTTTACGCCCTGTCGGAAATTCCAACAAGCCAAAACACACGGTATCCGGTCTATAGACCTACAATAAAAAGGTCTACAGTCAATAGGTCCACCGCTAATGGTCGATATGCATTAGGGCAAAAGGGTCAAAAGGTCAGAAGGTCGACAGGGTCAGAAGGTCGACACATTTTAATTTTTTATTTTTTTTACAACTTTTGCTGCATTATTTATTTATTTATTATTATTTATTACCAGTTATTTATATAGTGCACACATATTCCGCAGCACTTTACAGAGAATATTTGGCCATTCACATCGGTCCCTGCCCCAGTAGAGCTTACAATCTATATTCCATATCACATGTACACGAGCACACATTCATACTAGGGTTAATTTGTGTTGGGATACAATTGACCTACCAGTATATTTTTGGATTGTGGGAGGAATCCTGAGTACCCAGAGGAAACCCACGCAAGTACAGGGAGAATATACAAACTACGCACAGATAGAGACATGGTGGGAATTGAACCCATGACCTCAGTGCTGTGAGGCAGTAATGCTAACCATTACACCATCCGTACTGCCCCATTTACTATCCATGTCACAAACTATTACCTTTAGTAACCTTGTGGCGAGCAAAGCGGAGCGATCCACCGAGCCCGAAGCGTGGCGAGTGAACGCATTTCATCAAGCTGACTGTCTATATCACCAACTATCACCATTAGTAAGTTTGTGGCAAGTGAGTCGGAGCGAGCCACTACGCCTGAAGTGTGGTGAGCAAACGCATTTCAACAAATTGGGGTAAAAATGTTTAAAAACACTCAATTTTATGTTTGTGTGTCGACCTTTTGACTCTGCTGACCTTTTGATTGTCGACATTTTGACCATGTCAACCCTTTGACTGTCGACATTTTGACCCAGTCAACATTTTACAGTAGACCTAATGACTATCTATCTTTATAATGTCTATCTTCTGTATCGGAACTGAAAAACACATGGATGAGCGGAATCTCTGCTCATCCATGTATTTTTGACCCCGCTGCTGTCGAAAATGGTCCGTCTTCGAACATTCATTTTCGCCCATAAGAAAGGGTGGAACTGAATGGTTGGAATTGGAGGGGAAACAGGTGGAAATGGCCCGCTATTGAATATCAAAGTGACAGATCCCAATTCCCATGAATGGGGGTGGCAATAGATGCAGCTGAGCGTGGCCAGTCACAGGGTGCCCTAGGCATGCCGAGAGTGCCCGTATGTAGTCACAATGAGCATGGCTACAACTGTAAATATGTTTTGGTAAACAGCAAAAATTACAAAAATTTAGTAAGTGTCCGAATATATATGGACCTAACAGTATCATCCTTGCCTGTGTCATTGCAGCACCATCCCTGTGTCTCTAGGCTTCCTTTGTCTCTCCATCTCCAGGCATCCAGTCATCACACCTGTGTCTCCAGCCCTCAGCCTCAACCTGTGTCTCTCAGTCCCAGCCTCGCCATGTCTCTCAGCCTCCCTGTGTCTCTAAGCCTTACCACAGAGTCTCTCACCATCCCCCTGTGTCTCTCAGCCTCCACATCACCCTGCGTCTTTCAGCCTTCCTCTGTGATGCAGCATTCTCTGGTGTCTCTCAGCTAACCTCTTTGCCTCACAACCTTCCCCTGTTTGTTAACCTGCGCCCCCTATATCTCTCAACCACCAACAGCCTCCACCTGTGCCTTTCAGTCTCCCCCTCCCCCTGTGTCTCTCAGCCTTTCCCCTACCATGTTTCTCAGTCTCCCCCTGTATCTCTCAGCCCCCCTATTCTTGTGCTTCTCAGTTTTTCCCTGTATTTCTCAGCCTCTCCCGGGTGCCACGAGCAGACAGCCAGATCCTCTGTGCATCTTATGGCTCACAACTCTGTACCTGCACTTATCAGGGTCCTGACTCTGTTATACTGCTGGCAGCTTTTTTCTCACTTCCAGTTTCCGAACAATTGGCCTCACTCCTAGCAGTTACTATGTCAAAGCGTACATCTTGTGGTCAGGGCTACCGGATTCCCTATATAGTCCCCAAACAGCACATGATGCAAAGAAAAAAAGAGGCGCAATGAGGTAGCTGTGTGACTAAGCTAAGCAACCCTAGTGGCCGACACAAACACCTGGCCCATCTAGGAGTGGCACTGCAGTGCCAGACAGGATGGCCCTTGAAAAAAATAGTCCCCAAACAGCACATGATGCAAAGAAAAAAAGAGGCGCAATGAGGTAGCTGTGTGACCAAGCTAAGCGACCCTAGTGGCCGACACAAACACCTGGCCCATCTAGGAGTGGCACTGCAGTGTCAGACAGGGTGGCACTTGAAAAAAATAGTCCTCAAACAGCACATGATGCAAAGAAAAATGAAAGAAAAAAGAGGTGCAAGATGGAATTATCCTTGGGCCCTCCCACCCACCCTTATGTTGTATAAACAGGACATGCACACTTTAACGAACCCATCATTTCAGCGACAGGGTCTGCCACACGACTGTGACTGAAATGACTGGTTGGTTTGGGCCCCCACCATAAAAGAAGCAATCAATCTCTCCTTGCACAAACTGGCTCTACAGAGGCAAGATGTCCACCTCATCATCATCGTCGTCCGATTCATCACCCCTTTCACTGTGTACATCCCCCTCCTCACAGATTATTAATTCGTCCCCACTGGAATCCACCATCTCAGGTCCCCGTGTACTTTCTGGAGGCAATTGCTGCTGGTGAATGTCTCCACGGAGGAATTGATTATAATTCATTTTAATGAACATCATCTTCTCCACATTTTCTGGAAGTAACCTCGTACGCCGATTGCTGACAAGGTGAGCGGCTGCACTAAACACTCTTTCGGAGTACACACTGGAGGGAGGGCAACTTAGGTAGAATAAAGCCAGTTTCTGCAAGGGCCTCCAAATTGCCTCTTTTTCCTGCCAGTATACGTACGGACTGTCTGACGTGCCTACTTGGATGCGGTCACTCATATAATCCTCCACCATTCTTTCAATGGTGAGAGAATCATATGCAGTGACAGTAGACGACATGTCAGTAATCGTTGGCAGGTCCTTCAGTCCGGACCAGATGTCAGCACTCGCTCCAGACTGCCCTGCATCACCGCCAGCGGGTGGGCTCGGAATTCTTAGCCTTTTCCTCGCACCCCCAGTTGCGGGAGAATGTGAAGGAGGAGCTGTTGACGGGTCACGTTCCGCTTGACTTGACAATTTTCTCACCAGCAGGTCTTTGAACCCCTGCAGACTTGTGTCTGCCGGAAAGAGAGATACAACGTAGGTTTTAAATCTAGGATCAAGCACGGTGGCCAAAATGTAGTGCTCTGATTTCAACAGATTGACCACCCGTGAATCCTGGTTAAGCGAATGAAGGGCTCCATCCACAAGTCCCACATGCCTAGCGGAATCGCTCTGTTTTAGCTCCTCCTTCAATGTCTCCAGCTTCTTCTGCAAAAGCCTGATGAGGGGAATGACCTGACTCTGGCTGGCAGTGTCTGAACTGACTTCACGTGTGGCAAATGGGATTTGTTAAACCAAGCGCTTGTGTGTACTAGTGTGTAGTGTTCTGTAGAATTGTTTAATGAACCAGTAAAAAGGTATGTAAATGGCTGGGGGAAAAAAATGTAAAGAAGAAATAGAGTGAAGAAAAAAGAAGAAAATGAAAAAAATGAAAAAGATGAAATGAAAAAATATAAAATTAATAAATAGGGAAGAAAAATAATAATATATTGTAAATACTGAATGAAAAAATAATAATAAAAATAAATTTAATTTAAAATTGGGAAGGGAGGGTAGGGTAAGGGGTAAAGTGCAATGTTTACAGCTCTTTTATGAATAATTTTGGAGCTTTTGGACACTTGATTAAAAAGGGTACAGTCTGTTGCGGTGTGGCTATCCCTGACTTACCCTATTTGTCTGGTGCAAGCGTGGCTGGGGGTTCCGGGGTCTGTGGCAGCAATTAGGCTGATGGACAGGCTGGCTTTTCCTGCCTGTTAGGCCGTAGCTCACGTCCTCCTTCCCCTGGCTGCACTGTAGCCGCTGCTTCGTCCGCTCCGCCGTGACCGGAAGTTCGGATGTTTACTTCCGGTATTGCAAGTGCTGGCGGCGGCGGAGTCCGTGTCCTAGATGGTTGCTTCTTTTTCTCCAACGCGTTTCGAATCCAAGTCCGGATTCTTTCTCAAGGAGATACTAAAAACTTTTACTGTTAAATGTCCGTTTTTATATGATAACTTTGTTGATAAAACCGGATGTACCCGTGACCGGAAGTGCGTTTTCCGGCGGCATCCTCATGGTAAAACTTGCAATAGGGGAATGAGTGTGAATTCTTCCCAAAAAAGATTTAAAAATATTTAAAAAATATATAAATCATTGCACTTCTGGGAAAAGGGAAGGTGTGGGATGAAAAAGAATTAAAATTAAAAGTAAAATTAAAATAAATAAAATAAAATAAAAAAAGAAGAATATAGATAATAAAATAAATATAAAAAATGAATGGCTGATGTATATTAAAGAATTGAGAAATTTTTTTGATTTTGAATATGTGTGGAAGATTACAGGAAGACATTTAGTTCTATGTCAATATTTAGACCGCGTGGTTCTAAACTCTTCATTTTATATATCCATTCGGTTTCTTTTTTCTTTAATGTTTTTACAATATCCTCTCCAATGGGCTTCGATCTTTAGGATCCCAATGAATTTTAACCCAGTGGGATCTTGATTATGCTTTGTGAAAAAATGTGCTGAAACGCTGTGTGTTTTCAGGCCTCTTTTTATGTTGTATACGTGTTCTGCTATCCTTGTTTTTAGTTTTCGTTTCGTTTGTCCCACGTATTGTTTTCCGCATGTGCATTCCAGGATGTAGATGACCCCTTCTGTATGGCAGGTTACTTGGTTTTTTATTTCAAATTCTTCTCTTGTTATGTTGGACTTGAAAGTGGTTGTGGGTTTGGTTGAAGTCTTCTGGTTCCTGCAACCGATGCAGGTCATGCACTGGTGGAATCCTTTGGTTTTTGTATGGTTCTTTGGCTCTTGTGTGATCGGTAGGAAACTGTGAGTCAGCTGTTGTTTTAAATTGCTTGCTTTTTTATAAATTATTTTTGGTTTGATGGGGATGGATTCCTTTAGGTCCTCATCAAGAGAGAGGATATGCCAGTGTTTTTCAAGAATTTTTTTGAAGTCTTTATGATTACTGTTGAATTGTGTTATGAAGGTAAGAGGTAATTCTTTTTTGTCTTTTCATTTGAAAGTGAGTAAGTCATTTCTTTCCAAATTTTTTACTTTGTCTAGTTGTTGTGTCAGATGGTTTTCTTTGTATCCTTTTTGAAGAAATTTGTTTTTCATTTCGTGTGCTTGTTGTTCAAATACTTTGTGATCAGTACAGTTCCTCTTTAATCGACGAAATTGTCCTCCTGGGATATTTTCTATCCATTGTCTGTGGTGATTACTGCTGTGTGAATGCATGTTGTTACCGTTCACTTTTTTGAAATGGGTTCTTGTAAGAATTTGGTTCGTTTCAATGTAAATTTCCAAATCGAGGAAAATTACCATATTTTCACTGTGTGTAGTAGTAAATTCAAGGTTCATATTGTTGTTGTTAATGTGTTCTTTGAATTGTGATAAAGCGTCTTGGGTTCCTTTCCAGATGAAAAACACATCGTCTATGTAGCGGTGCCAGCTTATGATGTTTGGTAGGAAAGTATTGTTGTCCCAGATGTTGAGATCCTCCCAGCGTGAGACAAACAAGTTCGCATAACTGGAAGCAAATGATGTTCCCATGGCTGTACCGCACTGTTGCAGAAAAAATTCACCTTCATACCAAAAATAGTTACTGTGAAGAATAAATTTGATACTGTCCATAAGGAAATTAAATTGTGAATTGGTGATTGTCGTCTGAGTGCACAAGAAGTGGCGGGTTGCTTCGCATCCTGCATGATGATTTATTGCGGTATACAGGGATTTGATGTCACTTGTACATAGTATGTACCCTTCTTGCCATTCGGTATTGTTAATTACTTGCAATATATTTGTAGTGTCCTTTAGAAAACTTTTTGTTTTCCTACGATGTCCTGAAGATAGTGGTCGATATATTTTGATAGATTTGAAGAAATTGAGCAAATGCCGGATACGATGGGTCTCCCCGGTAGTTTTTCCAGATTCTTATGGATTTTTGGGAGATAGTAGAAGGTTGGGATTTTTGGATCCTTAATGCAGATGTAGTCATATTCTTTCTTATTGATGACTCCCAGTTCTAATCCTTCTTGCATTTGTTCTATTAATTTAGCTTTAAATTCTTGTGTTGGGTCTTTAGGTAATTTTTTGTATGTTACTTGGTCCAAGAGGAGTCTTTCTGCTTCTTGTTTGTAGGTGTCCAGATCTAGAATCACCACTCCCCCCCCTTTGTCCTCCGGTTTTATTACCACGGTTTTATCTTCCTTCAGGTTTTTTAATGAATTTCTTTCATCTTTTGTAAAGTTGAATCCCTGCTTCGGTTTAGTTGTTAAGTTTTCTATTTCCTTCTCCACTAGGTTTTGAAATGTCGTGATGTGGGGACCTTTTATATGATTGGGAAAAAAGGTCGATGTGGGTTTCAAATCTGTGTGTAGAAATTCATTGTCCAGTGTTGATGTACTTTCTTTGGGTCGTTCTTGGTTTTTTGAGAAGAATTTTTTGATGCATAATTTCCTTACGAACTTTTGTGTGTCGATGAAGAGATTAAATTTGTTGATACCCAAGTGTGGGGCAAACTTGAGGCCTTTTCGTAAAACATTTTCCTCGTTGATTGATAATGCTCTTTTGCTGAGATTGAATATAGTCTCTGATGTTGATGTTGTGTCTATTGCTACTTTCTTTGAGGTCTTCTGTCTCTTTCCTCCTCTTGTACCTCTTTTTCTAAAGTAGTGTTCCTCCTCCTTTTTGTTGCCGATAGTACGTAATCGGGTGGTTTCTCTGTTCCCCAGACTGTGTCTAAAAAATCTTGGTCATCGTCTTCTTCATCTTCACTTATTTGATCGTGTTCCAAGTATCTTTTTTTCTGCTTATTCCTCCCCTTTTGGTCTTCTTTCTGCTCTATTTTCTTCATTAGTTCGTCTAGGTCATTGGCTTCTTCTTTTTTCGCTTGTTCTACTCCATTACGGTATGACTGTTTGATTAGTGTGTAGGGATTGTTTGGACGGTGATTAATGGTTTTTTGTTTCTCCCAGGTTGAGCTCGTCCAAGATTTTTGATAAGGTGCTTTTTTCGGGGTGTATGGTCTCTGTGGTTTCAGTCTAGGTGCCTGTTGATCTCTCTGAGGTTTTTTCTGTTCCCAGTTCCTCACGGGCTGTTTGTAAACTTGTCTTCTGGTATTTTGTTGATATTGGTAATGTTTCTTTTCTTCCTGGTCTCTCTTATACTTTTTTTGTTTTCGTAATATGATATTGTCTTCCAGTTTCTCCATTTTTTGATGGGTTAAATTCATTAGGGTTTGATAATCTTCCATTGTGCTGAGGGGTTCAAACTTTTTTTCAATTTCTGTAATTGAATCTGTGATGTTTTTTAGAGATATTTTCCGTTCTTCTATAATTGCGTTCATTAATTGTTTTGAACAATTATCGAGAATGTTGTTCCATTTGTTGTGAAAGTTTGAATCCGCTGGGTCAAACGTGCATTGTTTCTGCATACGTAGGCCTTTGGGGATCATTTCTTGTTCCAAGTATTTTGTTAAGGTGGTTAATTCCCACCATTGTTTAATTTCTTTTATGTAAAGTTTTTCCAATTTCAGGAATTGGCTACAGAGGCGCTCATCTTCTACCTTTGTTTCTGCTATTGGCAAGATGTTAGTTGTAGAGAAGATGTCATCCAAGTTTTGGCGTTTCTGATTGTATGTTTTATACGCCATATTGTGTATAGCTGCAGCTGCTATATGAAGGGATAGCAGAATAAATTGGGTATAGTTTGCTGCACTGTGAAGGAAAAAAGCTGCTCAGGTTGTTATTTGGTGATTGTTGGGATTTGTTAAACCAAGCGCTTGTGTGTACTAGTGTGTAGTGTTCTGTAGAATTGTTTAATGAACCAGTAAAAAGGTATGTAAATGGCTGGAAAAAAAATGTAAAGAAGAAATAGAGTGAAGAAAAAAGAAGAAAATTAAAAAAATGAAAAAGATGAATTGAATCCATCCCCATCAAACCAAAAATAATTTATAAAAAAGCAAGCAATTTAAAACAACAGCTGACTCACAGTTTCCTACTGATCACACAAGAGCCAAAGAACCATACAAAAACCAAAGGATTCCACCAGTGCATGACCTGCATCGGTTGCAGGAACCAGAAGACTTCAACCAAACCCACAACCACTTTCAAGTCCAACATAACAAGAGAAGAATTTGAAATAAAAAAACAAGTAACCTGCCATACAGAAGGGGTCATCTACATCCTGGAATGCACATGCGGAAAACAATACGTGGGACAAACGAAAACTAAAAACAAGGATAGCAGAACACGTATACAACATAAAAAGAGGCCTGAAAACACACAGCGTTTCAGCACATTTTTTCACAAAGCATAATCAAGATCCCACTGGGTTAAAATTCATTGAGATCCAAAAGATCGAAGCCCATTGGAGAGGAGAGGATATTGTTAAAACATTAAAGAAAAAAGAAACCGAATGGATATATAAAATGAAGAGTTTAGAACCACACGGTCTAAATATTGACATAGAACTAAATGTCTTCCTGTAATCTTCCACACATATTCAAAATCAAAAAAATTTCTCAATTCTTTAATATACATCAGCCATTCATTTTTTATATTTATTTTATTATCTATATTCTTCTTTTTTTATTTTATTTATTTATTTTAATTTTACTTTTAATTTTAATTCTTTTTCATCCCACACCTTCCCTTTTCCCAGAAGTGCAATAATTTATATATTTTTTAAATATTTTTAAATCTTTTTTGGGAAGAATTCACACTCACTCCCCTATTGCAAGTTTTACCATAAGGATGCCGCCGGAAAACGCACTTTCGGTCACGGGTACATCCGGTTTTATCAATAAAGTTATCATATAAAAACGGACATTTAACAGTAAAAGTTTTTAGTATCTCCTTGAGAAAGAATCCGGACTTGGATTCGAAACGCGTTGGAGAAAAAGAAGCAACCATCTAGGACACGGACTCCGCCGCCGCCAGCACTTGCAATACCGGAAGTAAACATCCGAACTTCCGGTCACGGCGGAGCGGACGAAGCAGCGGCTACAGTGCAGCCAGGGGAAGGAGGACGTGAGCTACGGCCTAACAGGCAGGAAAAGCCAGCCTGTCCATCAGCCTAATTGCTGCCACAGACCCCGGAACCCCCAGCCACGCTTGCACCAGACAAATAGGGTAAGTCAGGGATAGCCACACCGCAACAGACTGTACCGTTTTTAATCAAGTGTCCAAAAGCTCCAAAATTATTCATAAAGGAGCTGTAAACATTGCACTTTACCCCTTACCCTACCCTCCCTTCCCAATTTTAAATAAAATTTATTTTTATTATTATTTTTTCATTCAGTATTTACAATATATTATTATTTTTCTTCCCTATTTATTAATTTTATATTTTTTCATTTCATCTTTTTCATTTTTTTCATTTTCTTCTTTTTTCTTCACTCTATTTCTTCTTTACATTTTCTTTTTCAGCCATTTACATACCTTTTTACTGGTTCATTAAACAATTCTACAGAACACTACACACTAGTACACAAAAGCGCTTGGTTTAACAAATCCCAACAATCACCAAATAACAACCTGAGCAGCTTTTTTCCTTCACAGCGCAGCAAACTATACCCAATTTATTCACGTGTGGCAAGTTCAAAGGGTTGCAGAACCTTGCACAACGTTGAAATCATTCTCCACTGCGCTTGACACAGGTGCATTCCACCTCCTTTGCCTATATCGTGGCCAGATGTATAGGCTTGAATGGCCTTTTGCTGCTCCTCCATCCTCTGAAGCATATAGAGGATTGAATTCCACCTCGTTACCACCTCTTGCTTCAGATGATGGCAGGGCAGGTTCAGGTATTTTTGGTGGTGCTCCAGTCTTCTGTACGCGGTGCCTGAATGCCGAAAGTGGCCCGCAATTCTTCGGGCCACCGACAGCATCTCTTGCACGCCCCTGTCATTTTTTAAATAATTCTGCACCACCAAATTCAAGGTATGTGCAAAACATGGGACGTGCTGGAATTTGCCCTGATGTAATGCACGCACAATATTGCTGGCGTTGTCTGATGTCACAAATCCCCAGGAGAGTCCAATTGGGGTAAGCCATTCTGCGATGATCTTCCTCAGTTGCCGTAAGAGGTTTTCAGCTGTGTGCGTATTCTGGAAAGCGGTGATACAAAGCGTAGCCTGCCTAGGAACGAGTTGGCGTTTGCGAGATGCTGCTACTGGTGCCGCCGCTGCTGTTCTTGCTGCCGGAGGCAATACATCTACCCAGTGGGCTGTCACAGTCATATAGTCCTGAGTCTGCCCTGCTCCACTTGTCCACATGTCCGTGGTTAAGTGGACATTGGGTACAACTGCATTTTTTAGGACACTGGTGAGTCTTTTTCTGAGGTCTGTGTACATTTTCGGTATCGCCTGCCTAGAGAAATGGAACCTAGATGGTATTTGGTACCGGGGACACAGTACCTCAATCAAGTCTATAATTGGCTCTGAATTAACGATGGATACCGGAACCACGTTTCTCACCGCCCAGGCTGCGAAGGCCTCAGTTATCCGCTTTGCAGCAGGATGACTGCTGTGATATTTCATCTTCCTCGCAAAGGACTGTTGGACAGTCAATTGCTTACTGGAAGTAGTACAAGTGGTCTTCCGACTTCCCCTCTGGGATGACAATCGACTCCCAGCAGCAACAACAGCAGCACCAGCAGCAGTAGGCGTTACACTCAAGGATGCATCGGAGGAATCCCAGGCAGGAGAGGACTCGTCAGACTTGCCAATGACATGGCCTGCACGACTATTGGCTTTCCTGTGTAAGGAGGAAATTGACACTGAGGGAGTTGGTGGTGTGGTTTGCAGGAGCTTGGTTACAAGAGGAAGGGATTTAGTGGTCAGTGGACTGCTTCCGCTGTCACCCAAAGTTTTTGAACTTGTCACTGACTTATGATGAATGCGCTGCAGGTGACGTATAATGGAGGATGTTCCGAGGTGGTTAACGTCCTTACCCCTACTTATTACAGCATGACAAAGGCAACACATGGCTTGACACCTGTTGTCCGCATTTGTGTTGAAATAATTCCACACCGAAGAGCTGATTTTTTTTGTATTTTGACCAGGCATGTCAAAGGCCATATTCCTCCCACGGACAACTGGTGTCTCCCCGGGTGCCTGACTTAAACAAACCACCTCACCATCAGAATCCTCCTTGTCAATTTCCTTCCAGCGCCAGCAACACCCATATCCTCATCCTGGTGTACTTCAACAGTGACATCTTCAATTTGACTATCAGGAACTGGACTGCGGGTGCTCCTTCCAGCACTTGCAGGGGGCGTGCAAATGGTGGAAGGCGCAAGCTCTTCCCGTCCAGTGTCGGGAAGGTCAGGCATCGCAACCGACACAATTGGACTCTCCTTGGGGATTTGTGATTTTGAAGAACGCACAGTTCTTTGCTGTGCTTTTGCCAGCTTAAGTCTTTTCTTTTTTCTAGCGAGAGGATGAGTGCTTCCATCCTCATTTGAAGCTGAACCACTAGCCATGAACATAGGCCAGGGCCTCAGCCGTTCCTTGCCACTCCGTGTCGTAAATGGCATATTGGCAAGTTTACGCATATCCTCAGACGCTTTTAATTTTGATTTTTGGGTCATTTTACTGAACTTTTGTGTTTTGGATTTTACATGCTCTCTACTATGACATTGGGCATCGGCCTTGGCAGACGACGTTGATGGCATTTCATCGTCTTGGCCATGACTAGTGGCAGCAGCTTCAGCACGAGGTGGAAGTGGATCTTGATCTTTCCCTTTAACCTCCACATTTTTGTTCTCCATTTTTTAATGTGTGGAATTATATGCCAGTATCAATAGCAATGGCCTACTACTATATTTACTGCGCACAACTAAAAGGCACCACAGGTATACAATGTAAATGGATGGATATTAGTATACTTAATGGATGACGAGTGACGACACAGTGGTAGGTACATCAGTGGCCTACCGTACTGCTATATACAGTATAATGGACCTGGTGGACACTGTCAGCAGACTGCTAAACTACTAGTATAAAAAAGAAAGCCACCACAGGTATACAATAAAGAAAGATGGATAGTATACTTAATGGATGACGAGTGACGACACAGAGGTAGGTACAGCAGTGGCCTACCGTACTGCTATATACAGTATAATGGACCTGGTGGACACTGTCAGCAGACTGCTAAACTACTAGTATAAAAATAAAGCCACCACAGGTATACAATGTAGATGGATGGATAGTATACTTAATGGATGACGAGTGACGACACAGAGGTAGGTACAGCAGTGGCCTACCGTACTGCTATATACAGTATAATGGACCTGGTTGACACTGTCAGCAGACTGCTAAACTACTAGTATAAAAAAAAGCCACCACAGGTATACAATGTAGATGGATGGATAGTTTACTTAATGGATGACGAGTGACGACACAGAGGTAGGTACAGCAGTGGCCTACCGTACTGCTATATACAGTATAATGGACCTGGTGGACACTGTCAGCAGACTGCTAAACTACTAGTATAAAAAAAAAGCCACCACAGGTATACAATGTAGATGGATGGATAGTATACTTAATGGATGACGAGTGACGACACAGAGGTAGGTACAGCAGTGGCCTATCGTACTGCTATATACAGTATAATGGACCTGGTGGACACTGTCAGCAGACTGCTAAACTACTAGTATAAAAAAAGCCACCACAGGTATACAATGTAGATGGATGGATAGTATAATTAATGGATGACGAGTGATGACACAGAGGTAGGTACAGCAGTGGCCTACCGTACTGCTATATACAGCATAATGGACCTGGTGGACACTGTCAGCAGACTGCTAAACTACTAGTATAAAAAAGCCACCACAGGTATACAATGTAGATGGATGGATAGTATACTTAATGGATGACGAGTGACGACAAAGAGGTAGGTACAGCAGTGGCCTACCGTACTGCTATATACAGTATAATGGACCTGGTGGACACTGTCAGCAGACTGCTAAACTACTAGTATAAAAAAAAGCCACCACAGGTATACAATGTAGATGGATGGATAGTATACTTAATGGATGATGAGTGACGACACAGAGGTAGGTACAGCAGTGGCCTACCGTACTGCTATATACAGTATAATGGACCTGGTGGACACTGTCAGCAGACTGCTAAACTACTAGTATAAAAAAAAAGCTACCACAGGTATACAATGTAGATGGATGGATAGTATACTTAATGGATGACGAGTGACGACACAGAGGTAGGTACAGCAGTGGCCTACCGTACTGCTATATACAGTATAATGGACCTGGTGGACACTGTCAGCAGACTGCTAAACTACTAGTATAAAAAAAGCCACCACAGGTATACAATGTAGATGGATGGATAGTATACTTAATGGATGACGAGTGACGTCACAGAGGTAGGTACAGCAGTGGCCTACCGTACTGCTATATACAATATAATGGACCTGGTGGACACTGTCAGCAGACTGCTAAACTACTAGTATAAAAAAAAGCCACCACGGGTATACAATGTAGATGGATGGATATTATACTTAATGGATGACGAGTGACGACACAGAGGTAGGTACAGCAGTGACCTACCGTACTGCTATATACAGTATAATGGACCTGGTGGACACTGTCAGCAGACTGCTAAACTACTAGTATAAAAAAAAAAGCCACCACAGGTATACAATGTAGATGGATGGATAGTATACTTAATGGATGACGAGTGACTACATAGAGGTAGGTACAGCAGTGGCCTACCGTACTGCTATATACAGTATAATGGACCTGGTGGACACTGTCAGCAGACTGCTAAACTACTAGTATAAAAAAAAAGCCACCACAGGTATACAATGTAGATGGATGGATAGTATACTTAATGGATGACGAGTGACGACACAGAGGTAGGTACAGCAGTGGCCTACCGTACTGCTATATACAGTATAATGGACCTGGTGTACACTGTCAGCAGACTGCTAAACTACTAGTATAAAAAAAAGCCACCACAGGTATACAATGTAGATGGATGGATATTATACTTAATGGATGACGAGTGACGACACAGAGGTAGGTACAGCAGTGACCTACCGTACTGCTATATACAGTATAATGGACCTGGTGGACACTGTCAGCAGACTGCTAAACTACTAGTATAAAAAAAAAGCCACCACAGGTATACAATGTAGATGGATGGATAGTATACTTAATGGATGACGAGTGACTACATAGAGGTAGGTACAGCAGTGGCCTACCGTACTGCTATATACAGTATAATGGACCTGGTGGACACTGTCAGCAGACTGCTAAACTACTAGTATAAAAAAAAGCCACCACAGGTATACAATGTAGATGGATGGATAGTATACTTAATGGATGACGAGTGACGACACAGAGGTAGGTACAGCAGTGGCCTACCGTACTGCTATATACAGTATAATGGACCTGGTGTACACTGTCAGCAGACTGCTAAACTACTAGTATAAAAAAAAGCCACCACAGGTATACAATGTAGATGGATGGATAGTATACTTAATGGATGACGAGTGATGACACAGAGGTAGGTACAGCAGTGGCCTACCGTACTGCTATATACAGTATAATGGACCTGGTGGACACTGTCAGCAGACTGCTAAACTACTAGTATAAAAAAAAAGCCACCACAGGTATACAATGTAGATGGATGGATAGTATACTTAATGGATGACGAGTGACGACACAGAGGTAGGTACAGCAGTGGCCTACCGTACTGCTATATACAGTATAATGGACCTGGTGGACAATGTCAGCAGACTGCTAAACTACTAGTATAAAAAAAAAGCCACCACAGGTATACAATGTAGATGGATGGATATTATACTTAATGGATGACGAGTGACGACACAGAGGTAGGTACAGCAGTGACCTACCGTACTGCTATATACAGTATAATGGACCTGGTGGACACTGTCAGCAGACTGCTAAACTACTAGTATAAAAAAAAAAGCCACCACAGGTATACAATGTAGATGGATGGATAGTATACTTAATGGATGACGAGTGACTACATAGAGGTAGGTACAGCAGTGGCCTACCGTACTGCTATATACAGTATAATGGACCTGGTGGACACTGTCAGCAGACTGCTAAACTACTAGTATAAAAAAAAGCCACCACAGGTATACAATGTAGATGGATGGATAGTATACTTAATGGATGACGAGTGACGACACAGAGGTAGGTACAGCAGTGGCCTACCGTACTGCTATATACAGTATAATGGACCTGGTGTACACTGTCAGCAGACTGCTAAACTACTAGTATAAAAAAAAGCCACCACAGGTATACAATGTAGATGGATGGATAGTATACTTAATGGATGACGAGTGATGACACAGAGGTAGGTACAGCAGTGGCCTACCGTACTGCTATATACAGTATAATGGACCTGGTGGACACTGTCAGCAGACTGCTAAACTACTAGTATAAAAAAAAAGCCACCACAGGTATACAATGTAGATGGATGGATAGTATACTTAATGGATGACGAGTGACGACACAGAGGTAGGTACAGCAGTGGCCTACCGTACTGCTATATACAGTATAATGGACCTGGTGGACAATGTCAGCAGACTGCTAAACTACTAGTATAAAAAAAAAGCCACACAGGTATACAATGTAGATGGATGGATAGTATACTTAATGGATGACGAGTGACGACACAGAGGTAGGTACAGCAGTGGCCTACCGTACTGCTATATACAGTATAATGGACCTGGTGGACACTGTCAGCAGACTGCTAAACTACTAGTATAAAAAAAAGCCACCACAGGTATACAATGTAGATGGATGGATAGTATACTTAATGGATGACGAGTGATGACACAGAGGTAGGTACAGCAGTGGCCTACCGTACTGCTATATACAGTATAATGGACCTGGTGGACACTGTCAGCAGACTGTTAAACTACTAGTATAAAAAAAAAGCCACCACAGGTATACAATGTAGATGGATGGATAGTATACTTAATGGATGACGAGTGACGACAGAGGTAGGTACAACAGTGGCCTACCATACTGCTATATACAGTATAATGGACCTGGTGGACACTGTCAGCAGACTGCTAAACTACTAGTATAAAAAAAAAAGCCACCACAGGTATACAATGTAGATGGATGGATAGTATACTTAATGGATGACGAGTGACGACACAGAGGTAGGTACAGCAGTGGCCTACCGTACTGCTATATACAGTATAATGGACCTGGTGGACACTTTCAGCAGACTGCTAAACTACTAGTATAAAAAAAAGCCACCACAGGTATACAATGTAGATGGATGGATAGTATACTTAATGGATGATGAGTGACGACACAGAGGTAGGTACAGCAGTGGCCTACCGTACTGCTATATACAGTATAATGGACCTGGTGGACACTGTCAGCAGACTGCTAAACTACTAGTATAAAAAAAAGCCACCACAGGTATACAATGTAGATGGATGGATAGTATACTTAATGGATGACGAGTGACGATACAGAGGTAGGTACAGCAGTGGCCTACCGTACTGCTATATACAGTATAATGGACCTGGTGGACACTGTCAGCAGACTGCTAAACTACTAGTATAAAAAAAAGCCACCACAGGTATACAATGTAGATGGATGGATAGTATACTTAATGGATGACGAGTGACGACACAGAGGTAGGTACAGCAGTAGCCTACCGTACTGCTATATACAGTATAATGGACCTGGTGGACACTGTCAGCAGACTGCTAAACTACTAGTATAAAAAAAAGCCACCACAGGTATACAATGTAGATGGATGGATAGTATACTTAATGGATGACGAGTGACGACACAGAGGTAGGTACAGCAGTGGCCTATCGTACTGCTATATACAGTATAATGGACCTGGTGGACACTGTCAACAGACTGCTAAACTACTAGTATAAAAAAAGCCACCACAGGTATACAATGTAGATGGATGGATAGTATACTTAATGGATGACGAGTGATGACACAGAGGTAGGTACAGAAGTGGCCTACCGTACTGCTATATACAGCATAATGGACCTGGTGGACACTGTCAGCAGACTGCTAAACTACTAGTATAAAAAAGCCACCACAGGTATACAATGTAGATGGATGGATAGTATACTTAATGGATGACGAGTGACGACAAAGGGGTAGGTACAGCAGTGGCCTACCGTACTGCTATATACAGTATAATGGACCTGGTGGACACTGTCAGCAGACTGCTAAACTACTAGTATAAAAAAAAAGCCACCACAGGTATACAATGTAGATGGATGGATAGTATACTTAATGGATGACGAGTGACGACACAGAGGTAGGTACAGCAGTGGCCTACCGTACTGCTATATACAGTATAATGGACCTGGTGGACACTGTCAGCAGACTGCTAAACTACTAGTATAAAAAAAAAGCTACCACAGGTATACAATGTAGATGGATGGATAGTATACTTAATGGATGACGAGTGACGACACAGAGGTAGGTACAGCAGTGGCCTACCGTACTGCTATATACAGTATAATGGACCTGGTGGACACTGTCAGCAGACTGCTAAACTACTAGTATAATAAAAAAAGCCACCACAGGTATACAATGTAGATGGATGGATAGTATACTTAATGGATGACGAGTGATGACACAGAGGTAGGTACAGCAGTGGCCTACCGTACTGCTATATACAGTATAATGGACCTGGTGGATACTGTCAGCAGAATGCTAAACTACTAGTATAAAAAAAAGCTACCACAGGTATACAATGTAGATGGATGGATAGTATACTTAATGGATGACGAGTGACGACACAGAGGTAGGTACAACAGTGGCCTACCGTACTGCTATATACAGTATAATGGACCTGGTGTACACTGTCAGCAGACTGCTAAACTACTAGTATAAAAAAAGCCACCACAGGTATACAATGTAGATGGATGGATAGTATACTTAATGGATGACAAGTGACGACACAGAGGTAGGTACAGCAGTGGCCTACCGTACTGCTATATACAGTATAATGGACCTGGTGGACACTGTCAGCAGACTGCTAAACTACTAGTATAAAAAAAAGCCACCACAGGTATACAATGTAGATGGATGGATAGTATACTTAATGGATGACGAGTGACGACACAGAGGTAGGTACAGCAGTGGCCTACCGTACTGCTATATACAGTATAATGGACCTGGTGGACACTGTCAGCAGACTGCTAAACTACTAGTATAAAAAAAAGCCACCACAGGTGTACAATGTAGATGGATGGATAGTATACTTAATGGATGATGAGTGATGACACAGAGGTAGGTACAGCAGTGGCCTACCGTACTGCTATATACAGTATAATGGACCTGGTGGACACTGTCAGCAGACTGCTAAACTACTAGTATAAAAAAAAAGCCACCACAGGTATGCAATGTAGATGGATGGATAGTATACTTAATGGATGACGAGTGGCGACACAGAGGTAGGTACAGCAGTGGCCTACCGTACTGCTATATACAGTATAATGGACCTGGTGGACACTGTCAGCAGACTGCTAAACTACTAGTATAAAAAAAAGCCACCACAGGTATACAATGTAGATGGATGGATAGTATACTTAATGGATGACGAGTGACGACACAGAGGTAGGTACAGCAGTGGCCTACCGTACTGCTATATACAGTATAATGGACCTGGTGGACAATGTCAGCAGACTGCTAAACTACTAGTATAAAAAAAAAGCCACCACAGGTATACAATGTAGATGGATGGATATTATACTTAATGGATGACGAGTGACGACACAGAGGTAGGTACAGCAGTGACCTACCGTACTGCTATATACAGTATAATGGACCTGGTGGACACTGTCAGCAGACTGCTAAACTACTAGTATAAAAAAAAAAGCCACCACAGGTATACAATGTAGATGGATGGATAGTATACTTAATGGATGACGAGTGACTACATAGAGGTAGGTACAGCAGTGGCCTACCGTACTGCTATATACAGTATAATGGACCTGGTGGACACTGTCAGCAGACTGCTAAACTACTAGTATAAAAAAAAGCCACCACAGGTATACAATGTAGATGGATGGATAGTATACTTAATGGATGACGAGTGACGACACAGAGGTAGGTACAGCAGTGGCCTACCGTACTGCTATATACAGTATAATGGACCTGGTGTACACTGTCAGCAGACTGCTAAACTACTAGTATAAAAAAAAGCCACCACAGGTATACAATGTAGATGGATGGATAGTATACTTAATGGATGACGAGTGATGACACAGAGGTAGGTACAGCAGTGGCCTACCGTACTGCTATATACAGTATAATGGACCTGGTGGACACTGTCAGCAGACTGCTAAACTACTAGTATAAAAAAAAAGCCACCACAGGTATACAATGTAGATGGATGGATAGTATACTTAATGGATGACGAGTGACGACACAGAGGTAGGTACAGCAGTGGCCTACCGTACTGCTATATACAGTATAATGGACCTGGTGGACAATGTCAGCAGACTGCTAAACTACTAGTATAAAAAAAAAGCCACACAGGTATACAATGTAGATGGATGGATAGTATACTTAATGGATGACGAGTGACGACACAGAGGTAGGTACAGCAGTGGCCTACCGTACTGCTATATACAGTATAATGGACCTGGTGGACACTGTCAGCAGACTGCTAAACTACTAGTATAAAAAAAAGCCACCACAGGTATACAATGTAGATGGATGGATAGTATACTTAATGGATGACGAGTGATGACACAGAGGTAGGTACAGCAGTGGCCTACCGTACTGCTATATACAGTATAATGGACCTGGTGGACACTGTCAGCAGACTGTTAAACTACTAGTATAAAAAAAAAGCCACCACAGGTATACAATGTAGATGGATGGATAGTATACTTAATGGATGACGAGTGACGACAGAGGTAGGTACAACAGTGGCCTACCATACTGCTATATACAGTATAATGGACCTGGTGGACACTGTCAGCAGACTGCTAAACTACTAGTATAAAAAAAAAAGCCACCACAGGTATACAATGTAGATGGATGGATAGTATACTTAATGGATGACGAGTGACGACACAGAGGTAGGTACAGCAGTGGCCTACCGTACTGCTATATACAGTATAATGGACCTGGTGGACACTTTCAGCAGACTGCTAAACTACTAGTATAAAAAAAAGCCACCACAGGTATACAATGTAGATGGATGGATAGTATACTTAATGGATGATGAGTGACGACACAGAGGTAGGTACAGCAGTGGCCTACCGTACTGCTATATACAGTATAATGGACCTGGTGGACACTGTCAGCAGACTGCTAAACTACTAGTATAAAAAAAAGCCACCACAGGTATACAATGTAGATGGATGGATAGTATACTTAATGGATGACGAGTGACGATACAGAGGTAGGTACAGCAGTGGCCTACCGTACTGCTATATACAGTATAATGGACCTGGTGGACACTGTCAGCAGACTGCTAAACTACTAGTATAAAAAAAAGCCACCACAGGTATACAATGTAGATGGATGGATAGTATACTTAATGGATGACGAGTGACGACACAGAGGTAGGTACAGCAGTAGCCTACCGTACTGCTATATACAGTATAATGGACCTGGTGGACACTGTCAGCAGACTGCTAAACTACTAGTATAAAAAAAAAGCCACCACAGGTATACAATGTAGATGGATGGATAGTATACTTAATGGATGACGAGTGACGACACAGAGGTAGGTACAGCAGTGGCCTATCGTACTGCTATATACAGTATAATGGACCTGGTGGACACTGTCAACAGACTGCTAAACTACTAGTATAAAAAAAGCCACCACAGGTATACAATGTAGATGGATGGATAGTATACTTAATGGATGACGAGTGATGACACAGAGGTAGGTACAGAAGTGGCCTACCGTACTGCTATATACAGCATAATGGACCTGGTGGACACTGTCAGCAGACTGCTAAACTACTAGTATAAAAAAGCCACCACAGGTATACAATGTAGATGGATGGATAGTATACTTAATGGATGACGAGTGACGACAAAGGGGTAGGTACAGCAGTGGCCTACCGTACTGCTATATACAGTATAATGGACCTGGTGGACACTGTCAGCAGACTGCTAAACTACTAGTATAAAAAAAAAGCCACCACAGGTATACAATGTAGATGGATGGATAGTATACTTAATGGATGACGAGTGACGACACAGAGGTAGGTACAGCAGTGGCCTACCGTACTGCTATATACAGTATAATGGACCTGGTGGACACTGTCAGCAGACTGCTAAACTACTAGTATAAAAAAAAAGCTACCACAGGTATACAATGTAGATGGATGGATAGTATACTTAATGGATGACGAGTGACGACACAGAGGTAGGTACAGCAGTGGCCTACCGTACTGCTATATACAGTATAATGGACCTGGTGGACACTGTCAGCAGACTGCTAAACTACTAGTATAATAAAAAAAGCCACCACAGGTATACAATGTAGATGGATGGATAGTATACTTAATGGATGACGAGTGATGACACAGAGGTAGGTACAGCAGTGGCCTACCGTACTGCTATATACAGTATAATGGACCTGGTGGATACTGTCAGCAGAATGCTAAACTACTAGTATAAAAAAAAGCTACCACAGGTATACAATGTAGATGGATGGATAGTATACTTAATGGATGACGAGTGACGACACAGAGGTAGGTACAACAGTGGCCTACCGTACTGCTATATACAGTATAATGGACCTGGTGTACACTGTCAGCAGACTGCTAAACTACTAGTATAAAAAAAGCCACCACAGGTATACAATGTAGATGGATGGATAGTATACTTAATGGATGACAAGTGACGACACAGAGGTAGGTACAGCAGTGGCCTACCGTACTGCTATATACAGTATAATGGACCTGGTGGACACTGTCAGCAGACTGCTAAACTACTAGTATAAAAAAAAGCCACCACAGGTATACAATGTAGATGGATGGATAGTATACTTAATGGATGACGAGTGACGACACAGAGGTAGGTACAGCAGTGGCCTACCGTACTGCTATATACAGTATAATGGACCTGGTGGACACTGTCAGCAGACTGCTAAACTACTAGTATAAAAAAAAGCCACCACAGGTGTACAATGTAGATGGATGGATAGTATACTTAATGGATGATGAGTGATGACACAGAGGTAGGTACAGCAGTGGCCTACCGTACTGCTATATACAGTATAATGGACCTGGTGGACACTGTCAGCAGACTGCTAAACTACTAGTATAAAAAAAAAAGCCACCACAGGTATGCAATGTAGATGGATGGATAGTATACTTAATGGATGACGAGTGGCGACACAGAGGTAGGTACAGCAGTGGCCTACCGTACTGCTATATACAGTATAATGGACCTGGTGGACACTGTCAGCAGACTGCTAAACTACTAGTATAAAAAAAAGCCACCACAGGTATACAATGTAGATGGATGGATAGTATACTTAATGGATGACGAGTGACGACACAGAGGTAGGTACAGCAGTGGCCTACCGTACTGCTATATACAGTATAATGGACCTGGTGGACACTGTCAGCAGACTGCAAAACTACTAGTATAAAAAAAAGCCACCACAGGTATACAATGTAGATGGATGGATAGTATACTTAATGGATGATGAGTGATGACACAGAGGTAGGTACAGCAGTGGCCTACCGTACTGCTATATACAGTATAATGGACCTGGTGGACACTGTCAGCAGACTGCTAAACTACTAGTATAAAAAAAGCCACCACAGGTATACAATGTAGATGGATGGATAGTATACTTAATGGATGACGAGTGACGACACAGAGGTAGGTACAGCAGTGGCCTACCGTACTGCTATATACAGTATAATGGACCTGGTGGACACTGTCAGCAGACTGCTAAACTACTAGTATAAAAAAAAAAGCCACCACAGGTATACAATGTAGATGGATGGATAGTATACTTAATGGATGACGAGTGACGACACAGAGGTAGGTACAACAGTGGCCTACTGTACTGCTATATACAGTATAATGGACCTGGTGGACACTGTCAGCAGACTGCTAAACTACTAGTATAAAAAAAAGCTACCACAGGTATACAATGTAGATGGATGGATAGTATACTTAATGGATGACGAGTGACGACACAGAGGTAGGTACAGCAGTGGCCTACCGTACTGCTATATACAGTATAATGGACCTGGTGGACACTGTCAGCAGACTGCTAAACTACTAGTATAAAAAAAAAGCCACCACAGGTATACAATGTAGATGGATGGATAGTATACTTAATGGATGACGAGTGACGACACAGAGGTAGGTACAACAGTGGCCTACCGTACTGCTATATACAGTATAATGGACCTGGTGGACACTGTCAGCAGACTGCTAAACTACTAGTATGAAAAAAAAGCCACCACAGGTATACAATGTAGATGGATGGATAGTATACTTAATGGATGACAAGTGATGACACAGAGGTAGGTACAGCAGTGGCCTACCGTACTGCTATATACAGTATAATGGACCTGGTGGACACTGTCAGCAGACTGCTAAACTACTAGTATAAAAAAAGCAACCACAGGTATACAATGTAGATGGATGGATAGTATACTTAATGGATGACGAGTGACGACACAGAGGTAGGTACAGCAGTGGCCTACCGTACTGCTATATACAGTATAATGGACCTGGTGGACACTGTCAGCAGACTGCTAAACTACTAGTATAAAAAAAAAGCCACCACAGGTATACAATGTAGATGGATGGATAGTATACTTAATGGATGACGAGTGACGACACAGAGGTAGGTACAGCAGTGGCCTACCGTACTGCTATATACAGTATAATGGACCTGGTGGACACTTTCAGCAGACTGCTAAACTACTAGTATAAAAAAAAGCCACCACAGGTATACAATGTAGATGGATGGATAGTATACTTAATGGATGATGAGTGACGACACAGAGGTAGGTACAGCAGTGGCCTACCGTACTGCTATATACAGTATAATGGACCTGGTGGACACTGTCAGCAGACTGCTAAACTACTAGTATAAAAAAAAGCCACCACAGGTATACAATGTAGATGGATGGATAGTATACTTAATGGATGACGAGTGACGATACAGAGGTAGGTACAGCAGTGGCCTACCGTACTGCTATATACAGTATAATGGACCTGGTGGACACTGTCAGCAGACTGCTAAACTACTAGTATAAAAAAAAGCCACCACAGGTATACAATGTAGATGGATGGATAGTATACTTAATGGATGACGAGTGACGACACAGAGGTAGGTACAGCAGTAGCCTACCGTACTGCTATATACAGTATAATGGACCTGGTGGACACTGTCAGCAGACTGCTAAACTACTAGTATAAAAAAAAGCCACCACAGGTATACAATGTAGATGGATGGATAGTATACTTAATGGATGACGAGTGACGACACAGAGGTAGGTACAGCAGTGGCCTATCGTACTGCTATATACAGTATAATGGACCTGGTGGACACTGTCAACAGACTGCTAAACTACTAGTATAAAAAAAGCCACCACAGGTATACAATGTAGATGGATGGATAGTATACTTAATGGATGACGAGTGATGACACAGAGGTAGGTACAGCAGTGGCCTACCGTACTGCTATATACAGCATAATGGACCTGGTGGACACTGTCAGCAGACTGCTAAACTACTAGTATAAAAAAGCCACCACAGGTATACAATGTAGATGGATGGATAGTATACTTAATGGATGACGAGTGACGACAATGGGTTAGGTACAGCAGTGGCCTACCGTACTGCTATATACAGTATAATGGACCTGGTGGACACTGTCAGCAGACTGCTAAACTACTAGTATAAAAAAAAGCCACCACAGGTATACAATGTAGATGGATGGATAGTATACTTAATGGATGACGAGTGACGACACAGAGGTAGGTACAGCAGTGGCCTACCGTACTGCTATATACAGTATAATGGACCTGGTGGACACTGTCAGCAGACTGCTAAACTACTAGTATAAAAAAAAAGCCACCACAGGTATACAATGTAGATGGATGGATAGTATACTTAATGGATGACGAGTGACGACACAGAGGTAGGTACAGCAGTGGCCTACCGTACTGCTATATACAGTATAATGGACCTGGTGGACACTGTCAACAGACTGCTAAACTACTAGTATAATAAAAAAAGCCACCACAGGTATACAATGTAGATGGATGGATAGTATACTTAATGGATGACGAGTGATGACACAGAGGTAGGTACAGCAGTGGCCTACCGTACTGCTATATACAGTATAATGGACCTGGTGGATACTGTCAGCAGAATGCTAAACTACTAGTATAAAAAAAAGCTACCACAGGTATACAATGTAGATGGATGGATAGTATACTTAATGGATGACGAGTGACGACACAGAGGTAGGTACAACAGTGGCCTACCGTACTGCTATATACAGTATAATGGACCTGGTGTACACTGTCAGCAGACTGCTAAACTACTAGTATAAAAAAAGCCACCACAGGTATACAATGTAGATGGATGGATAGTATACTTAATGGATGACAAGTGACGACACAGAGGTAGGTACAGCAGTGGCCTACCGTACTGCTATATACAGTATAATGGACCTGGTGGACACTGTCAGCAGACTGCTAAACTACTAGTATAAAAAAAAGCCACCACAGGTATACAATGTAGATGGATGGATAGTATACTTAATGGATGACGAGTGACGACACAGAGGTAGGTACAGCAGTGGCCTACCGTACTGCTATATACAGTATAATGGACCTGGTGGACACTGTCAGCAGACTGCTAAACTACTAGTATAAAAAAAAGCCACCACAGGTATACAATGTAGATGGATGGATAGTATACTTAATGGATGACGAGTGACGACACAGAGGTAGGTACAACAGTGGCCTACTGTACTGCTATATACAGTATAATGGACCTGGTGGACACTGTCAGCAGACTGCTAAACTACTAGTATAAAAAAAAGCTACCACAGGTATACAATGTAGATGGATGGATAGTATACTTAATGGATGACGAGTGACGACACAGAGGTAGGTACAGCAGTGGCCTACCGTACTGCTATATACAGTATAATGGACCTGGTGGACACTGTCAGCAGACTGCTAAACTACTAGTATAAAAAAAAAGCCACCACAGGTATACAATGTAGATGGATGGATAGTATACTTAATGGATGACGAGTGACGACACAGAGGTAGGTACAACAGTGGCCTACCGTACTGCTATATACAGTATAATGGACCTGGTGGACACTGTCAGCAGACTGCTAAACTACTAGTATGAAAAAAAAGCCACCACAGGTATACAATGTAGATGGATGGATAGTATACTTAATGGATGACAAGTGATGACACAGAGGTAGGTACAGCAGTGGCCTACCGTACTGCTATATACAGTATAATGGACCTGGTGGACACTGTCAGCAGACTGCTAAACTACTAGTATAAAAAAAGCAACCACAGGTATACAATGTAGATGGATGGATAGTATACTTAATGGATGACGAGTGACGACACAGAGGTAGGTACAGCAGTGGCCTACCGTACTGCTATATACAGTATAATGGACCTGGTGGACACTGTCAGCAGACTGCTAAACTACTAGTATAAAAAAAAAGCCACCACAGGTATACAATGTAGATGGATGGATAGTATACTTAATGGATGACGAGTGACGACACAGAGGTAGGTACAGCAGTGGCCTACCGTACTGCTATATACAGTATAATGGACCTGGTGGACACTTTCAGCAGACTGCTAAACTACTAGTATAAAAAAAAGCCACCACAGGTATACAATGTAGATGGATGGATAGTATACTTAATGGATGATGAGTGACGACACAGAGGTAGGTACAGCAGTGGCCTACCGTACTGCTATATACAGTATAATGGACCTGGTGGACACTGTCAGCAGACTGCTAAACTACTAGTATAAAAAAAAGCCACCACAGGTATACAATGTAGATGGATGGATAGTATACTTAATGGATGACGAGTGACGATACAGAGGTAGGTACAGCAGTGGCCTACCGTACTGCTATATACAGTATAATGGACCTGGTGGACACTGTCAGCAGACTGCTAAACTACTAGTATAAAAAAAAGCCACCACAGGTATACAATGTAGATGGATGGATAGTATACTTAATGGATGACGAGTGACGACACAGAGGTAGGTACAGCAGTAGCCTACCGTACTGCTATATACAGTATAATGGACCTGGTGGACACTGTCAGCAGACTGCTAAACTACTAGTATAAAAAAAAGCCACCACAGGTATACAATGTAGATGGATGGATAGTATACTTAATGGATGACGAGTGACGACACAGAGGTAGGTACAGCAGTGGCCTATCGTACTGCTATATACAGTATAATGGACCTGGTGGACACTGTCAACAGACTGCTAAACTACTAGTATAAAAAAAGCCACCACAGGTATACAATGTAGATGGATGGATAGTATACTTAATGGATGACGAGTGATGACACAGAGGTAGGTACAGCAGTGGCCTACCGTACTGCTATATACAGCATAATGGACCTGGTGGACACTGTCAGCAGACTGCTAAACTACTAGTATAAAAAAGCCACCACAGGTATACAATGTAGATGGATGGATAGTATACTTAATGGATGACGAGTGACGACAATGGGTTAGGTACAGCAGTGGCCTACCGTACTGCTATATACAGTATAATGGACCTGGTGGACACTGTCAGCAGACTGCTAAACTACTAGTATAAAAAAAAGCCACCACAGGTATACAATGTAGATGGATGGATAGTATACTTAATGGATGACGAGTGACGACACAGAGGTAGGTACAGCAGTGGCCTACCGTACTGCTATATACAGTATAATGGACCTGGTGGACACTGTCAGCAGACTGCTAAACTACTAGTATAAAAAAAAAGCCACCACAGGTATACAATGTAGATGGATGGATAGTATACTTAATGGATGACGAGTGACGACACAGAGGTAGGTACAGCAGTGGCCTACCGTACTGCTATATACAGTATAATGGACCTGGTGGACACTGTCAACAGACTGCTAAACTACTAGTATAATAAAAAAAGCCACCACAGGTATACAATGTAGATGGATGGATAGTATACTTAATGGATGACGAGTGATGACACAGAGGTAGGTACAGCAGTGGCCTACCGTACTGCTATATACAGTATAATGGACCTGGTGGATACTGTCAGCAGAATGCTAAACTACTAGTATAAAAAAAAGCTACCACAGGTATACAATGTAGATGGATGGATAGTATACTTAATGGATGACGAGTGACGACACAGAGGTAGGTACAACAGTGGCCTACCGTACTGCTATATACAGTATAATGGACCTGGTGTACACTGTCAGCAGACTGCTAAACTACTAGTATAAAAAAAGCCACCACAGGTATACAATGTAGATGGATGGATAGTATACTTAATGGATGACAAGTGACGACACAGAGGTAGGTACAGCAGTGGCCTACCGTACTGCTATATACAGTATAATGGACCTGGTGGACACTGTCAGCAGACTGCTAAACTACTAGTATAAAAAAAAGCCACCACAGGTATACAATGTAGATGGATGGATAGTATACTTAATGGATGACGAGTGACGACACAGAGGTAGGTACAGCAGTGGCCTACCGTACTGCTATATACAGTATAATGGACCTGGTGGACACTGTCAGCAGACTGCTAAACTACTAGTATAAAAAAAAGCCACCACAGGTGTACAATGTAGATGGATGGATAGTATACTTAATGGATGATGAGTGATGACACAGAGGTAGGTACAGCAGTGGCCTACCATACTGCTATATACAGTATAATGGACCTGGTGGACACTGTCAGCAGACTGCTAAACTACTAGTATGAAAAAAAAGCCACCACAGGTATACAATGTAGATGGATGGATAGTATACTTAATGGATGACAAGTGATGACACAGAGGTAGGTACAGCAGTGGCCTACCGTACTGCTATATACAGTATAATGGACCTGGTGGACACTGTCAGCAGACTGCTAAACTACTAGTATAAAAAAAGCAACCACAGGTATACAATGTAGATGGATGGATAGTATACTTAATGGATGACGAGTGACGACACAGAGGTAGGTACAGCAGTGGCCTACCGTACTGCTATATACAGTATAATGGACCTGGTGGACACTGTCAGCAGACTGCTAAACTACTAGTATAAAAAAAAAGCCACCACAGGTATACAATGTAGATGGATGGATAGTATACTTAATGGATGACGAGTGACGACACAGAGGTAGGTACAGCAGTGGCCTACCGTACTGCTATATACAGTATAATGGACCTGGTGGACACTTTCAGCAGACTGCTAAACTACTAGTATAAAAAAAAGCCACCACAGGTATACAATGTAGATGGATGGATAGTATACTTAATGGATGATGAGTGACGACACAGAGGTAGGTACAGCAGTGGCCTACCGTACTGCTATATACAGTATAATGGACCTGGTGGACACTGTCAGCAGACTGCTAAACTACTAGTATAAAAAAAAGCCACCACAGGTATACAATGTAGATGGATGGATAGTATACTTAATGGATGACGAGTGACGATACAGAGGTAGGTACAGCAGTGGCCTACCGTACTGCTATATACAGTATAATGGACCTGGTGGACACTGTCAGCAGACTGCTAAACTACTAGTATAAAAAAAAGCCACCACAGGTATACAATGTAGATGGATGGATAGTATACTTAATGGATGACGAGTGACGACACAGAGGTAGGTACAGCAGTAGCCTACCGTACTGCTATATACAGTATAATGGACCTGGTGGACACTGTCAGCAGACTGCTAAACTACTAGTATAAAAAAAAGCCACCACAGGTATACAATGTAGATGGATGGATAGTATACTTAATGGATGACGAGTGACGACACAGAGGTAGGTACAGCAGTGGCCTATCGTACTGCTATATACAGTATAATGGACCTGGTGGACACTGTCAACAGACTGCTAAACTACTAGTATAAAAAAAGCCACCACAGGTATACAATGTAGATGGATGGATAGTATACTTAATGGATGACGAGTGATGACACAGAGGTAGGTACAGCAGTGGCCTACCGTACTGCTATATACAGCATAATGGACCTGGTGGACACTGTCAGCAGACTGCTAAACTACTAGTATAAAAAAGCCACCACAGGTATACAATGTAGATGGATGGATAGTATACTTAATGGATGACGAGTGACGACAATGGGTTAGGTACAGCAGTGGCCTACCGTACTGCTATATACAGTATAATGGACCTGGTGGACACTGTCAGCAGACTGCTAAACTACTAGTATAAAAAAAAGCCACCACAGGTATACAATGTAGATGGATGGATAGTATACTTAATGGATGACGAGTGACGACACAGAGGTAGGTACAGCAGTGGCCTACCGTACTGCTATATACAGTATAATGGACCTGGTGGACACTGTCAGCAGACTGCTAAACTACTAGTATAAAAAAAAAGCCACCACAGGTATACAATGTAGATGGATGGATAGTATACTTAATGGATGACGAGTGACGACACAGAGGTAGGTACAGCAGTGGCCTACCGTACTGCTATATACAGTATAATGGACCTGGTGGACACTGTCAACAGACTGCTAAACTACTAGTATAATAAAAAAAGCCACCACAGGTATACAATGTAGATGGATGGATAGTATACTTAATGGATGACGAGTGATGACACAGAGGTAGGTACAGCAGTGGCCTACCGTACTGCTATATACAGTATAATGGACCTGGTGGATACTGTCAGCAGAATGCTAAACTACTAGTATAAAAAAAAGCTACCACAGGTATACAATGTAGATGGATGGATAGTATACTTAATGGATGACGAGTGACGACACAGAGGTAGGTACAACAGTGGCCTACCGTACTGCTATATACAGTATAATGGACCTGGTGTACACTGTCAGCAGACTGCTAAACTACTAGTATAAAAAAAGCCACCACAGGTATACAATGTAGATGGATGGATAGTATACTTAATGGATGACAAGTGACGACACAGAGGTAGGTACAGCAGTGGCCTACCGTACTGCTATATACAGTATAATGGACCTGGTGGACACTGTCAGCAGACTGCTAAACTACTAGTATAAAAAAAAGCCACCACAGGTATACAATGTAGATGGATGGATAGTATACTTAATGGATGACGAGTGACGACACAGAGGTAGGTACAGCAGTGGCCTACCGTACTGCTATATACAGTATAATGGACCTGGTGGACACTGTCAGCAGACTGCTAAACTACTAGTATAAAAAAAAGCCACCACAGGTGTACAATGTAGATGGATGGATAGTATACTTAATGGATGATGAGTGATGACACAGAGGTAGGTACAGCAGTGGCCTACCGTACTGCTATATACAGTATAATGGACCTGGTGGACACTGTCAGCAGACTGCTAAACTACTAGTATAAAAAAAAGCCACCACAGGTATACAATGTAGATGGATGGATAGTATACTTAATGGATGATGAGTGATGACACAGAGGTAGGTACAGCAGTGGCCTACCGTACTGCTATATACAGTATAATGGACCTGGTGGACACTGTCAGCAGACTGCTAAACTACTAGTATAAAAAAAAGCCACCACAGGTGTACAATGTAGATGGATGGATAGTATACTTAATGGATGACGAGTGGCGACACAGAGGTAGGTACAGCAGTGGCCTACCGTACTGCTATATACAGTATAATGGACCTGGTGGACACTGTCAGCAGACTGCTAAACTACTAGTATAAAAAAAAAGCCACCACAGGTATACAATGTAGATGGATGGATAGTATACTTAATGGATGACGAGTGACGACACAGAGGTAGGTACAGCAGTGGCCTACCGTACTGCTATATACAGTATAATGGACCTGGTGGACACTGTCAGCAGACTGCAAAACTACTAGTATAAAAAAAAGCCACCACAGGTATACAATGTAGATGGATGGATAGTATACTTAATGGATGATGAGTGATGACACAGAGGTAGGTACAGCAGTGGCCTACCGTACTGCTATATACAGTATAATGGACCTGGTGGACACTGTCAGCAGACTGCTAAACTACTAGTATAAAAAAAGCCACCACAGGTATACAATGTAGATGGATGGATAGTATACTTAATGGATGACGAGTGACGACACAGAGGTAGGTACAGCAGTGGCCTACCGTACTGCTATATACAGTATAATGGACCTGGTGGACACTGTCAGCAGACTGCTAAACTACTAGTATAAAAAAAAAAGCCACCACAGGTATACAATGTAGATGGATGGATAGTATACTTAATGGATGACGAGTGACGACACAGAGGTAGGTACAACAGTGGCCTACTGTACTGCTATATACAGTATAATGGACCTGGTGGACACTGTCAGCAGACTGCTAAACTACTAGTATAAAAAAAAGCTACCACAGGTATACAATGTAGATGGATGGATAGTATACTTAATGGATGACGAGTGACGACACAGAGGTAGGTACAGCAGTGGCCTACCGTACTGCTATATACAGTATAATGGACCTGGTGGACACTGTCAGCAGACTGCTAAACTACTAGTATAAAAAAAAAGCCACCACAGGTATACAATGTAGATGGATGGATAGTATACTTAATGGATGACGAGTGACGACACAGAGGTAGGTACAACAGTGGCCTACCGTACTGCTATATACAGTATAATGGACCTGGTGGACACTGTCAGCAGACTGCTAAACTAGTATGAAAAAAAAGCCACCACAGGTATACAATGTAGATGGATGGATAGTATACTTAATGGATGACAAGTGATGACACAGAGGTAGGTACAGCAGTGGCCTACCGTACTGCTATATACAGTATAATGGACCTGGTGGACACTGTCAGCAGACTGCTAAACTACTAGTATAAAAAAAGCAACCACAGGTATACAATGTAGATGGATGGATAGTATACTTAATGGATGACGAGTGACGACACAGAGGTAGGTACAGCAGTGGCCTACCGTACTGCTATATACAGTATAATGGACCTGGTGGACACTGTCAGCAGACTGCTAAACTACTAGTATAAAAAAAAAAGCCACCACAGGTATACAATGTAGATGGATGGATAGTATACTTAATGGATGACGAGTGATGACACAGAGGTAGGTACAGCAGTGGCCTACCGTACTGCTATATACAGTATAATGGACCTGGTGGACACTGTCAGCAGACTGCTAAACTACTAGTATAAAAAAAAAGCCACCACAGGTATACAATGTAGATGGATGGATAGTATACTTAATGGATGACGAGTGACGACACAGAGGTAGGTACAGCAGTGGCCTACCGTACTGCTATATACAGTATAATGGACCTGGTGGACAATGTCAGCAGACTGCTAAACTACTAGTATAAAAAAAAAGCCACACAGGTATACAATGTAGATGGATGGATAGTATACTTAATGGATGACGAGTGACGACACAGAGGTAGGTACAGCAGTGGCCTACCGTACTGCTATATACAGTATAATGGACCTGGTGGACACTGTCAGCAGACTGCTAAACTACTAGTATAAAAAAAGCCACCACAGGTATACAATGTAGATGGATGGATAGTATACTTAATGGATGACGAGTGATGACACAGAGGTAGGTACAGCAGTGGCCTACCGTACTGCTATATACAGTATAATGGACCTGGTGGACACTGTCAGCAGACTGTTAAACTACTAGTATAAAAAAAAAGCCACCACAGGTATACAATGTAGATGGATGGATAGTATACTTAATGGATGACGAGTGACGACAGAGGTAGGTACAACAGTGGCCTACCATACTGCTATATACAGTATAATGGACCTGGTGGACACTGTCAGCAGACTGCTAAACTACTAGTATAAAAAAAAAAGCCACCACAGGTATACAATGTAGATGGATGGATAGTATACTTAATGGATGACGAGTGACGACACAGAGGTAGGTACAGCAGTGGCCTACCGTACTGCTATATACAGTATAATGGACCTGGTGGACACTTTCAGCAGACTGCTAAACTACTAGTATAAAAAAAAGCCACCACAGGTATACAATGTAGATGGATGGATAGTATACTTAATGGATGATGAGTGACGACACAGAGGTAGGTACAGCAGTGGCCTACCGTACTGCTATATACAGTATAATGGACCTGGTGGACACTGTCAGCAGACTGCTAAACTACTAGTATAAAAAAAAGCCACCACAGGTATACAATGTAGATGGATGGATAGTATACTTAATGGATGACGAGTGACGATACAGAGGTAGGTACAGCAGTGGCCTACCGTACTGCTATATACAGTATAATGGACCTTGTGGACACTGTCAGCAGACTGCTAAACTACTAGTATAAAAAAAAGCCACCACAGGTATACAATGTAGATGGATGGATAGTATACTTAATGGATGACGAGTGACGACACAGAGGTAGGTACAGCAGTGGCCTACCGTACTGCTATATACAGTATAATGGACCTGGTGGACACTGTCAGCAGACTGCTAAACTACTAGTATAAAAAAAAAGCCACCACAGGTATACAATGTAGATGGATGGATAGTATACTTAATGGATGACGAGTGACGACACAGAGGTAGGTACAACAGTGGCCTACCGTACTGCTATATACAGTATAATGGACCTGGTGGACACTGTCAGCAGACTGCTAAACTACTAGTATGAAAAAAAAGCCACCACAGGTATACAATGTAGATGGATGGATAGTATACTTAATGGATGACAAGTGATGACACAGAGGTAGGTACAGCAGTGGCCTACCGTACTGCTATATACAGTATAATGGACCTGGTGGACACTGTCAGCAGACTGCTAAACTACTAGTATAAAAAAAGCAACCACAGGTATACAATGTAGATGGATGGATAGTATACTTAATGGATGACGAGTGACGACACAGAGGTAGGTACAGCAGTGGCCTACCGTACTGCTATATACAGTATAATGGACCTGGTGGACACTGTCAGCAGACTGCTAAACTACTAGTATAAAAAAAAAGCCACCACAGGTATACAATGTAGATGGATGGATAGTATACTTAATGGATGACGAGTGACGACACAGAGGTAGGTACAGCAGTGGCCTACCGTACTGCTATATACAGTATAATGGACCTGGTGGACACTTTCAGCAGACTGCTAAACTACTAGTATAAAAAAAAGCCACCACAGGTATACAATGTAGATGGATGGATAGTATACTTAATGGATGATGAGTGACGACACAGAGGTAGGTACAGCAGTGGCCTACCGTACTGCTATATACAGTATAATGGACCTGGTGGACACTGTCAGCAGACTGCTAAACTACTAGTATAAAAAAAAGCCACCACAGGTATACAATGTAGATGGATGGATAGTATACTTAATGGATGACGAGTGACGATACAGAGGTAGGTACAGCAGTGGCCTACCGTACTGCTATATACAGTATAATGGACCTGGTGGACACTGTCAGCAGACTGCTAAACTACTAGTATAAAAAAAAGCCACCACAGGTATACAATGTAGATGGATGGATAGTATACTTAATGGATGACGAGTGACGACACAGAGGTAGGTACAGCAGTAGCCTACCGTACTGCTATATACAGTATAATGGACCTGGTGGACACTGTCAGCAGACTGCTAAACTACTAGTATAAAAAAAAGCCACCACAGGTATACAATGTAGATGGATGGATAGTATACTTAATGGATGATGAGTGACGACACAGAGGTAGGTACAGCAGTGGCCTACCGTACTGCTATATACAGTATAATGGACCTGGTGGACACTGTCAGCAGACTGCTAAACTACTAGTATAAAAAAAAGCCACCACAGGTATACAATGTAGATGGATGGATAGTATACTTAATGGATGACGAGTGACGATACAGAGGTAGGTACAGCAGTGGCCTACCGTACTGCTATATACAGTATAATGGACCTGGTGGACACTGTCAGCAGACTGCTAAACTACTAGTATAAAAAAAAGCCACCACAGGTATACAATGTAGATGGATGGATAGTATACTTAATGGATGACGAGTGACGACACAGAGGTAGGTACAGCAGTAGCCTACCGTACTGCTATATACAGTATAATGGACCTGGTGGACACTGTCAGCAGACTGCTAAACTACTAGTATAAAAAAAAGCCACCACAGGTATACAATGTAGATGGATGGATAGTATACTTAATGGATGACGAGTGACGACACAGAGGTAGGTACAGCAGTGGCCTATCGTACTGCTATATACAGTATAATGGACCTGGTGGACACTGTCAACAGACTGCTAAACTACTAGTATAAAAAAAGCCACCACAGGTATACAATGTAGATGGATGGATAGTATACTTAATGGATGACGAGTGATGACACAGAGGTAGGTACAGCAGTGGCCTACCGTACTGCTATATACAGCATAATGGACCTGGTGGACACTGTCAGCAGACTGCTAAACTACTAGTATAAAAAAGCCACCACAGGTATACAATGTAGATGGATGGATAGTATACTTAATGGATGACGAGTGACGACAATGGGTTAGGTACAGCAGTGGCCTACCGTACTGCTATATACAGTATAATGGACCTGGTGGACACTGTCAGCAGACTGCTAAACTACTAGTATAAAAAAAAGCCACCACAGGTATACAATGTAGATGGATGGATAGTATACTTAATGGATGACGAGTGACGACACAGAGGTAGGTACAGCAGTGGCCTACCGTACTGCTATATACAGTATAATGGACCTGGTGGACACTGTCAGCAGACTGCTAAACTACTAGTATAAAAAAAAAGCCACCACAGGTATACAATGTAGATGGATGGATAGTATACTTAATGGATGACGAGTGACGACACAGAGGTAGGTACAGCAGTGGCCTACCGTACTGCTATATACAGTATAATGGACCTGGTGGACACTGTCAACAGACTGCTAAACTACTAGTATAATAAAAAAAGCCACCACAGGTATACAATGTAGATGGATGGATAGTATACTTAATGGATGACGAGTGATGACACAGAGGTAGGTACAGCAGTGGCCTACCGTACTGCTATATACAGTATAATGGACCTGGTGGATACTGTCAGCAGAATGCTAAACTACTAGTATAAAAAAAAGCTACCACAGGTATACAATGTAGATGGATGGATAGTATACTTAATGGATGACGAGTGACGACACAGAGGTAGGTACAACAGTGGCCTACCGTACTGCTATATACAGTATAATGGACCTGGTGTACACTGTCAGCAGACTGCTAAACTACTAGTATAAAAAAAGCCACCACAGGTATACAATGTAGATGGATGGATAGTATACTTAATGGATGACAAGTGACGACACAGAGGTAGGTACAGCAGTGGCCTACCGTACTGCTATATACAGTATAATGGACCTGGTGGACACTGTCAGCAGACTGCTAAACTACTAGTATAAAAAAAAGCCACCACAGGTATACAATGTAGATGGATGGATAGTATACTTAATGGATGACGAGTGACGACACAGAGGTAGGTACAGCAGTGGCCTACCGTACTGCTATATACAGTATAATGGACCTGGTGGACACTGTCAGCAGACTGCTAAACTACTAGTATAAAAAAAAGCCACCACAGGTGTACAATGTAGATGGATGGATAGTATACTTAATGGATGACGAGTGATGACACAGAGGTAGGTACAGCAGTGGCCTACCGTACTGCTATATACAGTATAATGGACCTGGTGGATACTGTCAGCAGAATGCTAAACTACTAGTATAAAAAAAAGCTACCACAGGTATACAATGTAGATGGATGGATAGTATACTTAATGGATGACGAGTGACGACACAGAGGTAGGTACAACAGTGGCCTACCGTACTGCTATATACAGTATAATGGACCTGGTGTACACTGTCAGCAGACTGCTAAACTACTAGTATAAAAAAAGCCACCACAGGTATACAATGTAGATGGATGGATAGTATACTTAATGGATGACAAGTGACGACACAGAGGTAGGTACAGCAGTGGCCTACCGTACTGCTATATACAGTATAATGGACCTGGTGGACACTGTCAGCAGACTGCTAAACTACTAGTATAAAAAAAAGCCACCACAGGTATACAATGTAGATGGATGGATAGTATACTTAATGGATGACGAGTGACGACACAGAGGTAGGTACAGCAGTGGCCTACCGTACTGCTATATACAGTATAATGGACCTGGTGGACACTGTCAGCAGACTGCTAAACTACTAGTATAAAAAAAAGCCACCACAGGTGTACAATGTAGATGGATGGATAGTATACTTAATGGATGATGAGTGATGACACAGAGGTAGGTACAGCAGTGGCCTACCGTACTGCTATATACAGTATAATGGACCTGGTGGACACTGTCAGCAGACTGCTAAACTACTAGTATAAAAAAAAAAGCCACCACAGGTATGCAATGTAGATGGATGGATAGTATACTTAATGGATGACGAGTGGCGACACAGAGGTAGGTACAGCAGTGGCCTACCGTACTGCTATATACAGTATAATGGACCTGGTGGACACTGTCAGCAGACTGCTAAACTACTAGTATAAAAAAAAAGCCACCACAGGTATACAATGTAGATGGATGGATAGTATACTTAATGGATGACGAGTGACGACACAGAGGTAGGTACAGCAGTGGCCTACCGTACTGCTATATACAGTATAATGGACCTGGTGGACACTGTCAGCAGACTGCAAAACTACTAGTATAAAAAAAAGCCACCACAGGTATACAATGTAGATGGATGGATAGTATACTTAATGGATGATGAGTGATGACACAGAGGTAGGTACAGCAGTGGCCTACCGTACTGCTATATACAGTATAATGGACCTGGTGGACACTGTCAGCAGACTGCTAAACTACTAGTATAAAAAAAGCCACCACAGGTATACAATGTAGATGGATGGATAGTATACTTAATGGATGACGAGTGACGACACACACAGAGGTAGGTACAGCAGTGGCCTACCGTACTGCTATATACAGTATAATGGACCTGGTGGACACTGTCAGCAGACTGCTAAACTACTAGTATAAAAAAAAAAGCCACCACAGGTATACAATGTAGATGGATGGATAGTATACTTAATGGATGACGAGTGACGACACAGAGGTAGGTACAACAGTGGCCTACTGTACTGCTATATACAGTATAATGGACCTGGTGGACACTGTCAGCAGACTGCTAAACTACTAGTATAAAAAAAAGCTACCACAGGTATACAATGTAGATGGATGGATAGTATACTTAATGGATGACGAGTGACGACACAGAGGTAGGTACAGCAGTGGCCTACCGTACTGCTATATACAGTATAATGGACCTGGTGGACACTGTCAGCAGACTGCTAAACTACTAGTATAAAAAAAAAAGCCACCACAGGTATACAATGTAGATGGATGGATAGTATACTTAATGGATGACGAGTGACGACACAGAGGTAGGTACAACAGTGGCCTACTGTACTGCTATATACAGTATAATGGACCTGGTGGACACTGTCAGCAGACTGCTAAACTACTAGTATAAAAAAAAGCTACCACAGGTATACAATGTAGATGGATGGATAGTATACTTAATGGATGACGAGTGACGACACAGAGGTAGGTACAGCAGTGGCCTACCGTACTGCTATATACAGTATAATGGACCTGGTGGACACTGTCAGCAGACTGCTAAACTACTAGTATAAAAAAAAAGCCACCACAGGTATACAATGTAGATGGATGGATAGTATACTTAATGGATGACGAGTGACGACACAGAGGTAGGTACAACAGTGGCCTACCGTACTGCTATATACAGTATAATGGACCTGGTGGACACTGTCAGCAGACTGCTAAACTAGTATGAAAAAAAAGCCACCACAGGTATACAATGTAGATGGATGGATAGTATACTTAATGGATGACAAGTGATGACACAGAGGTAGGTACAGCAGTGGCCTACCGTACTGCTATATACAGTATAATGGACCTGGTGGACACTGTCAGCAGACTGCTAAACTACTAGTATAAAAAAAGCAACCACAGGTATACAATGTAGATGGATGGATAGTATACTTAATGGATGACGAGTGACGACACAGAGGTAGGTACAGCAGTGGCCTACCGTACTGCTATATACAGTATAATGGACCTGGTGGACACTGTCAGCAGACTGCTAAACTACTAGTATAAAAAAAAAAGCCACCACAGGTATACAATGTAGATGGATGGATAGTATACTTAATGGATGACGAGTGATGACACAGAGGTAGGTACAGCAGTGGCCTACCGTACTGCTATATACAGTATAATGGACCTGGTGGACACTGTCAGCAGACTGCTAAACTACTAGTATAAAAAAAAAGCCACCACAGGTATACAATGTAGATGGATGGATAGTATACTTAATGGATGACGAGTGACGACACAGAGGTAGGTACAGCAGTGGCCTACCGTACTGCTATATACAGTATAATGGACCTGGTGGACAATGTCAGCAGACTGCTAAACTACTAGTATAAAAAAAAAGCCACACAGGTATACAATGTAGATGGATGGATAGTATACTTAATGGATGACGAGTGACGACACAGAGGTAGGTACAGCAGTGGCCTACCGTACTGCTATATACAGTATAATGGACCTGGTGGACACTGTCAGCAGACTGCTAAACTACTAGTATAAAAAAAGCCACCACAGGTATACAATGTAGATGGATGGATAGTATACTTAATGGATGACGAGTGATGACACAGAGGTAGGTACAGCAGTGGCCTACCGTACTGCTATATACAGTATAATGGACCTGGTGGACACTGTCAGCAGACTGTTAAACTACTAGTATAAAAAAAAAGCCACCACAGGTATACAATGTAGATGGATGGATAGTATACTTAATGGATGACGAGTGACGACAGAGGTAGGTACAACAGTGGCCTACCATACTGCTATATACAGTATAATGGACCTGGTGGACACTGTCAGCAGACTGCTAAACTACTAGTATAAAAAAAAAAGCCACCACAGGTATACAATGTAGATGGATGGATAGTATACTTAATGGATGACGAGTGACGACACAGAGGTAGGTACAGCAGTGGCCTACCGTACTGCTATATACAGTATAATGGACCTGGTGGACACTTTCAGCAGACTGCTAAACTACTAGTATAAAAAAAAGCCACCACAGGTATACAATGTAGATGGATGGATAGTATACTTAATGGATGATGAGTGACGACACAGAGGTAGGTACAGCAGTGGCCTACCGTACTGCTATATACAGTATAATGGACCTGGTGGACACTGTCAGCAGACTGCTAAACTACTAGTATAAAAAAAAGCCACCACAGGTATACAATGTAGATGGATGGATAGTATACTTAATGGATGACGAGTGACGATACAGAGGTAGGTACAGCAGTGGCCTACCGTACTGCTATATACAGTATAATGGACCTTGTGGACACTGTCAGCAGACTGCTAAACTACTAGTATAAAAAAAAGCCACCACAGGTATACAATGTAGATGGATGGATAGTATACTTAATGGATGACGAGTGACGACACAGAGGTAGGTACAGCAGTAGCCTACCGTACTGCTATATACAGTATAATGGACCTGGTGGACACTGTCAGCAGACTGCTAAACTACTAGTATAAAAAAAAGCCACCACAGGTATACAATGTAGATGGATGGATAGTATACTTAATGGATGATGAGTGACGACACAGAGGTAGGTACAGCAGTGGCCTATCGTACTGCTATATACAGTATAATGGACCTGGTGGACACTGTCAACAGACTGCTAAACTACTAGTATAAAAAAAGCCACCACAGGTATACAATGTAGATGGATGGATAGTATACTTAATGGATGACGAGTGATGACACAGAGGTAGGTACAGCAGTGGCCTACCGTACTGCTATATACAGCATAATGGACCTGGTGGACACTGTCAGCAGACTGCTAAACTACTAGTATAAAAAAGCCACCACAGGTATACAATGTAGATGGATGGATAGTATACTTAATGGATGACGAGTGACGACAAAGAGGTAGGTACAGCAGTGGCCTACCGTACTGCTATATACAGTATAATGGACCTGGTGGACACTGTCAGCAGACTGCTAAACTACTAGTATAAAAAAAAAGCCACCACAGGTATACAATGTAGATGGATGGATAGTATACTTAATGGATGACGAGTGACGACACAGAGGTAGGTACAGCAGTGGCCTACCGTACTGCTATATACAGTATAATGGACCTGGTGGACACTGTCAGCAGACTGCTAAACTACTAGTATAAAAAAAAGCCACCACAGGTATACAATGTAGATGGATGGATAGTATACTTAATGGATGACGAGTGACGACACAGAGGTAGGTACAGCAGTGGCCTACCGTACTGCTATATACAGTATAATGGACCTGGTGGACACTGTCAGCAGACTGCTAAACTACTAGTATAATAAAAAAAGCCACCACAGGTATACAATGTAGATGGATGGATAGTATACTTAATGGATGACGAGTGATGACACAGAGGTAGGTACAGCAGTGGCCTACCGTACTGCTATATACAGTATAATGGACCTGGTGGATACTGTCAGCAGAATGCTAAACTACTAGTATAAAAAAAAGCTACCACAGGTATACAATGTAGATGGATGGATAGTATACTTAATGGATGACGAGTGACGACACAGAGGTAGGTACAACAGTGGCCTACCGTACTGCTATATACAGTATAATGGACCTGGTGTACACTGTCAGCAGACTGCTAAACTACTAGTATAAAAAAAGCCACCACAGGTATACAATGTAGATGGATGGATAGTATACTTAATGGATGACAAGTGACGACACAGAGGTAGGTACAGCAGTGGCCTACCGTACTGCTATATACAGTATAATGGACCTGGTGGACACTGTCAGCAGACTGCTAAACTACTAGTATAAAAAAAAGCCACCACAGGTATACAATGTAGATGGATGGATAGTATACTTAATGGATGACGAGTGACGACACAGAGGTAGGTACAGCAGTAGCCTACCGTACTGCTATATACAGTATAATGGACCTGGTGGACACTGTCAGCAGACTGCTAAACTACTAGTATAAAAAAAAGCCACCACAGGTATACAATGTAGATGGATGGATAGTATACTTAATGGATGACGAGTGACGACACAGAGGTAGGTACAGCAGTGGCCTATCGTACTGCTATATACAGTATAATGGACCTGGTGGACACTGTCAACAGACTGCTAAACTACTAGTATAAAAAAAGCCACCACAGGTATACAATGTAGATGGATGGATAGTATACTTAATGGATGACGAGTGATGACACAGAGGTAGGTACAGCAGTGGCCTACCGTACTGCTATATACAGCATAATGGACCTGGTGGACACTGTCAGCAGACTGCTAAACTACTAGTATAAAAAAGCCACCACAGGTATACAATGTAGATGGATGGATAGTATACTTAATGGATGACGAGTGACGACAAAGAGGTAGGTACAGCAGTGGCCTACCGTACTGCTATATACAGTATAATGGACCTGGTGGACACTGTCAGCAGACTGCTAAACTACTAGTATAAAAAAAAAGCCACCACAGGTATACAATGTAGATGGATGGATAGTATACTTAATGGATGACGAGTGACGACACAGAGGTAGGTACAGCAGTGGCCTACCGTACTGCTATATACAGTATAATGGACCTGGTGGACACTGTCAGCAGACTGCTAAACTACTAGTATAAAAAAAAGCCACCACAGGTATACAATGTAGATGGATGGATAGTATACTTAATGGATGACGAGTGACGACACAGAGGTAGGTACAGCAGTGGCCTACCGTACTGCTATATACAGTATAATGGACCTGGTGGACACTGTCAGCAGACTGCTAAACTACTAGTATAATAAAAAAAGCCACCACAGGTATACAATGTAGATGGATGGATAGTATACTTAATGGATGACGAGTGATGACACAGAGGTAGGTACAGCAGTGGCCTACCGTACTGCTATATACAGTATAATGGACCTGGTGGATACTGTCAGCAGAATGCTAAACTACTAGTATAAAAAAAAGCTACCACAGGTATACAATGTAGATGGATGGATAGTATACTTAATGGATGACGAGTGACGACACAGAGGTAGGTACAACAGTGGCCTACCGTACTGCTATATACAGTATAATGGACCTGGTGTACACTGTCAGCAGACTGCTAAACTACTAGTATAAAAAAAGCCACCACAGGTATACAATGTAGATGGATGGATAGTATACTTAATGGATGACAAGTGACGACACAGAGGTAGGTACAGCAGTGGCCTACCGTACTGCTATATACAGTATAATGGACCTGGTGGACACTGTCAGCAGACTGCTAAACTACTAGTATAATAAAAAAAGCCACCACAGGTATACAATGTAGATGGATGGATAGTATACTTAATGGATGACGAGTGATGACACAGAGGTAGGTACAGCAGTGGCCTACCGTACTGCTATATACAGTATAATGGACCTGGTGGATACTGTCAGCAGAATGCTAAACTACTAGTATAAAAAAAAGCTACCACAGGTATACAATGTAGATGGATGGATAGTATACTTAATGGATGACGAGTGACGACACAGAGGTAGGTACAACAGTGGCCTACCGTACTGCTATATACAGTATAATGGACCTGGTGTACACTGTCAGCAGACTGCTAAACTACTAGTATAAAAAAAGCCACCACAGGTATACAATGTAGATGGATGGATAGTATACTTAATGGATGACAAGTGACGACACAGAGATAGGTACAGCAGTGGCCTACCGTACTGCTATATACAGTATAATGGACCTGGTGGACACTGTCAGCAGACTGCTAAACTACTAGTATAAAAAAAGCCACCACAGGTATACAATGTAGATGGATGGATAGTATACTTAATGGATGACGAGTGACGACACAGAGGTAGGTACAGCAGTGGCCTACCGTACTGCTATATACAGTATAATGGACCTGGTGGACACTGTCAGCAGACTGCTAAACTACTAGTATAAAAAAAAGCCACCACAGGTGTACAATGTAGATGGATGGATAGTATACTTAATGGATGATGAGTGACGACACAGAGGTAGGTACAGCAGTGGCCTACCGTACTGCTATATACAGTATAATGGACCTGGTGGACACTGTCAGCAGACTGCTAAACTACTAGTATAAAAAAAAAAGCCACCACAGGTATGCAATGTAGATGGATGGATAGTATACTTAATGGATGACGAGTGGCGACACAGAGGTAGGTACAGCAGTGGCCTACCGTACTGCTATATACAGTATAATGGACCTGGTGGACACTGTCAGCAGACTGCTAAACTACTAGTATAAAAAAAAAGCCACCACAGGTATACAATGTAGATGGATGGATAGTATACTTAATGGATGACGAGTGACGACACAGAGGTAGGTACAGCAGTGGCCTACCGTACTGCTATATACAGTATAATGGACCTGGTGGACACTGTCAGCAGACTGCAAAACTACTAGTATAAAAAAAAGCCACCACAGGTATACAATGTAGATGGATGGATAGTATACTTAATGGATGATGAGTGATGACACAGAGGTAGGTACAGCAGTGGCCTACCGTACTGCTATATACAGTATAATGGACCTGGTGGACACTGTCAGCAGACTGCTAAACTACTAGTATAAAAAAAGCCACCACAGGTATACAATGTAGATGGATGGATAGTATACTTAATGGATGACGAGTGACGACACAGAGGTAGGTACAGCAATGGCCTACCGTACTGCTATATACAGTATAATGGACCTGGTGGACACTGTCAGCAGACTGCTAAACTACTAGTATAAAAAAAAAAGCCACCACAGGTATACAATGTAGATGGATGGATAGTATACTTAATGGATGACGAGTGACGACACAGAGGTAGGTACAACAGTGGCCTACTGTACTGCTATATACAGTATAATGGACCTGGTGGACACTGTCAGCAGACTGCTAAACTACTAGTATAAAAAAAAGCTACCACAGGTATACAATGTAGATGGATGGATAGTATACTTAATGGATGACGAGTGACGACACAGAGGTAGGTACAGCAGTGGCCTACCGTACTGCTATATACAGTATAATGGACCTGGTGGACACTGTCAGCAGACTGCTAAACTACTAGTATAAAAAAAAGCCACCACAGGTATACAATGTAGATGGATGGATAGTATACTTAATGGATGATGAGTGACGACACAGAGGTAGGTACAACAGTGGCCTACCGTACTGCTATATACAGTATAATGGACCTGGTGGACACTGTCAGCAGACTGCTAAACTACTAGTATGAAAAAAAAGCCACCACAGGTATACAATGTAGATGGATGGATAGTATACTTAATGGATGACAAGTGATGACACAGAGGTAGGTACAGCAGTGGCCTACCGTACTGCTATATACAGTATAATGGACCTGGTGGACACTGTCAGCAGACTGCTAAACTACTAGTATAAAAAAAGCATCCACAGGTATACAATGTAGATGGATGGATAGTATACTTAATGGATGACGAGTGACGACACAGAGGTAGGTACAGCAGTGGCCTACCGTACTGCTATATACAGTATAATGGACCTGGTGGACACTGTCAGCAGACTGCTAAACTACTAGTATAAAAAAAAGCCACCACAGGTATACAATGTAGATGGATGGATAGTATACTTAATGGATGATGAGTGACGACACAGAGGTAGGTACAGCAGTGGCCTACCGTACTGCTATATACAGTATAATGGACCTGGTGGACACTGTCAGCAGACTGCTAAACTACTAGTATAAAAAAAAAGCCACCACAGGTATACAATGTAGATGGATGGATAGTATACTTAATGGATGACGAGTGGCGACACAGAGGTAGGTACAGCAGTGGCCTACCGTACTGCTATATACAGTATAATGGACCTGGTGGACACTGTCAGCAGACTGCTAAACTACTAGTATAAAAAAAAAGCCACCACAGGTATACAATGTAGATGGATGGATAGTATACTTAATGGATGACGAGTGACGACACAGAGGTAGGTACAGCAGTAGCCTACCGTACTGCTATATACAGTATAATGGACCTGGTGGACACTGTCAGCAGACTGCTAAACTACTAGTATAAAAAAAAGCCACCACAGGTATACAATGTAGATGGATGGATAGTATACTTAATGGATGATGAGTGATGACACAGAGGTAGGTACAGCAGTGGCCTACCGTACTGCTATATACAGTATAATGGACCTGGTGGACACTGTCAGCAGACTGCTAAACTACTAGTATAAAAAAGCCACCACAGGTATACAATGTAGATGGATGGATAGTATACTTAATGGATGACGAGTGACGACACAGAGGTAGGTACAGCAGTGGCCTACCGTACTGCTATATACAGTATAATGGACCTGGTGGACACTGTCAGCAGACTGCTAAACTACTAGTATAAAAAAAAGACACCACAGGTATACAATGTAGATGGATGGATAGTATACTTAATGGATGACGAGTGACGACACAGAGGTAGGTACAGCAGTGGCCTACCGTACTGCTATATACAGTATAATGGACCTGGTGGACACTGTCAGCAGACTGCTAAACTACTAGTATAAAAAAAAGCCACCACAGGTATGCAATGTAGATGGATGGATAGTATACTTAATGGATGACGAGTGACGACACAGAGGTAGGTACAGCAGTGGCCTACCGTACTGCTATATACAGTATAATGGACCTGGTGGTCACTGTCAGCAGACTGCTAAACTACTAGTATTAAAAAAAAAGCCACCACAGGTATACAATGTAGATGGATGGATAGTATACTTAATGGATGACGAGTGACGACACAGAGGTAGGTACAGCAGTGGCCTACCGTACTGCTATATACAGTATAATGGACCTGGTGGACACTGTCAGCAGACTGCTAAACTACTAGTATAAAAAAAAGCCACCACAGGTATACAATGTAGATGGATGGATAGTATACTTAATGGATGATGAGTGACGACACAGATGTAGGTACAGCAGTGGCCTACCGTACTGCTATATACAGTATAATGGACCTGGTGGACACTGTCAGCAGACTGCTAAACTACTAGTATAAAAAAAAAGCCACCACAGGTATACAATGTAGATGGATGGATAGTATACTTAATGGATGACGAGTGACGACACAGAGGTAGGTACAGCAGTGGCCTACCGTACTGCTATATACAGTATAATGGACCTGGTGGACACTGTCAGCAGACTGCTAAACTACTAGTATAAAAAAAAGCCACCACAGGTATACAATGTAGATGGATGGATAGTATACTTAATGGATGACGAGTGACGACACAGAGGTAGGTACAGCAGTGGCCTACCGTACTGCTATATACAGTATAATGGACCTGGTGGACACTGTCAGCAGACTGCTAAACTACTAGTATAAAAAAAAGCCACCACAGGTATACAATGTAGATGGATGGATAGTATACTTAATGGATGACGAGTGACGACACAGAGGTAGGTACAGCAGTGGCCTACCGTACTGCTATATACAGTATAATGGACCTGGTGGACACTGTCAGCAGACTGCGAAACTACTAGTATAAAAAAAAGCCACCACAGGTATACAATGTAGATGGATGGATAGTATACTTAATGGATGACGAGTGACGACACATAGGTAGGTACAGCAGTGGCCTACCGTACTGCTATATACAGTATAATGGACCTGGTGGACACTGTCAGCAGACTGCTTAACTACTAGTATAAAAAAAAAGCCACCACAGGTATACAATGTAGATGGATGGATAGTATACTTAATGGATGACGAGTGACGACACAGAGGTAGGTACAGCAGTGGCCTACCGTACTGCTATATACAGTATAATGGACCTGGTGGACACTGTCAGCAAACTGCTAAAAAACTACTAGTATAAAAAAAAAAGCCACAGGAGTGCTTTTCAGGCAGACAAACGTATACTGGTGGTCATTGTCAGCAAAACTCTGCACTGTACTCCTGCTATAGCTGCTCCCCAGTCCCCACAATTAAGCAGTGTGAGCAGTGCACTCAGCACAGATAAATCATGCAGCACACTGAGCATAGATATGGTATGGAGCGTTTTTTTCAGGCAGAGAAGAGAACGGATAAAAAACTGGTGGTCACTATCAGCAAAACTCTGCACTGTAGTGTACTCCTCCTAAGTCCTAACAGCTGCTCCCCCATCCTCCCCACAATAGTAAAATAAACAAGCAAAAAAGCAATCAGATCAACTGTCTCCTCTCGTATATAAACGGAGAGGACGCCAGCCACGTCCTCTCCTTATCAATCTCAATGCACGTGTGAAAATGGCGGCGACGCGCGGCTGCTTATATAGAATCCGAATCTCGTGAGAATCCGACAGTGGGATGATGACGTTCGGGCGCGCTCGGGTTAGCCGAGCAAGGCGGGAGGATCCGAGTCTGCTCGGACCCATGTAAAAAAAGGTAAAGCTCGGGTGGGTTCGGTTTCTCGGAAACCGAACCCGCTCATCACTACTTCAAACACTGCCAAACATAGCTGGCTGGGACTCAATGGCAGCTGGTGTGGCTCCCCTATTTGAATTTTGGACTGTGCTGCAGTCCCACCTCTGGAGCCACCTTTGCTTTCAACCTTATCAGTTTTTGCTTCACATTGTTTACTCACACTCCTTCTTTCTTTGTTTACTAATCTCTCCTTATGTCTTAATGTACTCATAGCTTTATTTAATTCTACTGCCAATTCCAGAGCTGAATCTCTCTCTCTCTCTCTCTCTCTCTCTCACCTTGATGTGCAGGACACTCAGAACCTACCTATCCAACTCTATCTCAACTGTAACTGCTCCTACTATACTCTCTCTAACTGTCACTTCAGACTTTCCCTATGCTCATCTCCTTAGATGAGTATGGTGAATTGTAGGGCAGTAGTTCATTTGTCTGCAACAGCCTGAGAAGCTCCAGCAATCTAATTGATTATTACATCGCATTTGCAGGATAATACACATATATCTGTTTTTATTTAAATGCTGTGTTTACATACCGTACCTACCACAGATAGTTGAGAGCTGTGGACAGAGCGTATCTACACCTTGGCCAGGATGGCACTTGCCAGGGGCACCAGCTGAAGAGGTGTACCGCCTGGCAGTGCTACCCGTAGCCAGGGGGTAGAATCACCTAGCAGAGGCTTTACCTACTGTCCCCTTCCCCCCTCCCCATTGTTGCCAGGAGTTCGGCTGGGAACTGTAGTTTATTTAGTACGTCTTCTTCGCTGTAATGCGGCGCGGTGGGACACCAGCACTAGCAATAGTGGGTGGCTGCTGTGCGAGTCTCTGAGAGAGCCACTGCTGAGAGGGTGGCAGAGGCGGATCCAGGAAAAAATGACAGGGGGGGCACCTTGTGCACGCCTTCGGCATGCGGTCCCATGAAGGTGCGCGTGGCCTCACAACAAGGGCAGTAGGAGGAGGGAAGGGGGGATATGGAGGGTAGGGCAGCAGCAGTGGCGTAACTACTGCCCCCGCAGCCCTCGCGGTGGCTTGGGGGCGAGGGGCTGCGGGGGCGCCACTGATTACAGCAGACTGACATGCGGACGAGCGCCCGCATGTCAGTCTGCTTTCTCCTTCCCGCCGCCGCTTGTTGGAGGGACACGGACGGCACAGCGTGTGCCTCTCCTGTGTCCCTCCTGCATCATCTCCGGCGGCCGCGGGTCTAATAGGGGGAAGTGCCGTCCGTGAGCTCTAATTGGCTCACGGACGGCACTTCCCCCTATTAGACCCGCGGCCGCCGGAGATGATGCAGCAGGAGGGACACAGGAGAGGTGATCTGTGACCTCCGTGTCCCTCCAATAAGCGGCGGCGGCGGCGGCACTGGGGGGAATATCTGGCACTGGGGGGGGGGGGATGTCTGGCACTGGGGCATATATGGCTCTGGGGGGGAGATGTCTGGCACTAGGGGGGATATCTGGCAATGGGGCATATATGGCACTGGGGGGGAGATGTCTGGCACTAGGGGGGATATCTGGCACTGGGGCATATATGGCACTGGGGGGGGGATGTCTGGCACTGGGGGGGATATCTGGCACTGGGGGGGGATGTCTGGCACTGGGGCATATATGGCACTGGGGGGGAGATGTCTGGCACTAGGGATATCTGGCACTGGGGCATATATGGCACTGGGGGGGGATATCTGGCACTGGGGGGGGGATGTCTGGCACTGGGGGGATATCTGGCACTGGGGGGGGGGTGTCTGGCACTGGGGGGGATATCTGGCACTGGGGGGGGATGTCTGGCACTGGGGCATATATGGCACTGGGGGGGATGTCTGGCACTGGGGCATATATGGCACTGGGGGGGGGGATGTCTGGCACTGGGGGGGATATCTGGCACTGGGGGGGGGATGTCTGGCACTGGGGCATATATGGCACTGGGGGGGGGATGTCTGGCACTAGGGGGGATATCTGGCACTGGGGGAATATCTGGCACTGGGGGCATATGTGGCACTGGGGGGGAATATATGGCACTGGCGGCATATCTGGCACGGGGGGAATATCTGGCACTGGGGGCATATGTGGCACTGGGGGGGAATATCTGGCACTGGGGGCATATGTGGCACTGGGGGGGGGTATATGTGTACCTGGCACATGGGGGGGGCTATATTTGGCACCGGGGGCATGTGAGTACCTGGCACCGTTGGGGAATATCTGGCACTGGGGTCATATGTGGCACTGGGAGCACAGCCCTAGCAACAAGGACTACCTCCTAGCAACGAGCATGACACCCAGTGCATGAAACACCTGACAACGAGCATGACACCCAGTGCATGAAACACCTGGCAACGAGCATGACACCCAGTGCATGAAACCCCTGAGAACGAGAAGGTAATTGAAAAGTAATTAGAAGCCTTACTGTAGGACTTAATGTGTAATGGGCATTACGGTGTGTGGCATAATGTATCACGGACATTGCGGTGTGTGTCATAATGTGTCACAGGCATTACGGTGTATGGTATACTATATCACGGGCATTGTGGTATAATGTCTCAAGGTCATTGCGGTGTGTGTCATAATGTGTCACAGGCATTGTATGTGCTATAATGTATCAGGGGCATTGCAGTGTATAGCATAATGTATAACGGGCATTGCGATTCCTGTCATAATGTGTCGGGGGCATTACGGTGTGTGGCATAATGTGTCACAGGCATTACGGTGTGTGGCATAATGTGTCACAGGCATTACGGTGTGTGGCATAATGTGTCGGGGGCATTATGGTGTGTGGCATAATGTGTCATGTGCATTATTGTGTGTGGAATAATGTCTAAGGGCCATTGCAGTATGTGGCATAATGTATACTGGGCATTACTATAAGGAGGAAAAATGACAAATAATGTAAGGGGCATGAATCAGGATTATTTTTCTTTCCTGTGGTGGCTAACGTCTGGGCGTGCAGGTTGCAAAACTGGGGTATAAGGTAGTCTTTTCCTGCAATACCACGCCCCTTTATGAGAAACCACGCCCATTCCAACAAAACCACGCCCCTTTTTTGCGGCGCATATTTATCCCTTTCTTGCTCCCAATTATGCGGCGGGTGGGGGTGGGGGTGGGGGAGGGGGCGCCAAAGAATTTTTTGGCTTGGGGGAGAAAAATTTCTAGTTACGCCACTGGGCAGCAGTGAGGGGGGTCTCCTCCATATAGGAGGGCAGCAGTGGGAGGAGGGAAGGGGGATATGGAGGGTAGGGCAGCAGTGAGGGGGTCTCCTCCATATGGAAGGCCAATAGTGGGGGGGGGGGGTTATTCTACAGAGGGGAGGGAAGCACCAACTAGCTATATATACACACATTAATACAGTTACATACATACATTATGTGTGCTTAATTATAAAAACGTCCAGACTGACAGAAGTTGATCCAAGAGTTCAATAAAGACTATATTCCTCTGAGCTTAAATGCACCCAGCTAATTATATTCAAAAGTCACCAGTAATTATGTCCAAATATCTGTGTGTATCAGAATCAAACGGTCACAGGTAACTTAATCACTCTGTCCCTTATGCTTATAGTGAGGGACCTATTTACAGGTACGAGGAGTTTGTGCAGCCTGAGCGTCCCCGGGTATGCACAGTCTGCATAGCTGATATTCGTTACCTGCAGACCGGGACGGTATCCTGGAATCGGCTGGCGGCTTCTATCTGTGCGGCTGAATGTATTAGCACTGGTGGGAAGCTTCCGTCTGAGCCGCAAGCAGCTTCAACAGGCGGGTTGTCTCTCCTGATGCTCCCGTTCAAAATAGCCAAGCACTAAGCCGCTCCAGCCTGCAGAAATCTCTCCACCGCGGCACTGACACGATGGTGACTTAGCCCTTACGATCAGTGGCTTAAAGATGCCGGGTGTTTTGGATATGCCAGACAAGGATGCGTCCTCCTGTGCCTCTCTCCTCTCAATGGTGGAATCGCCAGTCCGCTCTGCTCGCCTCCCACTGGCTCCCAGCTTCTAACACACTGGCCGCGGCTGCAGCGTACTGTAATGAGTCAGTCTGACTCATTAGTACAGGTTGAGTATCCCATATCCAAATATTCCGAAATACGGAATATTCCGAAATACAGACTTTTTTGAGTTAGAGTGAGATAGTGAAATCTTTGTGTTTTGATGGCTCAATGTACACAAACTGTTTAATACACAAAGTTATTAAAAATATTGTATTAAATGACCTTCAGGCTGTGTGTATAAGGTGTATATGAAACCTAAATTAATTGTGTGAATATAGACACACTTTGTTTAATGCACAAAGTTATAAAAAATATTGGCTAAAATGACCTTCAGTCTGTGTGCATAAGGAGTATATGGAACATAAATGCATTCTGTGCTTAGATTTAAGTACCATCACCATGATATCTCATTATGGTATGCAATTATTCCAAAATACGGAAAAATCCGATATCCAAAATACCTCTGGTCCCAAGCATTTTGGATAAGGGACACTCAACCTGTACTGCTGCCGTCGCCACTAGACCCTTCATCGCGACGGGCGCCAGTGAACTGCACTGTCCGCGCCGCCGCTTCTTTTTTCAAGGGACTGTTGTTGTTGTTGTTGTTTTTTAAGTGCCAGACATGACAGGGGGGGCACGGGCCTGTGTGCCCCCCCCCCCCTGGATCCGCCACTGGAGGGTGGCCAGTAGGTAAAGTCTCTGCCAGGTGATTCTACCCCCTGGCCGTGAGTGGCACTTCCAGGCGGTGCCTCTACTAAGCTGGTGCCCCTGGCGAATGCCATCCTGGCATATATAGGGTTAAAAAGCCCTTCTAGTCACGCCGCACGGTGTCTTTATGTGCAACCGTTTTGGTTTAAATTCGTCTAAGTCACATTGCTATGGAAATAGGACACACGACCAGCTTATGTTGATTAAAACGCTATGTGGCATGCCTATATTCTGTGTGCTACTGAGGCTGTGTCTGCATACGAAAAGCTACGTTATAGTGATTTCCAGGAAAACACTGTAACATTGCATTTTGTATGCAGATACAGTCTCAGTCGCACACAGAATACAGTAATGCCACATATCGCTTTAAACAACATAAATTGCTTGTGCGTCCTAGTCATATAGCAATGTGAGCAGGACACATCTGCATGTAAGCCAATTCTCACCTACATAATTCTTCAAGTGCCCATTAATTGTTACGCTTTTGGTGGAGGTTTTGTCTCTTTAAGCCTAAGAGCTAACAGACCTGTACCCATGATAAAAGCATAGATTGTGAGTAAAATCTATGCAATACTTGTTGACAATGGATGGAGAGCAATTCCCATGTTTTTGTCAATCTAGCATCTATCACATTGTTCTCCATGCATTCACCTAGTATTTATTATACCTACCTCTCTGGAATCCCTATCACTGGGAATGTGGCACAAAAATTTCCTGCAGATTTGCACATGTGCAGTAGAAAAATCACTGGTAATATGGTGTCTGTACCATGGTGGTCATTCCGAGATGTTCGCTCGCTAGCAGTTTTTAGCAGGCGTGCAAACGCTATACCGCCTCCCACTGGGAGTGTATTTTAGCTTAGCAGAAGTGCGAACAAAAGGATCGCACAGCGGATACAAAAAAAATTTGTGCAGTTTCAGAGCAGCTTCATACCTACTCAGCGCTTGCGATGACTTCAGACTGTTCAGTTCCTGTTTTGACATCACGGACACGGCCTGCATTCGTCCAGCCATGCTTGCATTTTTCCTGGCACGCCTGCGTTTTTTCGAACACTCCCTGAAAACGGTCAGTTGACACCCAGAAACGCCCTCTTCCTGTCAATCACTCTGCGGCCAGCAGTGCGACTGAAAAGCTTTGCTAGACCTTGTGTGAAACGACATTGTTCGTTGTAATAGTACGACACGCGTGTGCATTGAGCTGCATATGCATGCGCATTAGTGTCGTTTTTTTGACTGATCGCTGCACTGCGAACGAAATCTGCTAGCGAACAACTTGAATGACCACCCAAATTCCTTGAGACAAGCGCATGCACAGTAGACTCACACATGCACCATTGTTAAGGAGAAAGATAAAGTGGAGAGATTAAGTGCTAACCAATGAGCTTCAAACTGTCATTTTACATGCTGTTTGAGGAATTATATAAGCTTTATTTCTCTCCACTTTATCTCTCTCCAAGCTTTGATAAATCTCCCCCTAAGTGTCAAATAGATAATGCAGTGAACAGTAGGAGTCTGGAGTATGTATATCATACTTGCCTACATTGTGGCTCTGGGAGGGAGCAGCCAGGTTGTCACAGCAGGGGGGCGTGGCAGAGCATGAGGGGGAGTGGCATGCCCAGATCAAGTTATATAGAGGTGGGACAGGGGCGGGACCACACGATTGTGTCATCATAGCCCTGCCCCCTCCACACAATGCTGAGTATTACCAGCATTGAAGGGCAGGGAATGGGCCATGATGACGTGTTTCTACGTGAATTGCATCATCAGACCCCTGGAACACCCACTTTGGCCTGCGACGCTAGGTGTTTCATTGGTAATGCTGGTGAGATGTGGGGGGTGATGGTGGACCCTCCGGGCCGTTCCGGGAGAGTAGGCAAGTATGATGTATATAAAGCTCAGTCTGTACATTTTTGTGATACAAGAACATTATTGTAGTCCTCCTTATAATTATGATTACTCAACACTGCAGATATTATGCTGCATGTATAGTCACTATATACAATACGATATAGAATGATCGGCAGAGTATTTTGTACTAAAGCTGCCTACTGTACAAGAAAACATTACATAAGAAAACTATGATAAAATGATAAATTGATAAAGCATCAAGGGAATTCCACAACCTAAAATCAGTAAACATCTGCTGTATGAAGATGGTAATTATCCATACAAACAAAAGAATTTATAAATCCTAAATTTGAGAGAAGGCGCCGCAAAATACATTAATCATCTGAGGAAGCTTGCTGAATAAAAATGATGAGCTTTTAAGAACCAACCCTACAGAGGCATTTTGATTTTATGCTATATTGATTTCAATCTGTTCACATTCTATCTACATTTTTAATACTTTGTTGGCACCAAACAAAATCTACAGTTTTTTTAATAATGTAAAGGTAGAAATGAAAAGAGTTATCCAAACTGTAAGTGCATCAAACACTAGAGCTGGGTCCTGTGTGATATCCGGATAATATATAGACAGTGTCTAGTTAGACAGCCAATAGGTAGACACCATATGTTAGACAGACATTAAGTCGACAGAGTCAAAAGGCTGACATGAAAAGGGTAGACAGCTCAAAAGGTCGACAGGGTCAAAAGGTCAACATAAAAATGGTTGACATAAAAAAGGTAGACACAGATTGACATGAAAAGGGTAGACAGTTCAAAAGGTCGACAGGGTCAAAAGGTCGACATACAAATGGTTAACATAAAAAAGGTAGACACAGGTTGACATGAAAAAGGTAGATGGGTCAAAAGGTCGACATGAAAATGGTCGACATGAAAATGGTCGACATAAAAAAGTAGACAGTTTTTTTAAAAAATTACATGTTTTTGGACTTTTTCATACCTTCTCTATTCATGTCGGCGTAGAGTTGGTTACAAACCTTGTGGAAAGCCACCGAACCCTAAAAATGGTGTATACCTTTTTATGTCGACCATTTTCATGTTGACCTTTTAAACCTGTCTACCTTTTGACCCTGTTGACCTTATGTAATGTCTACTTTTTTCATGTCTACCTTTTGACCCTGTCGACCTTTTGACTTTCTTACATGTGGTGTTTGTCTATTGACTGTCTAACTAGAGACTGTCTATCTGTTATACCACACCCGTCCTGTGCATGCAGTTTCCCGACTATTGGGAACTGCAGTAAAGATTGTTGATGCAATACTATTCAGGACCTAAGACCATTGGTAGCACCCTACCAAGATTTTACTTAACCACATATTTTTGCAATTTCAGGCTTCTCTGAAATTGATAGCAGCTGGAAGATTATTTTCCAGCAGCCACACAGTGGACATTTCTGATTGTAGCATCAGATTTGACCATGGGGGTCATTCTGACCCGATCGCACGCTGCAGTTTATCTCAGCAGCGCGATCGGGTCAGAAGTGCACATGCGCTGGCAGGCAGAGACGGTCGCTGGGCGGGGGAGCGGAACAGCGGTATTTGGCTGCCATTTCGTGGGCGCGGTCCGTCCAATGCAGGCATGGCCGGACCATGTTGGGGGCAGGCCGCAGTGGCTGCATGATGTCACACGCAGCCGCTGCGGGCCGGGGAGCGACAAGTAGCTCCCGGCCAGCTTGCTAAAGCTGCGCTGGCCGGGAGCTACTCCTATAGTGCAAAAGCATCGCCGCTGTGCGATGCTTTTGCACTTCTGCAGGGGGGGTCGACACTGACATGCGGGACGGGATAGCCCTGTGCTGGGCGTCCCCCCGCATGTCTATGGACATGATCGTAGCCCTGCAAAATTTTGCAGGGCTACGATCAACTCGGAATGACCCCCCATGTCAGAGAAAGCCACCTGGTGCAGTCACATCTGATACCAGGTAAGTGATTAAAGAAGTCTTCATATCTCCATAGTCTACTGTATATCCCACTACAGTTGAAATTAAATAAACCAGTTTTTAGCTAAATCTCATACATTTTGAATAGCAATATGTTTTTTTTTAAATAAAATTAGCGTCAGTAATAATATTGACTGTCCGTGTTCATTATCTCCAAAAATACAAATTATAAACAGAATAGTAAAAATTAAATAAGCACCACAATTTGTAATTACATAAAGATAATGACAGTGAAACCCAAATGTTCGGGAACTTGTCTGTGAGGCTCCTTTTAGATCACTATGAAGAAAATTCTTTGTACACCAAGGATCAAAGGAAACTCGTCTAGAACTACTGCAGTAAAATGAGCAACTAAAAACAAAAACACCTTTTAACTCAGGTATATTTTCCCTTTATGTTGTAAGCTTGCTTTTAAATACTTAAGAACAGACTTTTCATAAAACCATCAAACATTGTTACAATGAATCTTGCACATATACATAATCTGACAAAGAAAGGAGAAAAGAAGACTCTTTTGTGGGTGCACTCTTAAATGGTCTTAAAGTATGAAGATAAGATAATTGGTAAAATAATTTAATTTTTATTGGTATTACAAATAAAACAAGTAGTAGTTGAATATACAAGTGAAAAAGAGAAAGAGGAAAAACAAGGGGGGAGGAGGGAGAAAGGGAAAAACTGGATCCAATGATACGAATATTGATATTGGATAATGGTTCCAAGCTGTCCGGGTTTGATCAAAATTCAATTATACAATGAATCTACAGACGAGTCTCAACTATAAGCCTATGAAAAAGAGAATATTCTTTGAATTATTCAAATATTTTGATACTCTGTGCCTCAATGAAGGTTTATGATTAAAGACTGAATGGAAACAGTATAGGTTATCCTGTCAATAGTGTTGAAAGAGATAGAATTAAAAAAAGATGAATCTGCTTTCAGTGTTAGATACTGAGCATGAGCGTCTGAGAAGTTTCTACTAAACTGAGTATTCCTCAAGAGTCTCCCACTCGAGTACTGACTCAGCCCAACACTGATTAGCTTCCAAGATTGGATGGGTTCGGGCATTTCCAGTGTGGTATGATAGTAGAAACGGTAACCATTAATCTTTTGCTCTGGAATCACTGATGAAAATTCACAAAATTCAGCAGATTAGATGTAATAAGAATTTTGACAGTGCTGAGTCAAAGAAGGGAAACAAGTTATTGTAGTGGATCTGCTGCCAATGTTAGATGGGGGTATAATACCCCTGAACCAATGGTGAGAGTCCAGAAAAATAGTTTAGTAAAGAAGAAATGTGGAAATAAGTGCTAACGAGAGAAAGGCTCAAAATGGTGCAGGTCTCTAAATATATATCCAATACAGTATACGAGATAAAACAATTAGATAGTTAATGGTATAGCAGTATATAGATATTGCAATATTTCGGATATAACAATAGTTCAAAAAATATCAATAGTTTAGATATGACAGCTGTTTTAAAGCATGCATAGAGCTGTACAGATTATCAATACACAAGAGGAGCAGGTATTTAACTTGATATAATGTAGCTCTACAATGACTAAAAAGTAGCCATGTATAAATGGGTAAAGAGAAACATTCAACACTGTGGTTGGAATAGGTGTGCTGAATGTATAAATGCCGTGGAATAAATACTGTGGCTAGAATGGGTGTACTGAATGTACAAATGCCGTGAAAGATAGAATAAATGGCTAATAACAATAAATACGTCCTTCAAGCCTACTGCTGTGATAAAATATGTCAGGATTAATTGAATGCTACACAATAGAGACAATAGCAGCAGCGATTCCACTGTGTGTATTAGGCACAATAAGCGGGTAACTCTGTGAACAGATATTACCCGCTTTGAGCCTTTTGAGCCTTTCTCTCGTTAGCACTTTTTTCCACATTTCTTCTTTACTAAACTATTTTTCAGGACTCTCACCATTGATTCACAGGTATTATACCCCTGTCTAACATTGGCATCAGATCCACTACAATAACTTGTTTCCCTTCTTTGACTCAGCACTGTCAAAATTCTTATTACATCTAATCTGTTGAATTTCGTGAATTCTCCTCAGTGATCCCAGAGCAAAAGATTAATGGTTACCGTTTCTACTATCATACCACACTGGAAATGTCCGAACCCATCCGATCTTGGAAGCTCATCAGTGTTGGGCTGAGTCAGTACTCGAGTGGGAGACTCTTGAGGAATACTCAGTTTAGTAGAAACTTCTCGGACGCTCATGCTCAGTGTCTAAAACTGAAAGCAGTTTCATCTTTTTTTCATTCTATCGCATTCAACACTATTGGCATGATAACCTGTACTGTTTCCATTCAGTCTTTAATCATAAACCTTCATTGAGGAACAGAGTATCAAAATATTTGAATAAATCAAAGAATATTCTCTTTTTCATAGGCTTATAGTTGAGACTCGTCTGTAGATTCATTGTATAATTGAATTTTGATCAAACCCAGACAGCTTGGAACCATTATCCAATATCAATATTAGTATCATTGGTTCCAGTTTTTCCCTTTCTCCCCCCCCCCTTGTTTTTCCTCTTTCTATTTTTCACTTGTATATTCAACTACTACTTGTTTTATTTGTAATACCAATAAAAATTCAATGATTTTACCAATTATCTTATCTTCATACTTTAAGACCATTTAAGAGTGCACCCACAAAAGAGTCTTCTTTTCTCCTTTCTTTGTCATATGTATCATTACTGACTCAGGGTGCATCCCAAAAATCCAAGATTGATCAGGAAACACTACATTTTCCATCTCTAGCATTGTATTTTGGTACCTATACTATCTACTCTATATTTCATTATTTTCCTGTGCGGTATACCCCCATACATGAACATATGCATAATCTACAAAGTTCTGTATATATTGTATCCATTTCATACAGGCTATATGCAGGGAAAATAGAAAAGTATCTACTGTAGCTGATACCTTTTTATAAAACTACAAACTTTAATATGTGTTAAAAACACATAGGGGTAAGTGTAATGGATACCAGTTTCTGGCAAGCCTGCGTAGCAACTCTCCAAGTGTAACAGACGGGGAGTTACAAACGGCTTATGAGGAGCAAGGAGTTGGTGGCTAGGAGAGAGGATAGCGAGATTTTTCAAATGGTGAGTTTGATAATTAAATACTGGGGTATATTCAATTAAAGTCGATCCATTCCAACATGTATTTGTCGGAATGGATCCGACAACCCTGATTCAATCCCATCTAAAATTTGACTTTTTCAAGTCGAATTTAGATGGGATGCAGAGGAGGAAAAGGGGGCGAGCCGCGGGGGGACAGCCGGCGGGCATACAGAGAGATCAGCGCTATGGAGTAGCGCTTCAGCAGGATGTCACTCAGCCCACTGACCTCATGGCAGCTTCCACCCGGCTCCAGCAGCGTGCTGGAGCTGGGTGGAAGCTGCCGTGAGGTCGGGCGGGTGAGTGATATCCAGCTGCAGGATTACTGTAGCGCTGATCTCTCTGTATGCCCACCGGCTGTCCCCCCCCCCCCCCCCCGTCTCCCTGCGGCTCCCCCTCCCTCGCCTCCTCTGGGTCTGCATCTCAGTCCGACATCATTTTGATGTCGGACTGAGATACTGAGATGATCAAAAAGGGGGCCAAAACCTGTCGAATTTGGCCCTGTTTTCGACATCAGCATGTGGATCGGCAGCTATGTCGCAGAATTACATGCTTTTCGACAAGTCGAAAAATTTAGCAAAATATTAAAAAGTCGAAAACTGCCGTCTTTTTCGACAGACGGCAGTTTTCGACTTCAATTGAATATACCCGAGTACGCTGACTTTGGTAAAATGTATTGATTATGATATTTTGTATGCATTTTTTTTTATCCCTTGTCATTTCTGTCTGTCTTTCCTGTGCTCTTTGTGTATGAGTGGTATGTAAGTAGTAATAATGTCTGTTTTTTCTGTGTTTGTTTTTTAGTGTTATCTATTGTTTGTTTATTGTGTGCAGTAGCATGGTAAATAGGTGGATTCAGAGACAGGATATTGTGGGGGAGGAAGAGATAGAAAGTGTATTGGAGGAGCGTGGAGATGAGGATGTGGAAAATGTGGAAGTGCTTGAACAGTCTATTTTTATTATTATTATTATTATTATTATTATTAAAGGTTTACTCCCACAAGTCCAAGCAATAGTTAGGTAAATCTTTTACATTACTGGTGCCTTCTTATTTTCCACCACCACACCACCTCAAACGAAGCCCTGCTAAACATTAGTAACTAACCCAGGAGGGTGAGGAAGTAGCTGGTATGCATTCCTAAAATGAAAAATATGATACATTCAGCATTTTGAATTGTTGACATTGGTCACATTTTTAGGTATACATTTTTTTTAGTTTTTGTTTTTCATTAAAAAATACATCCTGTACAGATTATTTTCTTGACATGGATAACAATATTTTTAAATTAAACACAAGTTATAATGAATAAGGAAAGTACAGTGTGGGCACTAATAAACTAACTAGATCCACCAAAATACACAATGCCATAACGAGAAATTGGTGCCCACTCTCCCACCATATTTAAAATAGAGACAGTGCGGGCCAAAGGCACTCTCCAACAATATAGGGGCATGGCCACAGAATCGTACCAATTCACATTACAAGGCAGAGTAGTACCCTTATAAACATCACACTATGGCAGAGCCTCTTATACACATTAAACCACAGTTGAGCCCCTGATACATATTATGCCAGGAAGAGCCCCTGATACACATGCCAGGTAGAGCCCCTGATACATAATATGCCAGGTAGAGCCCCTGATACACATTATGCCAGGTAGAGCCCCTAATACATATTATGCAAGGTAGAACCCCTCATACATATTATGCAAGGTAGAACCCCTTATACCCATTAGGCCAGGTAGAGTCCCTAATACATATTATGCAAAGTAGAGACTATATTTTGCTAGATAGAGCCCCTGATACACATTATCACAGGCAAAGCCCCTGATACACATTATCCAAGGTAGAGCCCACATTATGCCAGGTAGAAAGCCTAATACACATTATGCCAGGTAAAGCCCACATTAGGTCAGGTAGAGTGACTGATACACATTATGTCAGGCAGAGCCCTTGATATACCTTATGCCAGGTAAAGCCCACATGCCAGATAGAGCCCACATGCCAGGTAGAACTTCTGATACACATTATGCCAGGCAGTACCCAATGTATGTGTGTAAGAGTAGGGGATGTAATGTCAGTGTGTGTGTATAACAGCATAGTGAAGTGTCAATGTATGTGTCTGTGTGTGTATGTGTGTAAGATCAGGGTGTAGTGTCAGTCATGAGTGTGTGTGTGTGTGTGTGTGTGTGTGTGTGTGTGTGTGTGTGTGTGTGTGCATCTCTCTTAGCACCCCTCAGCAACTATGCTGTAACTTACATTAAATATCCCTAGTGGTGAGCAGCAGCAGATGGCTCCTCTAACTACAAAGTACCATCTCACAATGCAAAAGAGCAGGGAGGGGGGGGGGGGGGCAGAGCACACAGGGGAACAGACTGACTGTCCAGTGCTACCTACTAAAATGTATATACAGCAGACTACGCTGCAGCAGGTTGCACTTAGGTGACCATTCACCCGCTGCAGCATACCGCTGCCGCACATAGCATTGTCGAACTGTCAGAGTTTACAAAAGTGGGGGCCTGGACTGCATATCCCACTACCAAAGATACCAAGAGGTGCTATCATGCTGATGCTTCTAATACTATGCTGGAGGAAGAGAGATGCAGATGCACACTCTTAGCACTAAGAACACTGATAGTAAAAATTATTTAAATAAACTCTCACAATTAACATGGAGTATAATTGAAGTTCTTAGCACACATTTGCGCAAATATGCGGGCCCATGTACCGCAGCCAGGTGACTTCATCACATGGGTCCCTAACATTCCTAATACTATTACATTCTATAAATTTATTCAGGACTTACCTCTAAATAAGGCCTTATCAATGTGTGATCTGAAATGGAGGAACCCAGCTAATCAAAACATATGAGGGTGAATTGGAGGAGTGCCAATACCAGAGGAAGGAGGCCTTGCCTTCCAGTGTACAATATATACACAAATATAGTGGAAAAAAAGGGGGGGGGGGGGCTGGACTGCACATCCCACTACCAAAGATACCATATTTGCGCAAATGTGTGTTAAGAACTTCAATTATACTCCATGTTAATTGTGAGGGTTTATTTACATTATTTTTTACTATCAGTGTTCTTAGTGCTAAGAGTGTGCATCTGCATCTCTCTTCCTCCACCATAGTATTAGAAGCATCAGCATGATAGCACCTCTTGGTATCTTTGGTAGTGGGATGTGCAGTCCAGCCCTCCCCCCCCCCCCTTTTTCCACTATATTTATGTAGAAAGGAATTCATTAAATTGTAATTAAGTAGTTTTATTTGATGACGAGAGTGGGTTTTGAAGGATTGATAGGCTTCAGAGAGGGATTGTTGCATTTCTATGTATGATTGGGTGTATTTATTTTTAAAGGCAGGTCGTAGAGCAATCTGGGTGAAGGAGAACCAGAGTAGGGCATGGCCAGAAATAAGGATAGGTTCAATGACAGACTCTATTTCTGTGGGGAATAAGTGCTGTGAAATAAACATATAATCGATTCTTGAGAATGTGTCATGTGCTGCGGAGTGGCAAGAGAATTCCCTATCAATGGGCTGGAGAGCACGCCAGATGTAAATTAATTGAAGGCTTTTGAAAAATGTAGAACACCAAATTTGGGCAGGTGGTGGAATGTATTGGGAGGACAGGAACAATCTAAGTAGGGAGATGACACTAAATTGAAATTGCCACAAATAATGAGGTTATCGCTACTGAAAGGAATCTGCTTAGTCAATAAATTCAGGAAAAAAGCTCTGTTATATATATTCGGGGTGTAAATATTGCAAAAAATGAAGGTAAGTTTCTTAATAGATAATTTAACAATAAGATAACGACTATTAGGGTCGGCTTCAAAAGAGAGTACTTGAATATTAAGGTTAAGTTTCGCTAATACAACCACTCCTCTAGATTGGGAATTAAAAGGTGCAGCCGCTATCAAGGACCAGTGTGACATCTGCAGTTTCAGGGGATTCTGGTTGGGTCCTGCAAAAAAGCTATGCTAATGTTCGATTTAGTTAAATACATAAAGATTTTGTGATATTTTTCTGGAGAATTAATACCACCAACGTTCAATGTACCAATTTTAAGCTACAGCCATTTACATACCAGGAAGGGGTATAAAGCAAGAATTGAGTGCTATAGATATTGACAATACAGATCAGTCATTGTAAATTGGAGTTGGGGAAAGTAGAGGGAGGGGCATAGGAGCAATCTAAATACACATAGTAAAGTATGAAAATGGTTTGAAATTCAAATAAACTTCCAGGATATAAGTATAACATAGTGAGAGCACAACACAAATAATGAACAGGTGCAATATTCCAGGCAAAGCCCAGCTGTGGCATCTATAATATCTAGATGAATATAACATAAGAGAGCCACCATGAATATTGTCAGAGGGTATCCACAACATATATCATTATATGACTGGGTCGGAGAACAAACAGTTCTTGAAAAAACACATACAAATATAAAAAGCAATTGCATAAACACATTGTCAGAAAATATGTTATAATATGTTATAAGGCCCTGTAAAAAAGTAAAAGACATGAAGTAATACTAGGCAGATTACCCAATATCAAGACATGATGAGATCAGAATTCAAACAGGATATATCAGAAACAAATGAAAAGATAAAATACTAACAATTTGAAGAATAAGTAAATACTAAAGAGAGAGGCAGTCAAAAAGAGCTTCAGGATTCTGCAGCAATCAAATCATCAGTGATGTCGGCATGGTCATCTGTGGAGTCTTCTCGGAGGTATGCGGCAGCATCCTCAGGAGTAGTGAAATCTATGTGTTTGTCACCATCATAAATATGGAGTTTGGCTAGGTAATCTGCGAATCTGTGTTTAGCTATCACTAACTTCATGCAAATGGGGTTAAAAGCTTTCCGTGCCCTTGTAAGTTCAGCTGAAAAGTCCTGGAATATAAGTAAGCCGTTGTTCTCCCATTGTACGGAATGGAGTCTCCAAAATGCTGTCCAAAAAGCAACTTTGTGGAGGTAATTTGGACACCTAAATAGGGTGACACGGGGCGGCCATTTGGGGAGCGTGGAGGGGGTCCCACTCTCAATAACTAGATCTTTGCAGGATTCTGTGATGCCAAGTAATGTAGGCAGGGTGGTCTGCACAAAATGCAGAGCCGGCCCTAGGCATAGGCAAACTAAGCAAATACCTAGGGCATTTGGAATGCCTAGGGGCACAAGCAGCTTCTGCTGATTAAAATGATATGCAGCATGCTTATATTCTGTGTGTGACTGTAACTATCTGCATACGAAATGATATGTTATAGTGTATTCCTATGCATATAATTTTAATCAGTAGAAGCTGCTGGTGCATCCTAGCCATATAGCAGTGCAAATAAGATGCATTTTTGGCAAAAAGGCATCTCCTGCTGAATGACATATTGAGGAAAGATGTATGAGGACACATCTGTATCCAAGCACAGGCAGAGTTCACAGTATTAGCGGCCATGTGAGTGCTGTGCACAGGTGAATGGTTGTGCAATAGTGGTTGGCATATGTGTAAGGGGCATTATGTGTGTCATGTATAAATGCATTAATAATGTTCGGCATATGTGTAAGGGAGATTGTGTGTTATTATGTGTATAAGCATTAATAATGTGCGGCATATGTGTAAGTGACATTATGTGTATAAGGGCATTAATAAAGGTTGGCATAATGTGTAAGGTGCATTATGTTTATAAAGACATTAATAATGTGTTTCATTTGTGTAAGGGGCATTACTGTGTGGTATTATGTGTATAAATGCATTACTTATGTGTGGCATTATGACTATAAGGTGTTCTATCATGTGGCATAGCATATAGAAAGGGTACTTCTGTGTTGTCTACTGTGAATAAAGAGCAATACGGTGTGGTGTAATGTGAATAAGGAGAAATTCAGTGTGATGTTATGTTAATAAGGGGCACTACTGTGAGGAGTAACGTATATAAGGTAAAGTGGTACTACTGTGTGATGTAATGTGAATAAGGGACACTATCGCATGATAAAATGTGAATAAAGTTGTACTACTGTGTAGCCTAATTTGAATTGGGGGTATTATTGTGTGGCCATGCCCCTTCCTAGCAAAAACATGCCCCTTTTTGGGCTGTTTGCCGAATGTGCACACTATTTCTATTTAAAATATAGGGGAGAGGAGTACCAAAATGATGACTGCTATGGGTGAGGGATGATGGTGCTGGGAAAGGGGTGTAGGGTGAGAGGTGGAACTAGAGGTGGTGCTAGGGGGCACCAGCCAAAAACTTGCTTAGGGCATCATATTGGTTAGGGCCAGCTCTGACAAAATGAGTAAGCTCATCCCCTTTAACAGTGTCTGCTAATCCTGCCAGACTAATATTATTTCTCATGGATCTATTTTCTGTGTCATCTAGTTTCATCCAGAGATGGTAATTGTCTTTTTCAAGGCTTTTAATACATCCTTGCATATCAGCCATATCATGGCAAAGTCCCCCAAATCTGTTCTCATTTGTGAAAACTCTATGTGAGAGATGCTGCAGCGTTAAGTCAGCTACAGCCTTGGAGAGTAATGGAGCCATCAGTCAGGTCCGCATAAGTCAGCGGGGAGTCAGGAGAGCGACTAACCTGAGGTGAGCAGGAAAATGTTTGCGGTGCTATCAGCTTTTTATACACTGGAGAGGAAGGAGGAGTAGTGATGCCAGGCACTAAGTTGGAGTTAGCCCTCCGCTTTTCCTGTCAGACGGGCAGCATCGACGGGGCAGCCTTTACAGAAGCTCTGTTGTTAGTGTTGTCAGGTGTAAGGCACCAGGCTGGGAATCCTGGAGCAGTGACTAGCCACAGAGCTGTGTATTGTGCATTGCAAGTGCACTGGGGAAGAAGTCAGCCGCTTGGGCTCTGTCTCCATGAAACCAAAAGAACCGGACCAGAAGTGACGCATGTTTTGCTCGGAGACCTTGTTCACAAGAGCTTGTTCACCTGAAATGGAAACAATCCCCCACACATTTCTTTAAACAGAAACTCCACTTTCATTTCCTGTTCCAAACACTTTCTTGTCCACATTTGGAGCTGCATTCTGCAATGCTGATATAAGCAACAGAGGCTCCCTGTTGGACAGCAGAATTGCATTACTTCTCTTCTTTCCCACTTATAGCCTTTAACTTCCTACCTTTTCCTTGATCACATTCCGTGACTCATACCATTTCTATACACTCTCTCATTTAACAAATGGGTAATTCTAGGCGATTAGCAGTAACATTTATCCACTATCTACAGTCATACCACAAGGAATATGCCCAATCTCATCTGATCTTAGAAGCCAAGCAGTGTTGGGCTTGGTCAGTACTGGAAAAGGGGACCTTATGAGAATACCAGGTACTGTAGAAATATGAATCAGTTGAACTGCTGCACTTAGCTTGGAATGCAGAAGTGTGCTTTACTTCAATACCAGATAGTTTGCTGCATACACGCTCTCCTTGATCATTCGATGGCAACAGATGATCAAAAGCAGAAGTGACTGGTGTCTATAACTTACTTTTATTATTCTTTTCCTGTAAACTCAGATATACCCCCCTTCAAACTGGTGCTACATTGCATATGCACTTATATTCAAGACCAATTTGGTCACTATATTCAATTAAGATTTAGCCATCAAACTAGTTTTAGCTGTTGGTGTTTTAGAGTAATACAGCCTGGCCAATGCTCTATGCTCTCTTAATTTATGATAACAATATACTGTTTATTGATCCAAAGGGTATGAGAAGAGTACAACAGAAATTTTTCGCTCTGATCAATGTCATAATTTACCTTTTACCTACTTCAAATTTGTTCCTTCATTCGATAAAATATATCAAACAGGTGAAAAAAATATATACTAATTTGATATTTCACCCAAGGTAAATTTATCACAGAAAGGAACTCTTTGAGTAACTAATTTAATAACTTTTTAATCTTATAAGTTTCATGGTCGTCCTGATGTCTTAAATGTTTATTACTAAAAGTTAAGTTTTAATATAGCATCTTTATCTACCATTATCATACCATATGATATTTGAAGTGTGCCCCAGATAGACCAAACAGTCTTCTTGCCCTTGTGCCAAACCCCTCTAAAGACAAATTACTGTTGAAAGATGCTCATACTCATCAGAAAACACAGTCCCAATAAAAGATATATGAAAACTCCAACAATCATAGGTCCAATTCAGGTTTGTTAGCAAAGCAAAAAAAGCACACAAGGTCAAAACCATGTTACACTGCAGGTGGGGCAGATGTAATATGTGTAGAGAGTTTTAGGTTATTGCGGGGTGTGTTCAAACTGAAGAAAGCTCAAAAGCTAAACTTCCCTTACTGATTAAAGTTTTCTTTCCCTCACTTAATAATGTACAGTAGGAAGATGCAGGCAGAGCCGTACTGGCCATCTGGCAATTCTGTATACACATATTGCATACCATTATAAATATCCCTCTCAAAACAGCAACTGTTTTAACACACTGGACTCCAGAAGGTACCAGCTTTACCTAACAGAATTAACCAAATACCAAATGTCTTACTATGGCACATGTTTGAATAATATCCTGCAGGATGAGCACCATTGTGTGTATTTTAATACACACAATAATAGATAAAGATGTATACTTGTATGTTGCTCTAATATTAATTATATTTGAGCATTGACTAAGAAGGAGGAGTCAGGAATAATAAGGTGAGGAGTCTAATCCATGAGCCAGATGTTAATGTCAAGGTGGACCTGTTTGCTGTAAATGTCAGGGCCTATTTTAAGTCCCAGTCTCACCCTGGATACAGGTATATGCAAAACAAATGAGAAAACACAATGATCCTCATGTAATACAGTTTAAATCTTTGGGTATTATGCAATGTGCAGAATAATATATTGTGGTAAAAGCACCACTAGAATAGTGATAAATTCATAGGGATGCCATAAACCAGTGTACTCATAAGTTTCAAGTGTAATAAAGGTTCATCAACAGAGAAACGTGCGTCTGTCCATATGTACTGTATCCCCATCACCATGTATAGATGTTGTTGGGATGCTCCTTAGTATAGATGTTGTTGGGATGCCCCCTTAGCAGTGGACTCACAAAGTTATGAGTTAAAGCAGACACATTAGGTGGGTCTTTATTATCCTGGAACTGCTTTCTCCCCTCCTCCTGTCTAGATATGGCTACCTTGTTTATTACACCCAATGAATATATGGAACTTGTTAGCCAGAGAAAAAGTTCACAATTCTTTTTAATTTTAATCCAAAATTACAAATATACAAATTACAATTAAAAAGACAGAGATATAGAAGCATTCCTACTCAAAGTCTCATGAGATGTTCTATAAAATGGGGCCCCATTCAGAATGCTCTCCTTTCCGCTTAGCTTTCCTTCGGTCCAGATACTGCACTGCCTCCACCAATGCATCTTTTTACAAAAAGATTGTTTTCAAGGTGTGGGGGAGTTCCAGTGTGCCTACAATATACTGTATACCTAAATGCTTTGCATTATGGGATCCAGGTGCAGATGGTATAATTACTCAGCCATTACACAGTGTAAACTAAACCACTAAATGTGTTTCTCAGTTCAAGTGCTAATGAAACATCCTCCATCTATTTCCGGTTTCTCGACCAGAAGTGACGCAATGTTCATCTTCGCAGTCTGTCTCTTTGGTTGACGGAATAGCATTGCCCCGAGCATCCAGTTCCAAACTTCTGGTTTCACAACCATAAGTGATGCAGCCTTCGTTCCCAGTCCATCTTTATCATTTCCAGAAATTACATACCGCAGCTTGTCCACCAAGCATTTAACCTGTTTGTTACCATAGTAATATCAACAATCCTTCATCATTGTTGTAGTAGTAATAAGATGAATGCCCGATTCAGGTGCTGAGTCTCTATGGGAATAAAGGTTCTATTAGCAGCACTGATTCTTACAAGCTGTTACAGTGAAACTCACGATACCTATCAAGGAATGTATTTTTTAGGTACTTGCAAATGTGTCATGCAGTACAGACCCAGTTCTCACAGAATATACCTGAAATATCGACCTCTCCAATTAAAACACTATTTCCCAAATTGAGAACTAGGGGTCAAATGTCTACTGTGTATGCTGTCCTGAAGGACAGATTGTCACAAGAATTAATGGGGCAACTAAAAGTGTAGTGGGAGTCGGACATAGGCTGGATTCCAGATGAACAATGGATACAGGTTCTGAGTTCAATAAAGCTACAGCATGTGTAAGATTCCAACAGGTGCATTTCTATGTGACACATAGGGTTTATTATTACATCACTGACCCTTCAGCGTGCAGGTATACGAGATAACTCATTATGTCCCAGATGTCAAACGGAAAACGCAGGATTTTGGCATCTGCTATGGGAATGCCCATTGGTTTACTCATTTTGGGAACTTATATAGAGGGACATATTACATATGGTTTCAACATTACCGAGTCTAAATCCTCACATATGTTTGTATTATATTGGTGTGGTGGAGAAGCATTCCTATGTGATTTATAGCTCTATAATGAGTCTACACTGGCTAAGTTATTTATAGCACGTGGCTGGTATAGTATTTGCAATTAGATGTTTGTTAAGTCACATACTGGGAGAGATCTTCCCTAATATTTAGGGGTATTAATGAAAGAAATATATATTTCACTGTAATTGCTCTGTCATGGTTGTTTTTCACTTAATTAAAAAAAAAGATGATAAAATAATATTGGTGGGGTAAAGGATAAGGTGGGGTGGAGGGAGGGGGAAGGGGTAGCGTAAAAGGTAGAATCCTCAAATATGTTTGTATTGTATTAGTGTGGTGGAGACGCATTCCTATATGATTTATAGATCTATAATGAGTCTACACTGGCTAAAGTATTTATAGCACGTGGCTGGTTCTCAAGCAACCCCCCAGAATTAGTTAAGTGGAGGACTCTGGTAAATGAAACAATAAGGCATGAGAGGTTTATGTTTGCATCTCGGAATGATATGAGGACTTTTAGTGATAAATGGGATAGATGAAGACATTCGAGACTTGGAAAATTAGGGGAAGATGTTGTGGAAATATTTGAAAGGGGTTCCCCAATGGTTGGATAAAATAAATTGGGATTGTGGTATACTTGTATAAAGAATCCCTCTTTTCTAATTGAAATAGTAGATAAATTAATAATTTTGAATGCACATATAAGTAAAATAAATATAAAGTTAATCTAATATAAAATGTCAAAAGGTGTATGAAAAGAAAAGGTATTTCACAAATGTGGTACAATATGTATAGTATTTGCTATTAGATGTTTGTTAAGTCACATACTGGGAGAGATCTTCCCTAATATTTAGGGGTATTGATGAAAGAAATATAAATTTCACTGTAATTGCTCTGTCATGGTTGTTTTTCACTTAATTAAAAAAAAAGATGATAAAATAATATTGGTGGGGTAAAGGATAAGGTGGGGTGGAGGGAGGGGGAAGGGGTAGAGTAAAAGGTAGAATTAGAACAAACTAATGTCTCGAATGAAGATCTGTCATTGTAAGAGTCCCCCATGGAGTAAAGAAAGTATAAAAGCAGAAAGCAGGATAGTGTGTGAGAGAAAATATATAGCGATAAGTTGATATTTCCATGTTAGGAGAAGAGGAGGAGAGGGGGAGAATTTTTTAATTTTTTTATTTTCTTATTATTATCTTTTTGACCTTTTTTGGGAGGGTTTCATCGTATGTATGTGTATATCATATATTGAATGATTATGTATGAAATTTGTGTAATGGTGAATTTGTATTTGTACAAACAAAGAAAAGAATAGTAAAGACTTTCTCAATTAAAAAAAAGATGGGGTTCTATTTGAGATGGGATGTTGCCCATGGCAACCAATTTGATTCTACAGTACTTCTCATTTATCTATCACCTTCTAGAGGATTGTGCCTGGAATCTGATTGGTTGCTGTGGGAAGCATCCCACCTTAAATGAAGCTCCCATCTTGGTACATTTACCCCAGAAATGGGAAAAATGTAAATAAAATAAAAAAATTCACAATACGTTATACAGGGAAACAGCACCAATATAAATGATCTTATAATTGAAAATATAATATTAAATAACTCAAGATAAAGCCCAATTATTATTATTATTATTATTATTATTATAGTTAATAATAATAATAATAATAATAATAATAATATGGAGCCACAAAGGTTCCGCAGCACCTAAAAAAAAAAAAAATTAGCAAAACAAGAAACAATAACTTACAGTACAATACAATGTAGGACAAGTACAGTATACTAATATTGTCTCATCAGGGTAGTAGAAATTGAGGGTTAGGTGCCCTTGTATGGAGTATGAAGTAGAAGATACTGTAGTCTAAGTAAGAGAAGGAAAAGCACATGAGCAGAGAGGGTCCTGCTCATGAGAGCTTACATTCTAAAAGGGAAAGGGCCAGACAGTCAGGGGTGACACAGTTGGCGTAGACAGTCAGCATGGAACAGAGGGTTAGGATGAGAGATGACTGGGTTAGATGAAGAAGTGTGTCTTGAGAGTCAGCTTAAAGTTTTGCAGAGTGGTGGTGAGTATGATAGGAAAAGGTAGAGAATTCCAGAGGTATGGAGCACCATGGGCAAAATCTTGGAGGATGGGATGGAAGTAATCAGTTTGCAGAAAAGGTGGCATGCGTTTGTGGAGTAAGGAGGGCAGATGGAAATGTAAATGGAGATAAGGACAGATATATAAATGGGAAAGGAATAGGTGAGGGCTTTGTAAGTGAGCATAAAAAGCTTAAATTTGATTTGGAAGGGGAGCCAATGTAGGGTTTGTATGATAGGGGAGGTAGACATAGTATGTTTGGGGAGGAAGATGAGCCAGGCAGCAGCAATAAGGATACCTTGGAGTGGAGAGAGACATTTCGTGGCAAGATAGGAAGAGATTACAGCAGTCCAAGTTGGAGATGACCAGCGGATGAGGTCTTGGTAGCATCTAGGGTGAGAAAGGGTCTGATCCAGGAAATATTATCAAATGGAAGTGAAAAGACTGTGAGAGGTACTGAATTTTTGCTTTGAAGGAGAGGGAGGAATTAAGGATGACTCAAAGACAGTGTACTTGGGGGCTAGAGGAGATAGTTATGACCTCAATAGATAGTGAAATTGTGAAAGGCGAGGTTATGCAGAAGAATGGGAAGAAGATCAGCTTAGTTCTATACATGTTAAGTTTAAGAAAGCACTGGGACATGTAGATTTGAGTGTCATAAGCATAGAGATGATATTGGAAGTTCAAAGAGAAAATGAGCTCACCTAAAGAGGATATGAAAAGAGAAAAGAAGAGTTTAAAGAACAGAACCTCAGGGGACACCTACTGTTAGGGCATATGAGAGGGAAGTGGACTCATGAGAGGAGACAAACAAGGAGCAGACAGACAGGAAGGAGGACAGCCAGGAGAGGGCAGTATCATGCAGACCAATGGAGTGAAGGATTTGCAGAAGGAGAGGGTGGTCCAAAGTGGCAAAAGCAGCAGAAAGGTCAAGGAGAATAAGCAGAGTAGTGGCCCTTGGATTTGGCAGCATTGAGGTCATAACAAACTTTTGTGAGGTCTGTTTCAGTGGAGTGAAGAAGGCAAAAGCCCGGCAGAAATGGGTCTAGCAGAGAGTGGGAGGAAAGAAAGGCATTAAGGAGGTTGTAGACAATAAGCTTAAGGAGTCTGGAGACAAAAGCGAGGAGAGAGCTGGTTTGATACTTTGGGACATTAAGATCAAGGGTAGGTTTTTTAAGAATACAGGAGACAAGAATACGCTTGAAGGCAGTGGGGACAGTAACATAGTAACATAATTTCTGAGGTTGAAAAAAGACAATTTGTCTATCGAGTTCAACCTGTTAGTGATCTCCTACAATGTAATTTTTTAAAACTAATTTTAACTATGGTGAATGGTTAGCCATTATGTCTATTCATCATTTTTTTTTTTTTACTATAGTGCATGATTTACCCACCATAACCCTGTATATCCTTATCCATTAGGAATTTATCTAGACCATTCTTAAAAGTAAAAAGTCTGCCATTATTACTCTCTCAGGCAGGGAATTCCAAATACGTATCATCCTTACTGTGAAGAAACCTTTCCGTCTATGCGTGTGAAATCTCATCTCCTCTAACCTAAGCGGGTGTCCTCATGTTATTTGTGTTGATCTAACCATAAACAAATCCCCTGCTAGCTCTATGTATTGTCCCCTTATATATTTGTAAATATTAACCATGTCCCCTCTTAATCTCTTTTTTTCCAGTGTAAACATGCCTGTCTCTGAACCTTTTCTAGTTCCAGGATATCATTTTTATAGTATGGTCACCATAATTGTTCACAGTATTCAAGATTTGGCCTCACTAGTGATTTATATAATGGGCATATAACACTCTCATCCCTTGCATCAATTCCAAGCTTGATTCATACTAATACCCTGTTTGCCTTTTTGCTTCATTCTTACTTTGGGTACTACTGCTCAGTTTGTTACCTATGTTAACACCTAAATCTTTTTCCAGAACCGAATACCCTAGTTTTTCCCATTTAGTGTGTAGGTAGTATATTTGTTCTTGCTACCAAAGTGCATTACCTTACATTTGTCTATATTGAACCTCATTCTTCATTTTGCTGCCCATGCTTCCAGTTTAAATAAGTCATTCAGAAGAGACTCAACATTCCCCTCCATATTTATAACCTTACACAGTTTGGTATCATCTGCAAAAAATGACACCATGCTCTCTAGACCTACTGCTACTGTAGATCATTTATGAAAATGTTGAATAGAAGTGGTCCAAGTACAGACCCTTGTGGCATACCACTTAGTACTTCAGTCCATTTCAAAAAAAGTTCCATTTACCACCACTTGCTGCTGCCTTTTATCCAACAAATTTCTAACCCAAGTGCATATTGTACTCCCTAGCCCAAGTTCTCTTAATTTGTAGATAAGCCTAATGTGAGGTACTGTATTGAAAGCGTTAGCAAAGTCTAAAAAGATTTAAAAAGGATTTACATAAAGACATACCCCTCCACCATGTTTGTTTAATATGTCTCTCCTGAACAGCATTTAACCCTCCAGATTAACTGTCCATTCATGAGATTCGTCCCACCAAGTTTCAGTAATACCTATAACATCATACTGTTTTCTGCAATGACTTCAAGTTGTCCCTTTTTCCCTGTAAGACTTCTAGCGGTTGCTATCATACAATTAAGATTAGTATTCCCTCTTATGCTAGGAACATCATTTTCTGTATGCAATGTTGGCAATCCAAATTCATCATTACTTTGAGTTTTGGTATTACCCTTGCTGACTGCTCTTTCCCTCCCCCCTTCAGCTCACTACGCCCATCCTTACTATTCTCATTGTATCTCAGTGCCTGATGAGAGTAAGAGATTGTGGAGGGGGGTAAGATGGTAAAAGGCAGAATGGGAGGAGATGTGGTTACATTGCCAGCATCCGTGATCCTGACAGTCAGCATACCAACATCGGGATCCTCACAATGCTGCCAGCCAGCATCAAAAGGGGCTATTCCCACTCATGGGTGTTCACTGGTCTTTCAGGAATATAAGGAGGTTTTCAGAGTTGTTAGCAAACAAAAACCATGTTGCAGTGCTAGTGGGGCAGATGTAACATGTGCAGAGAGATTTAAATTTGGGCGGATTATATTGTTTCTGTGCATGGTAAATATTGTCTGCTTTATTTTTACACTGCAATTTAGATTTCTGTTTAAACACACCCCACCCAAATATAAATCTCTCTGCACATGTTAAATCTGCCCCACGTGCAGGACAACATGGTTTTGCCCAATTTCTATCTTTTTTGTTTGCTAACAACTCTGAATAACCCCGATAGTCAAGTGTAATTGGGTTTCTTTTCAAAGCTCAATGTTCCAATGCCCTTTCACAACCTTTTCAATTTCTTTATATTGGGAGTTGTAATTGGTGAGATAGGCCCATTTGAACTTGTCATCTTTCTTCTTTTGTAATTTTAGTTGAAAGGAAGTTTTCTCACTCTATCGTTATATTTTTCTTTCATCATAACAATAGGATACAAATGCCTGTTTTGTATTTCTTGCCTGGTCTTCAAAAACCTTGAAAACTGTGCAATTGTGCTTGAGCCTTTTACATTTTCTCCCAGGAATAGAGTGGAGACAATTTTTGTGGTGACAGCTATCAGCATAGATGTATGATGCTGAATTTGTAGGCTTTTTGGTATACATAGTATTATCTTCTTCATAGTTATATCTAAAAAAAATTGATAGGGTTCTAACCTCTCAGATTAAATTAATGGTAAAATCATTGCTAAAAACAAAATTTATTTAAAACACTTTGTTCACCCATCCAAATAAAAATATGTTGTTGATGTAATGTGAGCATTACACAAGGTTTGTGACAAATTGATTGTCATCATTCAAAATAAATTAATTCTTCCACATGCCCATAAATATAATGCCATAATTTGAAGCAAAATTGAAAGTTATGTGGCAACTGCGCTGTATATATCTTTAAGCTGCTCAGTTTAAAAGTAACATTAATAAAAACATGTAACGAGTGCTAACAAATCTATGAGGCAAACCTGGTGCCCACAGCGATCCCAGATTGCTGAATATAAAAATTCCCATTAAATTAAAAGTAATTGTGTTGAAGGATAAAAGAGATCCCAGTAATCAGGAAATCCTGTAGGGTATGGTCTATCTCTGACTCATTCAATTACTTTGAAACAGCTCTAATCCCATGCTCATGTCTAATCACCGTATACAATAAGTTAATATTTGCACTGACTAAAATAAGAAGCTCCTTCAATGTTCTTCAATCTATGTAAAACATAAAGTGTCCTTTAAATGTGACCTGTTTTTCATAACCAATGGTTGGAGGTAAAAGTCTATGAATTGTGATAAATGAGTGGTTAGGGAGTCAATACCTGACACTATCAGTCTTCCTGGGGGATTAAATAGTTATCTTTCAGGTTATCAATCATTAGGCACTTTGATTCTTTTAAATTCAAAGTGCCATTAAAAAAATACATGTCTTTAAGTGCTCTAATATCCTTCAAAAACATTTCCATAAAATCTTTTTCAGTTTTCTATAAGTATTGATCATCTCCCAATTGTCTCATAACCTCATGTGCATATTTACTAACACCCATTAGTACCACACCTCTGTGTGTTTCACAATTATATTTATTTTTTCTTTAAGCTTTCAAGAGCCATCCTTTCTTCAAAAATTAAGTTAAATTCAATCTTTTCAGATTTCACTTTTTTCATGTCCTCTAAGTACTGAGCAGAAAAAAAACTAAATGTCTCCAGAAAACTCCCCTTTATATATGTGGGTCGATTTAGGTTTAAATGTGGAGATGGACCCCTCCTCCATTTCTCAAATGCCACTCTCTTCCACTTTGGAAAAGAAGAACTTTTTTTACACCTTATTTTTTTTATACATTTTTGTACAGCAATAAAAATACTAAACTCATTTAGCTTAGTGTAAGGTGCACACTTCAGTCCCTTGTCCAGCTCTGTTGTGTTGTCCTAAAACATGGGAGCTCAAGGTAAAAATCTAAACTTTCCCCCTTTCCATATCATTTTCTTGTGCAACTTCCATCAATAACCTAAAGGAAGTAATGTTATTGTATGCTCTAAGTGAAATTGTACAACAATTGACCCAAACTGAAGGAGTTCTCAGTGAAGAGATCCAGAAGTTTCAATCCAATGTGTATCTCAATTCAGGAATGCAATCAATTGATTTTGGAGAGATGTCCGCGTGGGGTAGTACAAGTTAAAGGTAAGTAATTGGATATTTAGGGTAATTCAGAGGTCAGTTGTTTTGAATTTAAGTTGTTTCATGGAGATGTTCAGGAGCATGTAAAAGGTGAGACAGCCTAGCATCTCATCAAGGTCCTGCCAGGTGGTAACGTCTGCCTGCTATACTGCATCCAGACTCACTGCTGTCCAAGGACATCCACTATTGTGCTACTATTGTTCAACATTCACCAAGGAATGTATTCACCAGCTTGACGTTAATGAGTTACTGTTGTTCTGTTCTATTTCCTCTGCAATATCTAATAAAACTCCTTTTATGAGACAAAACTGGCTTAGACCTCCACATTTTCTCGACAAACCCTCCAGCTGTAATTACATCTTGGATACTAACATGAATCCAAAACAAAAACAAACACAAACCCTGACAGTAAAGATTTTCATACCTTGCAAAAGCTTTGTATTTGGAGCCAAAACATGGTTTAAGTGAAGGGTATGCCAGTTTAATCCTCCAGGACTACTGATTCCATCACTCCAGACTTGGTAGCAGCAGACGTTTAATGCCAGGACCTTTTTGTTTATATACTACTCTTAATAATATGTGTTCTGGTAGGAAAACCACATGTATTTTATATTGGATTTTCATGTGTTATATGCATACATAAAATTATGTTTCGTAAAGAAGATGTATCATATGAAAGTTTTTGGTTTTATGAGTAAATAATGTGTTAGATGCATTCCTTTTCCATTTTCAGACCATTGGAGGAAGCAGAGGTGAGAGGGTTAGGATCAGCACATTCTTTTGTAGGGTACACTTTGGATAAAGTGGAGTATTTGTGCGATCAGGGAGTGCGTATGTGCACAGCAGGAGTTTATAAATGGTTTCATAAAGCAGTTCTCTGATATCTCTAGCATGCTGCATCCCTCGTAGAATGTCAAGTCAGATTGAGCTTTTAATTGCCAATATGCCAATCAGAAGATGCATGCAGGTGCATGTAAGTACTGTCTAGGGGGACTTTGGTGCACTATGATACCCAGAATGTAATGTTTATTAGAATTTTACTCATTTAAAATACAACTCCTTAATAATAATCTTAGAAAATTTAACAAATACTGCCAAGAAAATTGGAAAATATTAAGCATTCCAGCGCTATTTTCACCATATGAATGAAGCGTAGAAAGAATTGTGCTAGAAAGTTGGTTGATATTACAAAATATGGACATTTCTTTCTAATACAAAAATGTCCTTCTGCATCTTTGCTACAGTTGCGTCAAACAGCCCCTCTTGGCATGCCAGATCGCATGAGAATCTTCTAGCATTAGGTGTCTTTTTTGCTTCCTCTTCGCAGAAAATGCATCTTGGTCACAGCAGATGCAGCTAGGGTGCATAAGGAGACAATTGTATATCTGTGTGCGACTGAATTTCTGTATCTGCATATGTGGCTGTCATGTATGATTCAAAAGTTGCCAATAGGGATGGAGCACTTGAAGAGTTGCCCTTGGTAAATAAGGTAAGATAATAGATCAATGACATATAATCTTTTACCAGACTTCTGTTTAAGATAAGGCTGCTTAATAGGTTAACAATCAATTATCATGAATAGTGTGCGTTAAGAATGTTATAAAGCTGAGGTGTTGGTGTGTGTGTGTGTGTGTGTGTGTGTGTGTGTGTGTGTGTTTGTTTGTTTGTTTTGAATGTTCTAATACACTGGGGGACTGTAATATGGCATAATGTAAGTGGGAGGGCAATGTAATGTTACACACTATGAACTGGGAGCACTGTAATGTGCCTTAATATAAACAGGGGGCACTGTAATGTGGCATAATGTAAACTGGGGACACTGTAATGTGACATAATATGAACTGAGGGTTCTGAAATATTGCACAAAATGAACTAGGGCACTACAGTGTGGCATGGTGTAAACTGGGAGCACTACAATGTGGCATAATATAAACTGGGGGCACTACAAATTGACAAAATGTATACTGGAGGTATGAGAATGTGGCATAATATGAACTAAGGGTCTTAAATGTGGTATAATATGATGACTTAGAGGTCTTAAATATGGCATAATATTTATTGGCGAAAATCTGTTGCATAACTGGAACCATTACATTGTGGCATATTGTGAATTGGAGGGACTACAATGTGGCACTATATGAAATTGAGGCACTGTGTGCTATAACATGAACTAGTGCACTACTATGGGGCATCATGGCTGTCAGCAGAAATTGTGGGGCCTGTGGTTGACAAAATCGGCACCTCCCCCCCCACACACACACACACACACAAACACAAGCACAAAATAAATAAACAAAATCTCTAAAAAAAATGACATATGTATATATTAGAGATGTGCGGTGGACACTTTTCAAGTTTTGTGTTTTGGTTTTGGATCTGGATTTGGATCTCCATTCTTATTTTGGATCTGGATTGGTTTTGCCAAAACTATCCTTTCAGGTTTTGGTTTTAGATCTGGATTTATTTATTTTTAAAACATAAAAACAGCTAAAATCACAGAATTTGGGGGTACTTTTGTTCCTACACTTTTATTAACCTCAATACAGTGGCGCACACAGGGGGGGTTTCCGAGTACCTGGAAACCCCCCCTGATAACCCCAAAAAATGTTTTGAGACGGAGACACAGCTGTCTCCGTCTCAGCAAAAGCCGCGACCGCGATCGCAATCGCGATCGCGGACGGAGCTGCAGCAAGAGCAGAGAGCTATGCAGCTCTCTGCTTAGAGAATGTCCCGGCCCCAGGTGCCGGGGGAGCTGCTGGCTGCGCATGCTCAGCCACAGCAGCTCCCTCCCCCTCACTCTGCCTCACGCTGCCGTGGCCGCCCCTCTGTAAGTAGTTTGAAATCATTGTTTAAGTGTGTTTTTGTATGATATGAATGCATGTATGTATGTATGTATGTGGGTTTGTGTGTGTGCTTGTATGTACAGTATGTATGTATGTATGTGTGTTTACATGTGTGAGTGTATGTATGTGTGTTTACATGTGTGAGTTTGTGAATATATATATATATATATATGTGAGATATATATATATATATATATATATATATATATATATAACCGGTAATCCTCCTTAGGTCCTGTGATAAGACCTCTATTGAAGAAAAATAGGCGGCACTCCAGGGACTTAAATAAAGTCAAACTGTATTCAAATAATACATTTCATGGTGCAAAAAACAACGTTTCAAGGCTCTTTGGCCTTTTCATCTGGTTATGCATTATAGGTGAGATCAATAAACAAAATACCTCTGCTTTTTTTCACCTCATCTATAATGCATAACCTGATGGAAAGGCTGTAGAGCCTTGAAATGTTGTTTTTTGATCCATGAAATTATTTTTTCTTAATACAGTTTGACTTTATTTAAGTCCTTGGAGTGCCACCTATTTTTCTTCCAATAGAGGTCCTACCACAGGACCCAAGGAGGATTACCAGATATATTAATTTCAGGAGGCCACCCTGGCATCTTTGCTTTTTATCATCCAGAGAGCCAGACGACCACACAAATATATATATATATATATATATATATATATATCTGCAAATGATGAATGGCACGTCAGAATCAGATAAAATGTACGGAAGCAGGATGGCACTCATAGAGACTAGTAAACCATAGAAAATCAGCACAGAACGCTGTAGCTGTACGTCAACGTTTCAGAGTTAGACTCTTTTAAAGGAGTCTAACTGTGAAACGTTGACAAACAGCTTCAGCGTCCTGTGCTGATTTTCTATGGTTTACCAGTCTCAATGAGTGCCGTCCTGCCTCCGTACATATATATGTATGTATGTTTGTGTGTGTGTGTGTATATATCTATATATATATTTATTACACATACCTGCGCATATACATACACACCCACCCACCCACGGAAACCCCCCTCGCTAAATCCTGCGTTTGCCACTGCAATAGCATTCATTTCTACTTATTTCCAGTCTATTCTGAACACCTCTCACCTCATAGTATTATTTTTAGCCCAAAAGTTTGCACCGAGGTAGCTGGATGACTAAGCTAAGCGACACAAGTGGGCTGCACAAACACCTGGCTCATTTAGGAGTGGCACTGCAGTGGCAGGCAGGATGGCAGTTTTAAAAACTAGGCCCCAAAGAGCACATAATGCAAAGAAAAAAAAGAGGTGCAAAATGGAATTGTCCTTGGGCCCTCCCACACACCCTTGTGTTGTTTAAACAGGACATGCAAAGTTTAATAAATCCATCATTTCAGCGACAGGTGGTCCCTCTGGAAAAAGCTCGCCAAGTTCTCAGAATCATAGCTAGCTACAAACATCCCACCTCCATATTTATTGACTTTTCACATTATGAGAAGAGGCAAGAGGAAGAGGACAGTGAAAAGAAGGATCTCCATTGTGATGCTCAGAATAGTGCTTAGATACACTATGGGAAAGCACTCTATTCACAACATTCCTTTGGTGCTCTAGAAACCTAACTTTAAGAGGCCGAATCATCCTCCCCAAATACTATTTATTACATCCACATGTTAATAAATAAATTACATAAACCGTGTCACAATTTATGAAGTTCTTAATTTCTAATGGTTGTTCATTATCTCCTAGGGGGACATTTTAGTTTGATTCTGTATAACGTTACACGTCAAACATCTGGTTTTCCCACATTTAAATCATCCCACCAATTTTTGACTTTGTTGCTCAAGCCAATTACTGCCTTTCCTAGGCATAAAATCTTGAGCTCTGATGTTCTTAATAGTGCTGGGAGCTAGTCTATTCTTTAGTGACTTATTCTTATGAAAAATGAAACATGGATCTTGTGGAAGAATAGCAGAGAGAGTTTTATCTTGCTTGAGTATATTGTAGTTTTTAGACACAATATTTCTTATTTTGAGATGACAGCTATTATAGGTGGAAATAAAGGCTACTTCTCTTTCACCCTGTCTGTATTTCTCAATATCATTTCTATTTGAAACTTTTTACATTAAAAGTTCCTCTCTATCCTTTATCTTCACCTCTTCATATGATTTCCGTACAATTTGCTCAGGATAAACCCTCTTTAAATATGCATCCCTCATATTTTCTGCTTGTATTTCAAAAGTGTGAAGATCAGAACAATTCCTCCTTAGACGGGTGAGTTGACCTTTAGGGATACTTTTCTTCCAGGGAAGATAATGTGTGCTTTTAAAGTGTAAGTAAGCATCCGTACCTACTTCTTTTATATAATTGGAAGTAGCAATGTTTTCTCCTTTATTTCTAAGGTGATGTCCAGAAAATTCATAGTCAAAGGATGAAAAGAATGTGTAAAGTGTAAATTATAAGTGTTAACATTCAAATAAGTGACAAATAATTGTGCAGAATCAGCATCCCCCTCTCAAATAATAAATAAATCATCAATATAGCGGCCATAGAGAACCAGGTTCCCCCCAAACGGCCCCCCCACACAAGACGGTCCTCAACTTTGCCCATGTAAAGGTTGGCATAACTGGGGGGTGAACCTGGTTCCCATGGCCATGCCCATAGAACTGGTAAACTTAAAACGATAGAAACAGAGATTGAAGAACAAATTAGAGCCGTTCAGCCAGAGTAGGGAATATATAGAGGGAGATACAATGGTGACAAACAGAATAGCTAGATTTGAACAGCTTACTTGTGACAACAAATGTAAAAAAATCCACCGAGATCTGGATGATTATAAATTTGAGCGTGTAAGGTCCTTTAAGCAGAAAAGGAAAAATTCCATTTCAGAGCGAATCCCCCCCAATAGAGAGAGAGAATCCACCAGGACAGGCTATTTTGAAAGCCCAAGCAGATACCATCCAAGAACTCATTGGCAGACAACAATACCTGAAGAATGTAGAGAACCAGAGCACATTAGGGAAGGATCTGGTCGAACGGAATCCCCCACATCCATTAATGGTGGATTAGAAGCCAGACCTAAAGCCAATAATGTCAATTTCTAGGAGACATCTGATAGTTTTTTAGAGCAATGCAAAAGGAGGTTTCTAGACAGAGGCAGAGACCGTCAGAGAGAGTCCCCCAAAAGGAGAAATAATTCAAGTTTAGAGGGAGGCGAGGAGGCAGAAAGTTATCGTTTAAGAGACTAAAAGATGCCAGGAGAACCTTCCTGTCTAAAAACATTTTTTAACCTTTCTTCAAAGAAACTCACGGAAAATTATATACAACTTCTCAGCAAAGGTTTAACATTTTCGCCATCCACCCGCACTAAGATATTTGATCTTTTTGTAGAAGTAAACAGATTTGTTAGGACTCTTTGTAGAAATAAATATTTTGCCAATCAATTGTTGATACGGAATAGGGCTGAAGCATCCCCTATCATCTTGGATGGTGGGGATTCTCCAGCCCTCCACATACTTACAGAGTAACTAGATGAAAATGATACCGATCCTCCTACAAAAACCCAGTTGTTATTTGATATGAGAAAGAAAGAAATAAGTTTAAGAACAAATCAGACTTCTACCCCATTAAATCGAAGGGTACATGTATAGACAGTTTTTATAAACCACACTCAACGATTTTAAAAATCTGTGTACAGATATTTTTAAAATCACAAAGAAGAGAGATAACTTAAATAAATGGGAAAAAAGGCTTTACAGAAACTAAAGCGGTTTCATCATTATCAAGATGGCAAACAAAGGGGGGGGGCTGGTAATTCAGGACAGGTCTGACTATATTAAGAAAGTGGAGAGACAGCTGAAGGATAGTAATTTTTATGTCAGTTTATCTAGTGATCCTACATCAAGCTTCCTTCTAGAACTCCGTGACCTTCTCTCTGAAGCCATGAAAGAAGTTATCATTTCATAGGATGAATTTAGATTTCTTTTTAGCCCCCACCCCACTGTTCCCATCTATTATCACTTACCGAAAATTCAAAAATCACTTACCTCTACCCTGGGTCGTCCTATCATCTCTGGTGTCAACTCCCTCAAGTCCAACCTTTCTTTTTATGTTGATTCTTTTTTACAGCAACAGGTTTCTCAATTGAGATCTCACATCAAAGACACCTCACACTTTTGAATCTAATTAAAGACATCAAGTGGAAAGAGACCTATGGCTTCATAACACTTGATGTGCAAAGTCTCTACACTAACATCCCTCATGATTTGGGAGTACAGGTTATAGCTAACAAACTACAGTTAGATGGTGGTCTCAATGAGAAACATAGAACTTTCATTATGGATTCTATTTTCTTCATTTTGAAGAACAATTATTTTTTTATTTTTGGACACTTTTTTCTACAGGTGATGGGCACAGCCATGGGAAACAGGTTCACCTCCAGTTATGCCAACCTCTACATGGGTGAAGTCGAGGACCATCTCGTGTGGGGGGGCCATTTGGGGGGAACCTGGTTCTCTATGGCAGCTATATTGATGATTATTTATTATTTGGGAGGGAGATGCTGATTCTGCACAATTATTTGTCACTTATTTGAATTTTAACACTAATAATTTACACTTTACACATTCTTTTCATCCTTTGACTATGAATTTTCTGGATATCACCTTAGAAATAAAAGGAGATAGCATTGCTACTTCCAATTATATAAAAGAAGTAGGTATGGATGCTTACTTACACTTTAAAAGCACACGTTATTTTCCCTGGAAGAAAAGTATCCCTAAAGGTCAGCTCACCCATCTAAGGAGGAATTGTTCTGATCTTCACACTTTTGAAGTACAAGCAGAAAATATAAGGGATGCATTTTTAAAGAGGAGTTATCCTGAGCAAATTGTATGGAAATCATATGAAGAGGTGAAGATAAAGGATAGATAGGAACTTTTAATGTTAAAAGTTTCAAATAGAAATGATATTGAGAAATACAGACAGGGTGAAAGAAGTAGCCTTTATTTCCACCTATAATAGCTGTCATCTAGAAATAAGAAATATTGTGTCTAAAAACTATAATATACTCAAGCAAGATAGAACTCTCTCTACTATTCTTCCACAAGATCCATGTTTCATTTTTCGTAAGAATAAGTCACTGAATATAGTAGCTCCCAGCACTATTAAGAACATCAGAGCTCAAGATTTTATGCCTAGGAAAGGCAGTAACTGGCTTGAGCAACAAAGTCAAAAATTGGTGGGATGCTTTAAATGTGGGAAAACCAGATGTTTAATGTGTATCTTTATACAGAATCAAACTAAAATTGTCCCCTTAGGAGATAATGAACAACCATTAGAAATTAAGAGCATGTGGATGTAATAAAAAGTATGTGGGGAGGACGACTCAGCCTCTTAAAGTTAGGTTTCTAGCGCACCAAAGGAATGTTGGGAATAGAGTGCTTACTCATAGTGTATCTAAGCACTATTCTGAGCATCACAATGGCGATCCAAAGTGTCTGAAAGTGCTGGGTCTTGAGTTTATACCAAAAACCATAAGAGGGGGAGACCAGTATAGGTCATTATGTAAACACGAGGTTTTCTGGATACTTAAACTTTATAGTATTTTTCCAGAGGGTCTGAATGAGTCAGTGGAGTTGAATATAGTGATCTAACCAGATATTTTACCCCCTTGATGACAGTAATTATACGCAACTGAAAAATTTGTAATTAATCCAATGATATGTTTTTTGTAATTTTAATTATATCATTATGTACTGCTGAATTGTTTTTTTTTTCTGCATAAGCTATGTTTATTATATTGTTTTAGCTAAAGGTTGTCTAACTTTGTATAAATTTGTCAAATTCCATTCAATAGAGAAACAATATAAGTGGGTACACATAATAGTACACATAATAGATTGAGAGATGTGACTATTGTCCGTATAAACATAATTGATTTATTGAATTTTATGGATTCAAGTCCCCTTATCATAATTTAACAAGGAAGAGTTCTGCTGAGGTCCACGGAGCGGAAGTGAAGGGTCCGTAGTGGGTAAGCATTTATTGCGGTCCATGGACCTGGTGTCACGTTATCGCGGTATCCGGACTCCAGGTCGACAACAAAAAGGTCGACACACCTTAGGTCGACGCCAATTGGTCGACGTGGAAAAAAGGTCGACATTGACAAAAGGTCGACAGGAACAAGGTCGACATGGAAAAAGGTCGACATGAGTTTTACAATTTTTTTCTTTTTTTGAACCTTTTCATACTTAACGATCCACGTGGACTATGATTGGAACGGTAATCTGTGCCGAGCTTCGCTCGCCATGCGAGGGGACGCGGTGCACTAATTGGGGTTCCCGGTCACTCTACGAAGAAAACTACAACAAAAAAACATAAAAAACTCATGTCGACCTTTTTCCATGTCGACCTTGTTCCTGTCGACCTTTTGTCCATGTCGACCTTTTGTCCATGTCGACCTAAGGTGTGTTGACCAATTGGCGTGTACCTAAGGTGTGTCGACCTTTTTGTTGTCGACCTGGAGTCCCAGACCCGTTATCACAGCATCTAGGGGAACCATTTTTTTGCGGTTCACGGACCGGAAGTCACATGACCGCAATATGGTGCGTTCATGCGGTCCCCCCGGTCTCAAGTCTCGGGTGTCACGGGCTATGTTAGCCACACAGGGGAAGTATTGAAGGCTGCATAACCCAGCAGCAATGCTGGGTAAGAGATATAAGATTACCAAACCCTACATTATCCACATCTATTTTAGGTCCCGGGAGGAAATGATGTATGCGGTCCACATGCAGGAAGTCATGTGGCCCCATATGCGTTCCAAATAGCGCAAATTATGTAATATCCACGATCTGGGTATTTTAAAATATTTTAAACCATCTTTTCTATTGAATGGATACAGTATGTCAAATTAATAAATTGATAACAAGGTTTGCACCTGAGTCTTTCTAATAGATATTATATATTAAAAATGTGAAGTTTTATTCAATATATGAGTTTATTGGATGGATGAGTTGTACAGGTGCTGCCTAATTGATCCTCATTAAGGGTATAAATATGGCACCATTTTCTCTGTCATGTCACCTTGAAAAAGCTGCCCAGTAGCAGCGAAACGCGTTGGTGTTACCTGCTGCCTTGTTTGGATAACCACAATTGCTACTTCAACCCCCCTCCTAAACTTGGACCAAGGAAAACACAAAGATCATTTGGGACATTGCACCGCACATCAGGACAGGACTTCCACTTCTGTTTAAAGGCACCGTGTGACTGGTGAGGACTTTCAAAATCCATGCTGAGGTTCTGCAGCAATTTTTGAACTATACCTCTAACAGTTAATGTGTGCATTACCTGTCCAGGCAAAATTGTGCTATAAAGTCCCTGTAGTGCTTGTTTCCTGCTCCTAACCAAGGAGGGGAGAGTATAGAGCTCAACAATTGGTGATTATGGCAGTCATTCTCTTCTTATGTTTTTAATATCACTATTAAATATTTTAACTGTTTAATCACTCATCCACCCATTTAATTAATTTAGCACTGCTACTTTCTGTGTATCTGTTGTGTTTAGTAGGTCTGACTAATATCTACATTTAGCAGCTGCATTAGAAAAACTCACCCATAAGCACCCGATTCCACCCTTGGGTATTCTATTATTTTGATCATCAATGTCATGAATGGTGGCAGCAGCAACTTCAGCACTAGTACTAGGAACTGGAAGTGGTTCCTGATCTTTCACTATTTTTTTCTCCAAATTTTTGTTCTCCATTTCACAGGACAGCACCCCTTTATTATTACAGCACACAGAACAGTACCCCTTTATTTTCACAGCACCCCCATATTTTTACAGCATACAGGACAGAGCCAGTGTAGTGTTTCATAGCACCCCTGTATTTTTACAGCATACAGGACAGGGCCAGTGTACATTTATTTTCACAGTACCCCTGTGTTTTTTCCAGCATACAGGACAGAACCAGCACCCCTGTATTTTTACAACATAGAGGACAGGGCCAGCACCCCTGCATTTTTAAAACAACCCTGCAATTTTACAGCATACAAGACAGGGCCAGTGTACCTTTATTTTCACAGCACCCCTGTTTTTACAGCATACAAGACAGGGCCAGTGTACCTTTATTTCAACAACCACACTCCTGTATTTTACATCATACAGGACAGAACTAGCACCCCTGTATTTTTTACAGCATACAGGACAGAACCAGCACCCATGTATTTTCACAGCACCCCTGTATTTTCACAGCATACAGGACAGAACCAGCACACCTGTATTTTCACAGCACACCTGTAATTTTACAGCATACAGGACAGCACAGTGACAGGACAGCACCCCTAGAGAGCACATGCTGACCCCACCTGATGCCACCACCCACAGAGTAAGACATAGGTCTGTTGTCCAGAGTGAAAATTCAGTGAAGTGCAGCTTTTTATATGGAATCCAAAACCCATGAGAATCCAACAGCGGGCTGATGATGTTTTGTCTTGTTCTGGGATCCGAGTCTGGTGGAAAGCCTCAAGCCAGATTCAGGTTCCTGGCTCGGATAGTGAAGTTTGGGGGGGTTCAGTTCTCTGAGAACCGAACTCGCTCATCTTTAATATATACATATATATATATATATATATATTCCTGTGCACATACTCTGAGCAACACCATATTATGTCCCACAAAGTAATGCCCATTGCACCATGATAAGCCTCTATAGTAATGCCCCTGACACCATATTATGCCCCGCAGTTAGCCCCTGGCACCATATTGTGCCCCACACAGTACTGCCTCTGACACCATATCATGTTCCCACAGTATTGCCCCATCACCATATTATGTCCCAGTACCTGCTCTCAGTGGTTTTGCTCATTGTCAGGGATTCTTCACTGTGTCAGGAGTTTTGCTCATTGTCAGGGGAACGGCTGCCGCCACAGCCACCACGGGTCTGCTGTCTTGGCTGGGGCTGCCTGTCCCTTTCAACCTTTTGAAACTAAATAGGACAACTCAGACAGAGAATCCTTGAGAAAAGATTGAAACTCTGATAATTCTACCTATATACTGTATAAACTCCTAACTCCCACCTTCTCGAAAAGAAATCCAGTTCCTAAAACTGTATATCAAACCGTATAAAACCTATAACGCCTAGTAAACCCAGTACATTCTTTCGACCACTTATTACGTCACTTATACTCCTTTCACAATGCCGCAAAAATCTGCATTATTGTCTACTTAACCCGGGTCATGGCTCGGTGTGAAAGGATTCTCAAAAAACAACCCAGGTCCAGGATCAGGAAGGGTCAGTTATGGTCAGGCTGTAGAAAGGACAGTTAGGGTTAGGTGGTCCCTTGGTGAAACTTTAAAAAGAAGCACTTATTATATGTTAAACTGAATGCTCATACCTGTAAAAAAAAGTTTTGGTTAGTTTTTAATGAATACAGCTCTTTTGTGTATTTTTTGGAGGTATGTAACAGTGTTTACAAATGCTGGGGGTTCCGTTTAGTAAACCGGGTGTTTGTTGAGCGGCTCCAATGCGTTTCAGGCTTGCAGCCCTTTGTCAAGGATCCTTGACAAAGGGCTGCAAGCCCGAAACACGTTGGTGAGAGAAGGAGGAAAGAGAAACGGAACCAGAAGTGAACGCTATCCCCGAGCGCTAAGCATGGAGTGAGAGACACTGCACGGATACTGCTACTCATTGCAGGAGGGAACCAGAGCCGGGACGCCAGCAGAGAGCCATGGTTAGCAGCTCTCAAAAGGTAGAGTGAGCTAGGGACAGTTAATTGTGGACCAGCCGCTCAACAAACACCCGGTTTACTAAAAGGAACCCCCAGCATTTGTAAACACTTTTACATACCTCCAAAAAATACACAAAAGAGCTGTATTCATTAAAAACTAACCAAAACTTTTTTTTACAGGTATGAGCATTCAGTTTAACATATCATAAGCGCTTCTTTTTAAAGTTTCACTATATCAAATTTCACTGATGCTGCTAACATATACAAGCGCAGTGAATATTGTAGATTTTAGGTGGTCCCTTAACCACTTAACTAATATTTTTTCCAATAACCTTCAGAAATTGTCGGGGTTTTTTTTATAATTGAATTAGTTTATGAAAATATATTTAAAGTATATCCAACGCCATTTTATTTAAAAACAAATGTAACTTTTTTTTAATAAACATTGGTACAAATATCAGTGGTCAGAACAAATGTGGGACAGATGTACACCCACATTTATGCTTGTACTGAGCCCAAACTCAAGTCCAGGTCCCCCTACAGCTTTTTACCCCTAGGGCCTCCTTACAGTGCCCTACAGCTTTCACCCTATTGGTCACTCATAGAAACAAAACTCCCAACAAAAATGGACATCCCACCTCACAAAGATGCACCTAATCTGGCCAAAAGACCTGCAGTTCATCATACCAAATTAAAGGATTCTTAACCACCAAATCCCATGACGAATTAGATACTTTTTCATGGCATAATTGACCTTCCTCTTGATTCTGACAATTACAGCTGCACACAATATGTTGTTGGACCATATGAGCCAAACAGACCACCAGTGAGATTGAAAATTAATGTGAGGAATCAGATGAATCTAATTTCTCTTGCCAAGATTATTGCTCCCAACATGATGGACTATGCAACCTGGGACTTTCAAATGGATATACAATCAATAGAAAATGCCTTCCCACTGAAAGCTCTGGAAACTCATCCATCTTCCATGATGACTGCCCAGTAAAGTACACGACGACTTTGTCAATGAATGCCCAACAAGCAAAATTTTATCGCCACTCCTAGATATATCTGTAATCAAAATAATCCCTCATATGAATAATAAATACAAAAATATGTAACAACATGTAATAGCAACACATAAATCAATCAACCAAATGAGAAGGAGGTGCTCAAAAAGAATAGACAACCCAGGTGAAGGTAAAACCATTAAAAAAAACCTCACATATACCAGCAGCCTATCATGTTTCAATTGAGGTAAAAAAAAATTGGGGAAAAAATCCCTTTAGACACACATGCTTCTGGCAAGCAAGTGCAAGAGAAGACCTGATTACCCCAGGAGGGAGCACAACTCTAACTTGTACCTTGCTGTGAATATACTTCTTATAAACTGTGGACTTCCAGCAGCTTAGTGTCTGAATGTCCACAACCAAGCAACCCGCCTCCACAAAGCAAATAGCAGCACCAGTGCTGAATGAATGCATTCCATATGATGATGAATCTAAACCAATCTCCATTAAACAGTGCTTGAACACCACTAAAACTGAAACTTGGTTACCATGTGCCATCAGAGTGAACCTACCAATGTACACAACTGAACATATCTCAGAATATTGTTTTGCTAAAGATACTGGACAGACCTCAATATTTTGTGCCATAATTGGGACCCATTGTGATGTGATTTTGCATAACAGGAACCATGGTTTATAATGCCATTCCTTGCATCAGGCCAGAATGCAACAAATTCTTGGTGAATGCTATTAACTCTTTCTAATTGCTAAGATACTGTAACTATTGAAAAAGCTGAGAGAAACAAAGCTATTTTAAACTCAGATGCCACTAAATCCAATAAGGTCCACCACACGTCTAACTCGACATCTCTTGTCCTCACAAACTGCCCCAGGTATGGTCCAGTCAGTCACGGTTTTTGAAATCAAGAAACATTATTTAGGATACGCCCAACAACTTTGAAAAGCATCCAATGCTCACAGTGCTAATGATGTACAGTAGACACCCTTGAGCGACCATCCATACAGAGCTTCCCATTTAAAAGCACTCATGCTTTGCTAACTCTTCATATCAGTAGAGGTTTTTGAGATAAGAAACTGTTCCCAGTCCCTCAAGGCTGCCAAATAAGACCATCTAGTGGATGGTACCAGGGCTATCATCACCAATCCTGTCTGTGTCATCTTCATAACTGAAAGACAGATGGAGGACAGCATAAGCCACAGTGCTAAGGCTGATTATTGATGGCCTGCACCACCCACAAACTTTCACCTCAGAACACAATGCTCCAGTTAAAAAGGTGCTGTGTACAAGCTCAACTGTGATGATGACTATTGGAAAAAAGTTCCAACAGCAGAAGGTCACAGTAAGCCTGTACATCTGAGTAGGTACCAAAACCAAAGTTATTTGATTGATATGTGAACAACTGCAAAATATGGCCAGCAACTTGAGGACCAGGTTATATCCTTTCCCCATTAAAATCCATCAAGAATGATAAGCAAAGGGTATTCTTGATTTTCCATGATAATAGTGTACTTACTTCATACTCTCAAGTGTTGGGAGGTATGCTGTTATATAACTTAGACAATAAAGAAACATCAAAGCTGTCTTATTTATTATATTAATTATAAAGTATTATCTTCAGTGCCAATTTTAAATCTCTCTGATGTTTTCTTTTAAACTGTCTATCATATGCAGTAAAATCTATAACTCCAATTACACTCTGTATATTCTTTCATCCCAAAACACTTCAATTATGTAGCTTCAAGCATATGTGTCCTTAACCTACTGTAACTGATATACTCTACCTGGATAGAAAAAGCAGCTCTGATAACAGGAGGATGCTAGTGGGACTTCCTTTATAAACAACACTATGGCATGAACAGAAATTACACCAATGTGCAAAGTCACAAAGTGCCTGCTGCTATAGTGTCGAGACCTGCGGTCATTTCTAGCTGCCAAGCTATTTTGCCACTTTTTTGCTTTGGTCGTGTTCTAATATCAATATCATATTTTTTATATACATTATTATACTTTGGTTTTTTTGTCTTCAGAAAAGACCATTAGTCTTTTTGTCCATTTTAACACAGCAAGTAAAACTACCTAAACTGGACAAAATAAGGTGGCTTTTTAATGATATTGCAGAAAATGGAATAAAAGCAAATCATATCTTCAGCATAAAGAAGAGCAGGGAGTCTTGGAAGTGATGATATGGCCTTCACAGAGCACTGATCTCAGTATCAAGTCTGTCTGGGATTACCTGAAGAGACAGAAGGATTTCAGAAAGCCTACATCCACAGAAGATCTGCGGTTAGTTCTCCAAGATGTTTGGATGATTTCCCTGCCGAGTTCCTCCAAACACTGTGTGAAAGTGTACTTAGAACAGTGATGGCTAACCTTGACACTCCAGCTGTTATTAAACTACACATCCCAGCATGCCCTGCATCAGTTTTAGCATTGTCAAATATCAAAACTGTAGCAGGGCATGCTGGGATATGTAGTTCAACAACAGCTGGAGTGTCAAGGTTAGCCATCACTGACTTAGAAGAATTGATGCTGTTTTGAAGGCACAGGGTGGTCACACCAAATATGTATTTCATTTAGATTTCTCTTCTGTTCATTCACTTTGCATTTTGTTAACTGATAAAAATAAACTAATAACTCACTTCTACCTTTGAAAGCATTTTTCCCACACAGTATTATTTATATATATATATATATATATATATATATATATATTTATTATTATTTTTTACTAGAGATGTGCACCGGAAATTTTTCGGGTTTTGTGTTTTGGTTTTGGGTTCGGTTCCGTGGCCGTGTTTTGGGTTCGAACGCGTTTTGGCAAAACCTCCCCGAATTTTTTTTGTCGGATTCGGGTGTGTTTTGGATTCGGGTGTTTTTTAAAAAAAAAACCCTAAAAAACAGCTTAAATCATAGAATTTGGGGGTCATTTTGATCCCAAAGTATTATTAACCTCAATAACCATAATTTCCACTCATTTTCAGTCTATTCTGAACACCTCACACCTCACAATATTATTTTTAGTCCTAAAATTTACACCGAGGTCGCTGGATGACTAAGCTCAGCGACCCAAGTGGCCGACACAAGCACCTGGCCCATCTAGGAGTGGCACTGCAGTGTCACTCAGGATGGCCCTTCCAAAAAACACTCCCCAAACAGCACATGACGCAAAGAAAAATGAAAGAAAAAAGAGGTGCAAGATGGAATTGTCCTTGGGCCCTCCCACCCACCCTTGGGCCCTCCCACCCACCCTTATGTTGTATAAACAGGACATGCACACTTTAACCAACCCATCATTTCAGTGACAGGGTCTGCCACACGACTGTGACTGAAATGACGGGTTGGTTTGGACCCCCACCAAAAAAGAAGCAATTAATCTCTCCTTGCACAAACTGGCTCTACAGAGGCAAGATGTCCACCTCATCATCATCCTCCGATTCATCACCGTGTACATCCCCCTCCTCACAGATTATCAATTCGTCCTCACTGGAATCCACCATCACAGCTCCCTGTGTACTTTGTGGAGGCAATTGCTGCTGGTGAATGTCTCCATGGAGGAATTGATTATAATTAATTTTAATGAACATCATCTTCTCCACATTTTCTGGAAGTAACCTCGTACGCCGATTGCTGACAAGGTGAGCGGCGGCACTAAACACTCTTTCGGAGTACACACTTGTGGGAGGGCAACTTAGGTAGAATAAAGCCAGTTTGTGCAAGGGCCTCCAAATTGCCTCTTTTTCCTGCCAGTATACGTACGGACTGTCTGATGTGCCTACTTGGATGCGGTCACTCATATAATCCTCCACCATTCTTTCAATGGAGAGAGAATCATATGCAGTGCCAGTAGACGACATGTCCGTAATCGTTGGTAGGTCCTTCAGTCCGGACCAGATGTCAGCATCAGCAGTCGCTCCAGACTGCCCTGCATCACCGCCAGCGGGTGGGCTCGGAATTCTGAGCCTTTTCCTCGCACCCCCAGTTGCGGGAGAATGTGAAGGAGGAGATGTTGACAGGTCGCGTTCCGCTTGACTTGACAATTTTCTCACCAGCAGTTCTTTGAACCCCTGCAGACTTGTGTCTGCCGGAAAGAGAGATCCAAGGTAGGTTTTAAATCTAGGATCGAGCACGGTGGCCAAAATGTAGTGCTCTGATTTCAACAGATTGACCACCCGGGAATCCTTGTTAAGCGAATTAAGGGCTCCATCCACAAGTCCCACATGCCTAGCGGAATCGCTAAGTGTTAGCTCCTCCTTCAATGTCTCCAGCTTCTTCTGCAAAAGCCTGATGAGGGGAATGACCTGACTCAGGCTGGCAGTGTCTGAACTGACTTCACGTGTGGCAAGTTCAAAAGGTTGCAGAACCTTGCACAACGTTGAAATCATTCTCCACTGCGCTTGAGACAGGTGCATTCCACCTCCTATATCGTGGTCAGTTGTATAGGCTTGAATGGCCTTTTGCTGCTCCTCCAACCTCTGAAGCATATAGAGGGTTGAATTCCACCTCGTTACCACTTCTTGTTTCAGATGATGGCACGGCAGGTTCAGGCGTTTTTGGTGTTGCTCCAGTCTTCTGTACGTGGTGCCTGTACGCCGAAAGTGTCCCGCAATTCTTCTGGCCACCGACAGCATCTCTTGCACGCCCCTGTCGTTTTTTAAATAATTCTGCACCACCAAATTCAAGGTATGTGCAAAACATGGGACGTGCTGGAATTTGCCCAGATTTAATGCACACACAATATTGCTGGCGTTGTCCGATGCCACAAATCCACAGGAGAGTCCAATTGGGGTAAGCCATTCTGCGATGATCTTCCTCAGTTGCCGTAAGAGGTTTTCAGCTGTGTGCGTATTCTGGAAAGCGGTGATACAAAGCGTAGCCTGCCTAGGAAAGAGTTGGCGTTTGCGAGATGCAGCTACTGGTGCCGCCGCTGCTGTTCTTGCGGCGGGAGTCAATACATCTACCCAGTGGGCTGTCACAGTCATATAGTCCTGAGTCTGCCCTGCTCCACTTGTCCACATGTCCGTGGTTAAGTGGACATTGGGTACAACTGCATTTTTTAGGACACTGGTAAGTCTTTTTCTGAGGTCTGTGTACATTTTCGGTATCGCCTGCCTAGAGAAATGGAACCTAGATGGCATTTGGTACCGGGGACACAGTACCTCAAACAAGTCTATAGTTGGCTCTGCAGTAATGATGGATACCGGAACCACGTTTCTCACCGCCCAGGATGCCAAGGCCTCAGTTATCCGCTTTGCAGCAGGATGACTGCTGTGATATTTCATCTTCCTCGCAAAGGACTGTTGGACAGTCAATTGCTTGGTGGAAGTAGTAAAAGTCGTCTTACGACTTCCCCTCTGGGATGACCATCGACTCCCAGCAGCAACAACAGCAGCGCCAGCAGCAGTAGGCGTTACATGCAAGGATGCATCGGAGGAATCCCAGGCAGGAGAGGACTCGTCAGAATTGCCAGTGACATGGCCTGCAGGACTATTGGCATTCCTGGGGAAGGAGGAAATTGACACTGAGGGAGTTGGTGGGGTGGTTTGCAGGAGCTTGGTTACAAGAGGAAGGGATTTACTGGTCAGTGGACTGCTTCCGCTGTCGCCCAAAGTTTTTGAACTTGTCACTGACTTATGATGAATGCGCTGCAGGTGACGTATAAGGGAGGATGTTCCGAGGTGGTTAACGTCCTTACCCCTACTTATTACAGCTTGACAAAGGCAACACACGGCTTGACACCTGTTGTCCGCATTTCTGTTGAAATACTTCCACACCGAAGAGCTGATTTTTTTGGTATTTTCACCAGGCATGTCAATGGCCATATTCCTCCCACGGACAACAGGTGTCTCCCCGGGTGCCTGACTTAAACAAACCACCTCACCATCAGAATCCTCCTTGTCAATTTCCTCCCCAGCGCCAGCAACACCCATATCCTCCTCATCCTGGTGTACTTCAACACTGACATCTTCAATCTGACTATCAGGAACTGGACTGCGGGTGCTCCTTCCAGCACTTGCAGGGGGCGTGCAAATGGTGGAAGGCGCATGCTCTTCACGTCCAGTGTTGGGAAGGTCAGGCATCGCAACCGACACAATTGGACTCTCCTTGTGGATTTGTGATTTCGAAGAACGCACAGTTCTTTGCTGTGCTTTTGCCAGCTTAAGTCTTTTCATTTTTCTAGCGAGAGGCTGAGTGCTTCCATCCTCATGTGAAGCTGAACCACTAGCCATGAACATAGGTCAGGGCCTCATCCGTTCCTTGCCACTCCGTGTGGTAAATGGCATATTGGCAAGTTTACGCTTCTCCTCCGACGATTTTATTTTAGATTTTTGAGTCCTTTTTTTACTGATATTTTGTGTTTTGGATTTTACATGCTCTGTACTATGACATTGGGCATCGGCCTTGGCAGACGACGTTGATGGAATTTCATCGTCTCGGCCATGACTAGTGGCAGCAGCTTCAGCACGAGGTGGAAGTGGATCTTGATCTTTCCCTATTTTTGGAACCTCAACATTTTTGTTCTCCATATTTTAATAGGCACAACTAAAAGGCACCTCAGGTAAACAATGGAGATGGATGGATACTAGTATACTAATGGATGACGAGTGACTGACGACACAGAGGTAGCTACAGCCGTGGACTACCGTACTGCGTCTGCTAGTATAGAGATGATAATGATATAAAAAATATATATATATCACTACTGCAGGTATATATAATATAATGACGGACCTGCTGGACACTGTCAGCAGACTCCTAAACTACTAGTATGAAGAAGATAGAAAAATAAACCCCACCACAGGTAGGTATACAATTATGGACGAGCACTGACGACACAGAGGTAGCTACAGCCGTGGACTACCGTACTGCGTCTGCTAGTATAGAGATGATAATGATATAAAAAATATATATATATCACTACTGCAGGTATATATAATATAATAATGACGGACCTGCTGGACACTGTCAGCAGACTCCTAAACTACTAGTATGAAGAAGATAGAAAAATAAACCCCACCACAGGTAGGTATACAATTATGGACGAGCACTGACGACACAGAGGTAGCCACAGCCGTGGACTACCGTACTGCGTCTGCTAGTATAGAGATGATAATGATATAAAAAAAATATATATATCACTACTGCAGGTATATATAATATAATGACGGACCTGCTGGACACTGTCAGCAGACTCCTAAACTACTAGTATGAAGAAGATAGAAAAAAAACCCCACCACAGGTAGGTATACAATTATGGACGAGCACTGATGACACAGAGGTAGCTACAGCCGTGGACTACCGTACTGCGTCTGCTAGTATAGAGATGATAATGATATAAAAAATATATATATATCACTACTGCAGGTATATATAATATAATGACGGACCTGCTGGACACTGTCAGCAGACTCCTAAACTACTAGTATGAAGAAGATAGAAAAATAAACCCCACCACAGGTAGGTATACAATTATGGACGAGCACTGACGACACAGAGGTAGCTACAGCCGTGGACTACCGTACTGCGTCTGCTAGTATAGAGATGATAATGATATAAAAAAAATATATATATCACTACTGCAGGTATATATAATATAATGACGGACCTGCTGGACACTATCAGCAGACTCCTAAACTACTAGTATGAAGAAGATAGAAAAAAAAACCCCACCACAGGTAGGTATACAATTATGGACGAGCACTGACGACACAGAGGTAGCTACAGCCGTGGACTACCGTACTGCGTCTGCTAGTATAGAGATGATAGTGATATAAAAAATATATATATATCACTACTGCAGGTATATATAATATAATAATGACGGACCTGCTGGACACTGTCAGCAGACTCCTAAACTACTAGTATGAAGAAGATAGAAAAATAAACCCCACCACAGGTAGGTATACAATTATGGACGAGCACTGACGACACAGAGGTAGCCACAGCCGTGGACTACCGTACTGCGTCTGCTAGTATAGAGATGATAATGATATAAAAAAAATATATATATCACTACTGCAGGTATATATAATATAATGACGGACCTGCTGGACACTGTCAGCAGACTCCTAAACTACTAGTATGAAGAAGATAGAAAAAAAACCCCACCACAGGTAGGTATACAATTATGGACGAGCACTGATGACACAGAGGTAGCTACAGCCGTGGACTACCGTACTGCGTCTGCTAGTATAGAGATGATAATGATATAAAAAATATATATATATCACTACTGCAGGTATATATAATATAATGACGGACCTGCTGGACACTGTCAGCAGACTCCTAAACTACTAGTATGAAGAAGATAGAAAAATAAACCCCACCACAGGTAAGTATACAATTATGGACGAGCACTGACGACACAGAGGTAGCCACAGCCGTGGACTACCGTCCTGAGTCTGCTAGTATAGAGATGATAATGATATAAAAAATATATATATATCACTACTGCAGGTATATATAATATAATGACGGACCTGCTGGACACTGTCAGCAGACTCCTAAACTACTAGTATGAAGAAGATAGAAAAATAAACCCCACCACAGGTAGGTCTACAATTATGGACGAGCACTGACGACACAGAGGTAGCTACAGCCGTGGACTACCGTACTGCGTCTGCTAGTATAGAGATGATAATGATATAAAAAATATATATATATCACTACTGCAGGTATATATAATATAATGACGGACCTGCTGGACACTATCAGCAGACTCCTAAACTACTAGTATGAAGAAGATAGAAAAAAAAACCCACCACAGGTAGGTATACAATTATGGACGAGCACTGACGACACAGAGGTAGCTACAGCCGTGGACTACCGTACTGCGTCTGCTAGTATAGAGATGATAATGATATAAAAAATATATATATATCACTACTGCTGGTATATATAATATAATGACGGACCTGCTGGACACTGTCAGCAGACTCCTAAACTACTAGTATGAAGAAGATAGAAAAATAAACCCCACCACAGGTAGGTATACAATTATGGACGAGCACTGATGACACAGAGGTAGCCACAGCCGTGGACTACCATACTGCGTCTGCTAATATAGAGATGATAAAGATGATAGAGATGAACAAAAAAAATATAACACTACTGCAGGTAAATATTTATATAATATAATGAATGACGGACCTGCTGGACACTGTCAGCAGAATGCGTTTATAGAATAAAAAAAAAAAAAACACCACAGGAGTGTTTAACTTTTTCAGGCAGACAATATACTGGTGGTCACTGGTCAGTCACACTGGCAGCAAAAGTGTGCACTGTACTCCTGCTATAACTGCACCCCAGTCTCCCCCCACAATTCAGCTGTGTGAGCAGTGAGCACTCAGCACAGTCAGATATACATAGATGATATTATCATGCAGCACACTGAGGCTGAGCACAGATATGGTATGTGACTGTGTATCGTTTTTTTTCAGGCAGAGAACGGATTATATTAAATAATAAATAAAACTGGTGGTGGTCACTAGTAACTATCAGCAAAACTCTGCACTCTGAGTACTCCTAATGCTCCCCAAAATTACTAAGTTAGTAGTAAATCAACTCAAGTGTCTCTATCTATTCTAACGGAGAGGACGCCAGCCACGTCCTCTCCCTATCAATCTCAATGCACGTGTGAAAATGGCGGCGACGCGCGGCTCCTTATATAGAATCCGAGTCTCGCGATAGAATACGAGCCTCGCGAGAATCCGACAGCGGGATGATGACGTTCGGGCGCGCTCGGGTTAACCGAGCAAGGCGGGAAGATCCGAGTCTGCCTCGGACCCGTGTAAAAAGGCTGAAGTTCGGGGGGGTTCGGATTCCGAGGAACCGAACCCGCTCATCTCTATTTTTTACACACACACACACAAACTATAGTTCAACAATTATACACAAATATACACATTGTTCCCAGTCTGACTTTGTTTATATTTCCTGGTCAGGCTTTTGGCGGTGCACATATGAAGATGTTGTATCTGATGATTTGATGTACTGCTTAGTTAATATTAGCAAACTCAGAAGAATATTTGCTAACAATGGCTGATACATTAATCCCTTTTATGTGAGTATAGTGATTTCTGAAATGGATCCTCTCCTTTGTTACATTTGAAACTTGTTCAATTACCGATAACCTTGGTACAGTAGTTGTTATGTCTATTTTTATCCAGGAGACTTTAATCTATACCTCAGATCAGATTCTGATGTAGATACGGACTCTCTAGTATAGTCTAACACTACAAAGAATTCTGTTTCAGAAAGGTAGAAAAGCTTATTAAGGTGAACTAGCCCTGGGCTGAGAGGTGGTTCTACAATTAACTAGTGATGTGCACCGGTCATTTTTCGGGTTTCGTGTTTTGGTTTTGGATTCGGTTCCGCGGCCGTGTTTTGGATTCGGACGCGTTTTGGCAAAACCTCCCTGAAAAATTTTTGTCGGATTCGGGTGTGTTTTGGATTCGGGTGTTTTTTTTTACAAAAAACCCTCAAAAACAGCTTAAATCATAGAATTTGGGGGTCATTTTGATCCCATAGTATTATTAACCTCAATAACCATAATTTACACTCATTTTTTTTTAGTCTATTCTGAACACCTCACAATATTATTTTTAGTCCTAAAATTTGCACCGAGGTCGCTGGATGGCTAAGCTAAGCGACCCAAGTGGCCGACACAAACACCTGGCCCATCTAGGAGTGGCACTGCAGTGTCAGACAGGATGGCACTTCAAAAAAATAGTCCCCAAACAGCACATGATGCAAAGAAAAAAAGAGGCGCACCAAGGTCGCTGTGTGACTAAGCTAAGCGACACAAGTGGCCGACACAAACACCTGGCCCATCTAGGAGTGGCACTGCAGTGTCAGGCAGGATGGCACTTCAAAAAAATAGTCCCCAAACAGCACATGATGCAAAGAAAAAAAGAGGCGCACCAAGGTCGCTGTGTGACTAAGCTAAGCAACACAAGTGGCCGACACAAACACCTGGCCCAACTAGGAGTGGCACTGCAGTGTCAGGCAGGATGGCACTTCAAAAAAATAGTCCCCAAACAGCACATGATGCAAAGAAAAAAAGAGGCGCACCAAGGTCGCTGTGTGACTAAGCTAAGCGACACAAGTGGCCGACACAAACACCTGGCCCATCTAGGAGTGGCACTGCAGTGTCAGGTAGGATGGCACTTCAAAAAAATTGTCCTCAAACAGCACATGATGCAAAGAAAAAAGAGGCGCACCAAGGTCGCTGTGTGACTAAGCTAAGCGACACAAGTGGCCGACACAAACACCTGGCCCATCTAGGAGTGGCACTGCAGTGTCAGGCAGGATGGCCGATTTAAAAAATAGTCCCCAAACAGCACATGATGCAAAGAAAAAAAGAGGCGCACCAAGGTCGCTGTGTGACTAAGCTAAGCAACACAAGTGGCCGACACAAACACCTGGCCCATCTAGGAGTGGCACTGCAGTGTCAGGCAGGATGGCACTTCAAAAAAATAGTCCCCAAACAGCACATGATGCAAAGAAAAAAAGTGGCGCACCAAGGTCGCTGTGTGACTAAGCTAAGCGACACAAGTGGCCGACACAAACACCTGGCCCATCTAGGAGTGGCACTGCAGTGTCAGGCAGGATGGCACTTCAAAAAAAATTGTCCCCAAACAGCACATGATGCAAAGAAAAAAAGAGGCGCACCAAGGTCGCTGTGTGACTAAGCTAAGCGACACAAGTGGCCGTCACAAACACCTTGCCCATCTAGGAGTGGCACTGCAGTGTCAGGCAGGATGGCCGATTTAAAAAATAGTCCCCAAACAGCACATGATGCAAAGAAAAAAAGAGGCGCACCAAGGTCGCTGTGTGACTAAGCTAAGCGACACAAGTTGCCGACACAAACACCTGGCCCATCTAGGAGTGGCACTGCAGTGTCAGGCAGGATGACACTTAAAAAAAATTGTCCCCAAACAGCACATGATGCAAAGAAAAAAAGAGGTGCACCAAGGTCGCTGTGTGACTAAGCTAAGCGACACAAGTGGCCGACACAAACACCTGGCCCATCTAGGAGTGGCACTACAGTGTCAGGCAGGATGGCACTTCAAAAAAATTGTCCCCAAAAAGCACATGATGCAAAGAAAAATGAAAGAAAAAAGAGGTGCAAGATGGAATTGTCCTTGGGCCCTCCCACCCACCCTTATGTTGTATAAACAGGACATGCACACTTTAACGAACCCATCATTTCAGCGACAGGGTCTGCCACACGACTGTGATTGAAATGACTGGTTGGTTTGGGCCCCCACCAAAAAAGAAGCAATCAATCTCTCCTTGCACAAACTGGCTCTACAGAGGCAAGATGTCCACCTCATCATCATCCTCCGATTCCTCACCCCTCTCACTGTGTACATCCCCCTCCTTACAGATTATTAATTCGTCCGAACTGGAATCCAGCATCTCAGATCCCTGTGTACTTTCTGGAGGCAATTGCTGCTGGTGAATGTCTCCACGGAGGAATTGATTATAATTCATTTTGATGAACATCATCTTCTCCACATTTTCTAGAAGGAACTTCGTATGCTGATTGCTGACAAGGTGAGCGGCAGCACTAAACACTCTTTCGGAGTACACACTGGAGGGAGGGAAACTTAGGTAGAATAAAGTCAGTTTGTGCAAGGGCCTCCAAATTGCCTCTTTTTCCTGCCAGTATACGTACGGACTGTCTGACGTGCCTACTTGGATGCGGTCACTCATATAATCCTCCACCATTCTTTCAATGGTGAGAGAATCATATGTAGTGACAGTAGACGACATGTCAGTAATCGTTGGAAGGTCCTTCAGTCCGGACCAGATGTCAGCACTCGCTCCAGACTGCCCTGCATCACCGCCAGCGGGTTGGCTCGGAATTCTTAGCCTTTTCCTCGCACCCCCAGTTGCGGGAGAATGTGAAGGAGGAGATGTTGACGGGTCATGTTCCGCTTGACTTGACAATTTTCTCACCAGCAGGTCTTTGAACCTCTGTAGACTTGTGTCTGCCGGAAAGAGAGATACAACGTAGGTTTTAAATCTAGGATCGAGCATGGTGGCCAAAATGTTGTGCTCTGATTTCAACAGATTGACCACCCGTGAATCCTGGTTAAGCGAATTAAGGGCTCCATACACAAGTTCCACATGCCTAACGGAATCGCTCTGTTTTAGCTCCTCCTTCAATGTCTCCAGCTTCTTCTGCAAAAGCCTGATGAGGGGAATGACCTGACTCAGGCTGGCAGTGTCTGAACTGACTTCACGTGGGGCAAGTTCAAAGGGTTGCAGAACCTTGCACAACGTTGAAATCATTATCCACTGTGCTTGAGTCAGGTGCATTCCCACTCCTTTGCCTATATCATGGGCAGATGTATAGGCTTGAATGGCCTTTTGCTGCTCCTCCATCCTCTGAAGCATATAGAGGGTTGAATTCCACCTCGTTACCACCTCTTGCTTCAGATGATGTCAGGGCAGGTTCAGGAATGTTTGGTGGTGCTCCAGTCTTCGGCACGCGGTGGCTGAATGCCGAAAGTGGCCCGCAATTCTTGGGGCCACCGACAGCATCTCTTGCACGCCCCTGTCGTTTTTTAAATAATTCTGCACCACCAAATTCAATGTATGTGCAAAATATGGGACGTGCTGGAATTTTCCCAGATGTAATGCACGCACAATATTGGTGGCATTGTCCTATGTCACAAATCCCCAGGAGAGTCCAATTGGGGTAAGCCATTCTGCGATGATGTTCCTCAGTTTCCGTAAGAGGTTGTCAGCTGTGTGCCTCTTATGGAAAGCGGTGATACAAAGCGTAGCCTGCCTAGGAAAGAGTTGGCGTTTGCGAGATGCTGCTACTGGTGCCGCCGCTGCTGTTCTTGCTGCGGGAGGCAATACATCTACCCAGTGGGCTGTCACAGTCAATAGTCCTGAGTCTGCCCTGCTCCACTTGTCCACATGTCCGTGGTTAAGTGGACATTGGGTACAACTTCATTTTTTAGCACACTGGCGACTCTTTTTCTGAGGTCTGTGTACATTTTCGGTATCGCCTGCCTAGAGAAATGAAACCTAGATGGTATTTGGTCAAGTCTCTAGTTGCCTCTGAATTAACGGTGGATACCGGAACCACGTTTCTCACCGCCCAGGCTGCCAAGGCCTGAGTTATCCGCTTTGCAGCAGGATGACTGCTGTGATATTTCATCTTCCTCGCAAAGGACTGTTGGACAGTCAATTGCTTACTGGAAGTAGTACAAGTGGTCTTCCGACTTCCCCTCTGGGCTGACGATCGACTCCCAGCAGCAACAACAGCAGCGCCAGCAGCAGTAGGCGTTACACTCAAGGATGCATTGGAGGAATCCCAGGCAGGAGAGGACTCGTCAGACTTGCCAGTGACATGGCCTGCAGGACTATTGGCTTTCCTGTGTAAGGTGGAAATTGACACTGAGGGAGTTGGTGGTGTGGTTTGCAGGAGCTTGGTTACAACAAGAGGAAGGGATTTAGTGGTCAGTGGACTGCTTCCGCTGTCATCCAAAGTTTTTGAACTTGTCACTGACTTATGATGAATGCGCTGCAGGTGATGTATAAGGGAGGATGTTACGAGGTGGTTAACGTCCTTACCCCTACTTATTACAGCTTGACAAAGGCAACACACGGCTTGACACCTGTTGTCCGCATTTGTGTTGAAATAATTCCACACCGAAGAGCTGATTTTTTTTTTGTATTTTGACCAGGCATGTCAATGGCCATATTCGTCCCACGGACAACAGGTGTCTCCCCGGGTGCCTGACTTAAACAAACCACCTCACCATCAGAATCCTCCTGGTCAATTTCCTTCCCAGCGCCAGCAACACCCATATCCTCATCCTGGTGTACTTCAACAGTGACATCTTCAATTTGACTATCAGGAACTGGACTGCGGGTGCTCCTTCCAGCACTTGCAGGGGGCGTGCAAATGGTGGAAGGCGCAAGCTCTTCCCGTCCAGTGTTGGGAAGGTCAGGCATCGCAACCGACACAATTGGACTCTCCTTGTGGATTTGTGATTTAGAAGAACGCACAGTTCTTTGCTGTGCTTTTGCCAGCTTAAGTCTTTTAATTTTTCTAGCGAGAGGATGAGTGATTCCATCCTCATGTGAATCTGAACCACTAGCCATGAACATAGGCCAGGGCCTCAGCCGTTCCTTGCCACTCCGTGTCGTAAATGGCATATTGGCAAGTTTACGCTTCTCATCAGACGCTTTCAATTTAGATTTTTGGGTCATTTTACTGAACTTTTGTTTTTTTGGATTTTACATGCTCTCTACTATGACATTGGGCATCGGCCTTGGCAGACGACGTTGATGGCATTTCATCGTCTCGGCCATGACTAGTGGCAGCAGCTTCAGCACGAGGTGGAAGTGGATCTTAATCTTTCCCTATTTTAACCTCCACATTTTTGTTCTCCATTTTTTAATGTGTGGAATTATATGCCAGTATCAATAGCAATGGCCTACTACTATATATACTGCGCACAACTGAAATGCACCACAGGTATGGATGGATAGTATACTTGATGACACAGAGGTAGGTACAGCAGTGTCCTACTGTACCGTAATGCTATATATTATATACTGGTGGTCAGCAAACTGTGCAAAACTGAAATGCCCCACAGGTATGGATGGATAGTATACTTGACAACACAAAGGTAGGTACAGCAGTGGCCTACTGTACCGTAATCCTATATATTATATACTGGTGGTCAGCAAACTGTGCAAAACTGAAATGCACCACAGGTATGGATGGATAGTATACTTGACGACACAGAGGTAGGTACAGCAGTGGCTTACTGTACCGTAATGCTATATATTATATACTGGTGGTCAGCAAACTGTGCAAAACTGAAATGCACCACAGGTATGGATGGATAGTATACTTGACGAGACAGAGGTAGGTACAGCAGTGGCCTACTGTACCGTAATGCTATATATTATATACTGGTGGTCAGCAAACTGTGCAAAACTGAAATGCACCACAGGTATGGATGGATAGTATACTTGACGACACAGAGGTATGTACAGCAGTGGCCTTCTGTACCATACTCCTATATATTATATACTGGTGGTCAGCAAAATTATGCACTGTACTCCTACTATATACTACAATGCAGCACAGATATGGAGTGTTTTTCAGGCAGACAAGTTAACGTATACTGGTGGTCACTGGTCAGCAAAAATCTGCACTGTACTCCTCCTATATAATATTATACTGGTGGTCCCCAGTCCCCACAATAAAGCAGTGTGAGCACAGATATATGCAGCACACTGAGCACAGATATGGAGTGTTTTTCAGGCAGACAACGTATACTGGTGGTCACTGTCAGCAAAACTCTGCACTGTACTCCTCCTATATAATACAGCTGCTCCCCAGTCCCCACAATTAAGCAGTGTGAGCACAGATATATGCAGCACACTGAGCACAGATAAGGAGCGTTATTTTCAGGCAGAGAATGGATAAAACTGGTGGTCACTGATCAGCAAAACACTGCACTGTACTCCTCCTATATTAATAATACAGCTGCTCCCCAGTCCCCACAATTAAGATATAAGCAAGCACAAATATTTGCATCAACAATGAATAAACGGAAAGGACGCCAGCCACGTCCTTTCCCTAACATTTCCAATGCACGAGTGAAAATGGCAGCGACGCGCGGCTGCTTATATAGAATCCGAATCTCGCGAGAATCCGACAGCGGGATGATGACGTTCGGGCGCGCTCGGGTTAACCGAGCCATACGGGAGAATCCGAGTATGCCTCGGACCCGTGTAAAATGGGTGAAGTTCGGGGGGGTTCGGTTTCCGAGGAACCGAACCCGCTCATCACTACAATTAACGCAGTCTCTGAGAATTAAACTTGATTCTGCAGTGATAATTGACTTTGCAACATGAGTAGTTCTGTAAGATAGTCTGCCTCTCTGCTCAGCTGTTGTTCTTCAACTACAGAAAACAGTAGTGAAAATGCCTAGTCTGATGGTAGAAATATTTGCTGCATTAGTGTTCCCTACTTCTGCTGTGAATCACTTGCAGTGAACCATAACTAACTAGTTTCTCTATTGGTCCTATGAGAGTCTTAAATGTGTGTATGATACTGAATGCTGTGTTTCCTTTTTACTGACCTCTCTGATGGCATCTTGCTGTACAGGACAGCTGCCTCTTATGTATTGCCCCGATGGGCTGTCATCTACAGGGTAAGGGGTCCTTCCTCACTGAAAGTCACACAGGGAAGGCCAGCTTTGCTTTTTAGCTCCGTCTGGGTATGCCTCTCACAGCCTGTCCACGGGTGCTGGCCATTGTCATCAGCCGCACCTCCAGCTGAATGGACCACCTCTGGAGATGAATTCAACAGTGCAGCTCTCTCACACTCATATGTCACCTGTCAGCTGTATCTCTAGCAGCACCTCTGCCCTCTGAAAAGAGCTTCTGTCAGATGCAATTTGGCTCTTCCCTCTCCTCAGGACTCCTCTATTTCACCACACCTCCCAGCCTCCAGCTCTACCGAGCCTAGGCGAGCAGCACCTTCAGGTATTGCCTCCAAATTCTCTTTAACAGTATTGCATACAATAGCCAGATCACACACCGCCGCTCTCCAGGAGTGCAGTCCCAGTCACCACACAGATTACCCTTGCTCCTCCAACGGTCAATGGGGTCAGAATTTTTTTAACGTTCCTAAACGAGATCACGGTTATCTGGGTATCACACATGGCAACAGGAAGTAAGATGCCAGAGACATTGTAGCTGTTAAAGGATCACAGTCACAGCCTATGTTATTGCCACCACTTCCAATTACCTCCCCCAAACAGTCCTTGACTGTCAATCACTTTATTTGTCAGCAAATAACAGGGACGTGCAGTTAGATAAATGGCTAAGGAGGCATGTAGGTTAGCACCAGAGCCAGATTTTCATGCAATATATGAGCCAAAGGTTACATCTGGGCATTATACACAGGTGCAGCATTATAAACTATTGGAAATTTGTTGAGTTTTGATCAGAAATGTGCAGAAAAGATAGGCAGGTGAGACACTGACTCACCTGCCATAGACTTTTGGCTATAAAAATGATTAGAATAATGTAAAGAAGATATTTAAAACAAATTATTTGTATTTTTCATATGCTTTATACAGTCAGAACTCTGGCACAAATGTTAGTATGACAGGAAAGGCTCTGCCTCACCTGCCTCACCCCACCGCACCTCACTGACAATAAATCCTCTCTCTGACTGCTATTACAAGATCATAGCAGCCCATGTGTAGTGCAAATCAAATGTATGCGCTGTCTGTATGCGCTTTAGTAAATGTGCCCCTCTGTGTGTGTTGTAGATCACTAGTAATCCGTTCTCTACTATTTGGAAAGGTTTTATATTATTCATTTGCTGAAATATTTAGCTTCTCATGTCAAAGAAAAATCATTTTCTCATTCAAATAAATGGAAACTGGTTGAGATTACTACATAATTAAAAGCTTAATTTCAAAGTAATTACTCTCCCTCCAGCTACAGTACATTTAGTCACTATGCAAATAGCAAATCTGTTATCATAATTTCCTAATGCATAAAAAGCAAACTCATTTGGTAAAAATTAAAGACATGTTATGAACAACCTAATTGCCACTCATGTCACTCATTTGATTTTTAACATTACAGAACAAAGATGGGAAATAAATGCATTTTGTCCAATAATTTCATTAAAAAATATTAAAAAAAAATATTTTCTCCAGAAAGACTGAATGTACTTTTCAGAAATCATGAAAATAATACAGAGATTTAGCTTTGCAGAAAATACGGAAACCAAGGAAAATAAATGAGTCATGCAACCATTTTGGCTATTAAATTCCAAGGATTATTTGTCCAACTCATGAAAGTTCCTGACGAGGAATCCATTTTGGGCATACTAAATAGACTACACTGGGTGGAATAGGCAATGCCTGGAAGAGATGACGCCTAACAGGAAATCTACATAATAGTAAAGTGAGATGCAGAATCCTTACAGAATCATCAGATCCATGCATTGTTCATCCTACCTAGGAGAGTTCCAGGATAGGCAGCCTATTAAACAATCTGTGATAACATTTCTGGATTATCAATTAAAATACAATATAGGTTAGAATGTGTGAGATAAGCAATACATGGAACTCAGGGGCCCTATACACAGGGCGATGTTGGTGATATTATCGTACAGCGGTATTATCGATGGTCAATTTTAAAGCCATCGATTTAAAGCCTACACACTGGATGATATTGATGGCCAATTTGGACAATATGAGATTACAGACATCTATATCGTCCAAATTGACTTGCATGTTTAAACAATGATAGTTCAAAGATGAATGATTGCGGGCACGCGCATTATTCATCATTGAAGCATCCACTCTAAAAGATATGAACAATTTATTGTTCATTTATGAACGACATCGTTCATATCTTTCAAATCTATCACCCAGTGTGTAGGGCCCTTAAGACATATACAAGTAAATGATGTGTCTAATATAATATGCACTGCATGAATAGTTTCACATGTTGTTAATCTGGATTGGTATTGGGATCACAACGGTTGGGCTGCTGGCTGTCAAAATACCGACAGCAGCATCCCGATGTTTAAAGTACAGACAGACAATAATTAACTAAGCTAACTCTGATCCCTAACCCCCTAACCCAAACCCACCTTTCCCGCAGCCTAGACCTAACCCTCCCTCCCCTGCAGCCTAATCTTAACCAGCCTAATATTAACCTAGTAATTGCCTCATAATCTGCTACAGGAAGTCCAACACAGCAGGTGCAGAATTCCCCTAAACTGCCTGGGCCCAGGGCCAATCAATATAAATACTGTCATGTATCCAGGGCTTTAAAGAGTGAATAGCTACAGCAAAATATTACAAAAAATACAAATGCAATATTCCTCTTAGCTAAAGAAGCAGCAGAAAAACTTGTGTATGAACTAATATCTGGAAACCTTATTCTTATGTTGTGGTGAGCAGTTGCTTGGTATTCAGAAGGGTCATCTACACCCATCAAAATAAAATATATCATAAGCATTAAGCAATTTCTATTTCATATTGGCCGGGAAGTCAGTTTTATTTCCTTTGCTAGCCCCAAGCCTGAGCTAGAAAAAGACTAAATAGAATACATCCTCAATTCAGGGAACCAGCTTCTCCCTTTGTTCATTCCCATCTATATATGAGTATGAGATTGAAGAAGAACTCGGGAAAGGAGAGCATTTTGGATGGGAACTTTATTTCCTGAAGCTGCAATCAGCCACACTTTTGAATATAAAAACAATTGAACAGGAAATCTCATGAGAACGCAAATAAACTGCTGTCCTAGACAGTAATAATATTGTAGGGTTTATACATTCACAAGACAATTTCAGACCTTTGCACCAGAAATGTAATTTCAGTGTGCTATGGAGGAGAAAACACATGAGTCAGATTTTAATGAACCAGGAAAGTCTGGTTCATGTGGGTAGTATATCGTAGTATAATCTCTTCCTGGCCTTATTTTGGGTTTTCACAAGAGGGAGCTTGAGCCAGGAAGAATCTAAAGTCCCTAAATGGAGGTGTAACCTGAAGCAGCATAGCAGTCCAGGAGAAGGAGCTGACAATATATAGGAAGATATAAGCACTGCTCTAAGTGAAAATATATCTACCAGCCTTTATATTGGAAGTGTCAGTGTTATTAATCACCTGTGATATAATTACAACAAATGTTCATGAATTAATGACTAATCAGCGCTATCTAGTCACTATATGCAGTGATTATTATAACCACTATTAAGAGATTATAAATAGATGGTTACTGAAACACAGAAAATTATATACCTGCTGATTAGATAACAATATGGTTAATCAATGAACAACGCAGCAGTGGCTGTTAAAATCCTTCAATATACATAGAGAGCAGAAGGCACTGCTTCAAGTTCAAATAGATACATTTTATCTGTTTATGTTAAATGTGACACACACAGCAGATGCAATTGCAACAAATGTTTCTAAATGAACTCTTTAAGTCAATGTGGCAGCTGTGAATAAAATAATGTGTTAACACTAATATCTAATGCTATTTGGGCAATCCATCTTTATTAGGTGATACATATTAGGATAACAAAATCTGTATTCAATACATTGCTACCTATATATATTTAATGAAGGCTTATCTGATTTAACAATTATATCAGATGTTTAATGGTGGTACCTAATCTGGAAAGCTGTATACTGACATCTAAATAAGTGTCATCAGTTCCTGAAAAATAAAGTGTTTCCTTCTAGAGATAATAACACTATGAATATCTAATTACTGGAGCTGATTGACATATATCATATTATCAACAACACAGTCCTCAATAAATGAAGAAACTTTCCTTTTGCGGAATCTATCTCTATTAGGCGGCACATATCAGGGAAATCTTCATCTAACACGTCACTATTTATATATATTTAATGAAGGCTTCTCTTACTTAACAATTATATTAGAGGATGTTTTACTTCTAGAGATGACATAAATTCTGAATATTTAATTATTGGAGCTGATTGACATATATCATATTATCAGCAATATAGTCCGCAATAAAGGAAGAAGCTTTTCTTCTGAGGACATATTAATATGAATATTCCATGGATCATAACATGTATAGTGTAGTCTGAATAACTAAAGGAAAGATATATCCTTATATAATATCATACATGTTATTGATCATAAATAATTGAGGAAGACATCCATCATCCCAGAATATATTATATATTTATATTGAACCTATAGTACCACCAGTGTATTTCACACTTCATTATACATCTGATTCAATCAGATATAGCGATAGCTGTTCTGTCACAATTAAGCTGGTACCAACAGCCTATATTGCAACAATATCTAAGATATCACTATAATTAACATCTTCCTTTGCCCAAATGCCTCGTCTAAGAGCTTAATAATAACTAAACATACGAATGAATACTGATCCCATTATGGAACAATAGGATATACATTTCTGGATATTGGAATAAGACACGTGGACACACATTTTAATCTTTAAATCACCTTTATTTCACTGGCACTTTGTATGTTTTGTCTATGTCACAATTTTAACCTCTATGTTTCGCTTATACTCATGGTTATGTGTAAGTAATATACACGATTCTTAAATAGATAATAATAAAAGTTAAATTTTAATTAAATACAGGCAGATGTGATAACCAGATCTAATCTTCCCTATGTGCACCGACAATACAGCCTTTTCCTTCTTTCTTTTGTGTACAATGGAAAGCCCACAGACCTGTTTCACCTGTGGGTACACTGGACACAAACAATTTGTTTTGCAGCACACCCGTGACACATTGCATAAAAAGCAAAACTATATGCAACAAAGTGCAGAAATATAAAGGAATGCAACTATCCACCATGAAACGCCCACAGACCTGTCTCATCTGTGGGTGCACCGGACACATAACCACAACTTACATACTAAGTCAATTGTCTCAGAAGATGGAATTTTGGTGTTATTCATAGCCTAGTGTAAATCAGACTACAAACAGCAGGGCAGTCTGAACGTGAGAGAGTATAGTATAGGAAACAATAAGATGGGGCAATAGACTACAGCAGTCAAATACAGTCATGATGAGATCCTAAGACTCAAAGTACAGCACCCAGTATTCAAAGACAGTCTCCAGTCCTGGTACTGACTGGGCCCAAGACTGCTTAGTTTCCAAGATCAGACGGCGTTAGCCGTCATCCAGTGTGGTATGGCTGTAAAAACCTCTTTCAATCGATGGCTGACTGCACACGGTTTGAAGTTGTGTAAAAACCTCCATCAACCGAAGGTGGGCCTGGCTGGGGACAAAGTTATGTTGTGTTGTGGCATGGAGTTTATGTGTCAAACATCACTTAATGTTGTCAGAAAACATGTGTGTGAAAAAACACATAGTAATGCTAGTGACTGAGCATAGGCAATAAGTATGTGACTATTTGTTCTAAAGTGGTTCCAAGTACTGCACCATAGCATATAGGATGCCATCTCCTAGTCTAAGACCTGCACAATAAGCAAGTAATAACACACGGCGGTGTCATAAAGCAGAAAATTCCATGTGAAGCACAATCTGATAGCTGTGGCCCACCCAGGTGTCAAAATGCAAAGTCTCATCTGTGGGTACACCGGACACAAACAATATGTATTGCAATGTGCCCATGACACATAGCATAACAAGCAAACTGATATGCAGCAAAGTACAGAAATATAAAGGAATGCAACTATCCACATGATAAGAATGAAACACCCCCAGCCCTGTCTCATCCGCGGGTAACCCAGACACATAGCCACTACTGTCACACTAGGTCAATTGCTACAAAAGACAGAAATCTGGTGTTATTGATAGCCTAGTGTAAATCAGACTACAAACAGCAGGGCAGTCTGAAAGCGAGAGTGTATAGTCTAGGAAAAAATAAGATGGGACAATAGACTACAGCAGTGAAATACAGTCATGATGAGAACTTAAGGGTTAAATTACAGCACCCAGTATTCCCAGACAGTCTCCAATCCTGGTACTGGCTGGGCCCAACACTGCTTAGTTTCCAAGATCAGTTGACTAGAATAAATACCTGGTCTACCTGGTTTACTAGATCAATTGACCTAGTATGTAAGTTGTGGCTATGTGTCCGGTGCACCCACAGATGAGACCGTTCTGTGGGTGTTTTATTCTATCAGGTGGATAGGTGCATTCCTTTTTCTGCACTTTGTTGCATATAGTTTTGCTTGGTATGTGTCATAGGCGTGCTGCAAAACAAATTGTTTGTCTCTAGTCTACCCACAGATGACACAGGGCTTTCCATTGTATCATGTGGATGGTTATTTTGCTGCATATCATTTTGCTTGGTATGCTATGTATCACAGGTGTGCTGCACTACACATTGATTGCTTGATAACCTAATTTCAGTGTGCACAGATTATTAACCTCTGCTCAGACAAATTTATGTTGCTTTTGACATTAGGTAACTTTAAGCCCCAAACTCAATGTTGTTAATGTTTTTATTAACATGTACACAGTATATTATTACCACTGGAGTGACTTGCCATTAGGATGTTTGTATGGGCACATAATCTACACTTCATGCATACTCAGGCTGTTTACATGGGCTGCGGGTCCCACAGGGCTAATGATGCATTACAACTGAGCTCTGGAGTCATTGTTAGACAGGGAGCAGCATTTGTTTACCTTAATAATGATGCCCACTAATCATAGGCTTCCAATGAGCTGCTAGCCAGCTCAGCAAGCCCTCCCACAGCATGGGGTCTGTCTGCCAGACCAGGTATTTATTCAGGCTCAGAGCTCAGTGCCATTAGCTCCTGAGGAAAACCGTTTTGGTTGAAACAGCTGTTGCTCCACAGCTATCAGATTGTGCTTCACATGGATTTTTCTTGAAGAATAAAACTCTTTTCACGTTCATCTAAACCATGAGTGCTGGTAATTTCTTTTTCTAAATTGGTGGAAAAGTGAGTGTAGTTTTTATTATCTTTTACCCTGCCCCACCACCTTGCCAATGATTTACAATAGCTATGACTGCTGTCTTTTTCCAGAACTTTATATATGTATATATACAGTATATATAGATACACACAGCACCGGCACTCGGACTGCCCCTTGGGCTAGCTTGCTCCGGTGCCCTCCACTAGGGTGTTACCCCCATATCCAAAAGTCAATGAAAGAGGCGGCACTCTGAGTCTTTTGAACAACCAAAAAGTGACTTAGTGCATAAAGTGCTACATCATGTAGCACTTTATGCACTAAAGTCACTTTTCGGTTGTTCAAAAGACTCAGAGTGCCGCCTCTTTCATTGACTTTTATATATATATATATATATATATATATATATAAAATAAATGCACATTCTGGAACCTGATCCCTAGATAATAAGGTGGGGCCTACTGGGGGTTTCCCCTGTACCTCTGTGGGCCAGTCAAACCCTGCCCCACTATACAAAGCCACAATTCCTGGCTTGGGACAGGACCACTCGACTTCATCATGAATTGCACCTTCAAGGTGCCCGGGCTGACCACTTAAACAGATGTGGGCAGTGACCAATTCAGGGAGCTTTACTGCTAATATATTACTAATTGCTGCTGGAATTTAACTGATTGTCAAATGAAAACATTGTTAAATATCACTGTGCTGGACTGTTTGCGGTTAACTCACAATATGATCTACAAGTTTATCAGCTGCCAACTAAACACAATTTTTTCTAGGACTCGTAATGCTCTGCTATTGAGATTAAGTGTGGGATTGTTTGTTACTAATAATTTGCCTGAGTATTGCATTCCATATGTGGATATAAAGACAATTAATGAAAGCATTATCCATGCTGTCAGGGATAAGCGATTATGTATTTTAATGATGTTTACTGAGATTTTCTGAATAAATGAATGATTTTTATTTTACTAATATTCTATTCTATATTACATTCAGGGAGCGTTTATCTTCTTCTTTTCTCTTTATCTATATGAAGGACAATCTGGAAATTTCCTCTAACAAGCCGCAGCAGAAAGACATCAATTGAATATTTTTTTATAAGCTATTTGTACAACACAGCACCTGTTCCTCTTGTCTTTTCCTTGATATATTATGAAAGTCTACAATACAATTGCACAGTACTGTATGTACGCCAGAAATAAATAAATATATTCTTTCACTTATGGTGAATTTGTCATTTTATTTTTATTGTAATCATCAGCTAGTTATTCTTTTTTTTATGAGTCACTCACACCGTTGGCATTGATTGAGCACAAAACATGTAGCTATGTTGTTTTGATTGTGGTAATATGAAGTATTTTTGTAGTGTACTCCTAAAATCAGATATCGAATGAAAAAATTGGGACTAAAGTACAAAAATGGGATTGGCAATAGTACAGCAAATGGATACAGGCTGTGAGATTAATGTTATCTACTGTAGTTAATTTACATTACAAAAGGCTTTACAGATCAATATTTAAATGTTTACATATATGAATTATACATAATGCATGACTGCAAGAAATTAATTATCAAGCTACATTCGGTATGCCTTCATTGTAAAACTAATTGTACCCAAGGAAAAAAATAAAATTGTAGAAGCAAGCTGTACAATTCTACATTGATGTCTATATCTATTGCAAAGATAAATTTTACACTTCTTAATATTTAGACTTTTGTTTCCAGCTATAAAGAATCCTGCAATTGCCACAGCACCACCTTGTGTTAATGTTATAAAACTGCATCTAAAATATTGTACAGTATTTCAGAGCAGTGTTCTAACACTTAAATGCAAAGAAGGAATAAGAAATAATATTATTTTTTTTTACAGAAATAACCATTTTTTGTTTAACACTAAAACATGTATGTGCTGGCACCTGGATGGAATTTATAAATAAATAGTAAAACATGAAAAGGGTTATACTATTGTGGACATTCCTTCATTAACCTGCCTTTTCCCTCTTGCAACAATATAAACCGCCATAGCACTTCATTTGAGGTCTATAAGTGAAATATAAAAAAAATCTGTTAAACAAAGTATGCGAAGATCCGTCATTGCTAAGAGCCATGAACGGAGTCAGCTCTACGATTTAGGTAACAGCCCCTTTAAGGGGCCATATAAATGAAAATTAATGATATTAATATAACAGTTTCGATATATATGAAAATAAATCTACATCAGTATGGATGAACTATGAACAAATTGAAGCAAACTGAGATTTAAGCAAATGTATCTCTCTATAAAGGAGTTCCAAGATCCAAGAGATGCCAGCATACACATCAATGCAATCAATTTGCTGGGGTGACACTCAATCCTCATGAGCAGAGAACAACACTCAGCACTCATGAATATTTATCCATAGTAAGGAGTCCATTCTTAGTGTCAATGAAGGTTTTTTTATTTCAGCCTGGGTACAGACAAGATGCCGACGTTTCGGTCCCCCCTAGGACCTTTGTCAAGGTTCAAATGCTATAGGCACCGTACATCAATGTATACTCCCTTCAATTATACATAGTGTGATACCCAAAACATGGAAATACAACATACACTGACAATACAGAACTAGTGATGAGCGGGTTCGGTTTCTCGGAAACTGAACACCCCCGAACTTCACCCTTTTTACACGTGTCCGAGCCATACTCGGATTCTCCCGTATGGCTGGGGTAACCCGAGCACGCCCGGACGTCATCATCCCGCTGTCGGATTCTCGTGAGATTCGGATTTTATATAAGCAGCCGCGCGTCGCCGCCATTTTCACTCGTGCATCGGAAATGTTAGGCTGGCGTCCTCTCCGTTATTGTTGAACTTGATTGTGCATTATTGCTTAATTGTGGGGAGGGCTGGGGAGCAGCTGTATAATATAGGAGGAGTACAGTGCAGAGTTTTGCTGATCAGTGACCACCAGTTATCCGTTCTCTGCCTGAAAAAAACGCTCCATATCTGTGCTCAGTGTGCTGCATATATCTGTGCTCACACTGCTTAATTGTGGGGACTGGGGAGCAGCAGTATTATATATAGCAGGAGTACAGTGCAGAGTTTTGCTGACAGTGACCACCAGAATGCGTTGTCTGCCTGAAAAACACTCCATATCTGTGCTCAGTGTGCTGCTTTATTGTGGGGACTGGGGACCACCAGTATAATATTATATAGGAGAAGTACAGTGCAGAGTTTTGCTGACCAGTGACCACCAGTATATAATATATAGCATTACAGTACAGTAGGCCACTGCTGTACCTACCTCTGTGTCGTCATTAAGTATACTATCCATCTAGATTCTATACCTGTGGTGCATTTTAGTTGTGCAGTTTGCTGACACAGTGACCACCAGTATATATAGCAGTACGGTACGGAAGGCCACTGCTGTACCTACCTCTGTGTCGTTATTAAGTATACTATCCATCTACATTCTATACCTGTGGTGCATTTTAGTTTTGCAGTTTGCTGACACAGTGACCACCAGTATACTATATATAGCAGTACGGTACAGAAGGCCACTGCTGCACCCACCTCTGTGTCGTCATTAAGTATACTATCCATCTACATTCTATACCTGTGGTGCATTTTAGTTTTGCAGTTTGCTGACACAGTGACCACCAGTATACTATATATAGCAGTACGATACGGAAGGCCACTGCTGTACCTACCTCTGTGTCGTCATTAAGTATACTATCCATCTACATTCTATACCTGTGGTGCATTTTAGTTTTGCAGTTTGCTGACACAGTGACCACCAGTATACTATATATAGCAGTACGGTACGGAAGGCCACTGCTGTACCTACTTCTGTGTCGTCATTAAGTATACTATCCATTTACATTCTTTACCTGTGGTGCATTTTAGTTTTGCAGTTTGCTGACACAGTGACCACCAGTATACTATATATAGCAGTACGGCACGGAAGGCCACTGCTGTACCTACCTCTGTGTCATCATTAAGTATACTATCCATCTACATTCTATACCTGTGGTGCATTTTAGTTTTGCAGTTTGCTGACACAGTGACCACCAGTATACTATATATAGCAGTACGGTACGGAAGGCCACTGCTGTACCTACCTCTGTGTCATCATTATGTATACTATCCATCTACATTCTATACCTGTGGTGCATTTTAGTTTTGCAGTTTGCTGACACAGTGACCACCAGTATACTATATATAGCAGTACGGTATGAAGGCCACTGCTGTACCTACCTCTGTGTCGTCATTAAGTATACTATCCATATACATTCTATACCTGTGGTGCATTTTAGTTTTGCAGTTTGCTGACACAGTGACCACCAGTATACTATATATAGCAGTACGGTATGGAAGGCCACTGCTGTACCTACCACTGTGTCATCATTAAGTATACTATCCATCTACATTCTATACCTGTGGTGCATTTTAGTTTTGCAGTTTGCTGACACAGTGACCACCAGTATACTATATATAGCAGTACGGTACGGAAGGCCACTGCTGTACCTACCTCTGTGTCGTCATTAAGTATACTATCCATCTAAATTCTATACCTGTGGTGCATTTTAGTTTTGCAGTTTGCTGACACAGTGACCACCAGTATATATAGCAGTACGGTACGGAAGGCCACTGCTCTACCTACCTCTGTGTCGTCAAGTATACTATCCATCCATACCTGTGGTGCATTTCAGTTGTGCGCAGTATATATAGTAGTAGGCCATTGCTATTGATACTGGCATATAATTCCACACATTAAAAAATGGAGAACAAAAATGTGGAGGTTAAAATAGGGAAAGATCAAGATCCACTTCCACCTCGTGCTGAAGCTGCTGCCACTAGTCATGGCCGAGATGATAAAATGCCATCAACGTCATCTGCCAAGGCCGATGCCGAATGTCATAGTAGAGAGCATGTAAAATCCAAAAAACAAAAGTTCAGTAAAATGACCCAAAAATCAAAATTGAAAGCATCTGATGAGAAGCGTAAACTTGCCAATATGCCATGTACGACACGGAGTGGCAAGGAACGGCTGAGGCCCTGGCCTATGTTCATGGCTAGTGGTTCAGATTCACATGAGGATGGAAGCACTCATCCTTTCGCTAGAAAAATGAAAAGACTAAAGCTGGCAAAAGCACAGCAAAGAATTGTGCGTTCTTCTAAATCACAAATCCCCAAGGAGAGTCCAATTGTGTCGGTTGCGATGCCTGACCTTCCCAACACTGGACGGGAAGAGCTTGCGCCTTCCACCATTTGCACGCCCCCTGCAAGTGCTGGAAGGAGCACCCGCAGTCCAGTTCCTGATAGTCAAATTGAAGATGTCACTGTTGAAGTACACCAGGATGAGGATATGGGTGTTGCTGGTGCTGGGGAGGAAATTGACAAGGAGGATTCTGATGGTGAGGTGGTTTGTTTAAGTCAGGCACCCGGGGAGACACCTGTTGTCCGTGGGACGAATATGGCCATTGACATGCCTGGTCAAAATACAAAAAAAATCAGCTCTTCGGTGTGGAATTATTTCAACACAAATGCGGACAACAGGTGTCAAGCCGTGTGTTGCCTTTGTCAAGCTGTAATAAGTAGGGTTAAGGAAGTTAACCACCTCGGAACATCCCCCCTTATACGTCACCTGCAGCGCATTCATCATAAGTCAGTGACAAGTTCAAAAACTTTGGGTGACAGCGGAAGCAGTCCACTGACCACTAAATCCCTTCTTCTTGTAACCAAGCTCCTGCAAACCACACCACCAACTCCCTCATTGTCAATTTCCTCCTTACCCTGGAAAGCCAATAGTCCTGCAGGCCATGTCACTGGCAAGTCTGACGAGTCCTCTCCTGCCTGGGATTCCTCCGATGCATCCTTGAGTGTAACGCCTACTGCTGCTGGCGCTGCTGTTGTAGCTGCTGGGAGTCGATCGTCATCCCAGAGGGGAAGTCGGAAGACCACTTGTACTACTTCCAGTAAGCAATTGACTGTCCAACAGTCCTTTGCGAGGAAGATGAAATATCACAGCAGTCATCCTGCTGCAAAGCAGATAACTCAGGCCTTGGCAGCCTGGGCGGTGAGAAACGTGTGTCCAGTATCCACCGTTAATTCAGAGGCAACTAGAGACTTGATTTAGGTACTGTGTCCCCGGTACCAAATACCATCTAGGTTCCATTTCTCTAGGCAGGCGATACCGAAAATGTATACAGACCTCAGAAAAAGAGTCACCAGTGTCCTAAAAAATGCAGTTGTACCCAATGTCCACTTAACCACGGACATGTGGACAAGTGGAGCAGGGCAGACTCAGGACTATATGACTGTGACAGCCCACTGGGTAGATGTATTGCCTCCCGCAGCAAGAACAGCAACGGCGGCACCAGTAGCAGCATCTCGCAAACGCCAACTCGTTCCTAGGCAGGCTACGCTTTGTATCACCGCTTTCCAGAAGAGGCACACAGCTGACAACCTCTTACGGAAACTGAGGAAGATCATTGCAGAATGGCTTACCCCAATTGGACTCTCCTGGGGATTTGTGACATCGGACAACGCCAGCAATATTGTGCGTGCATTACATCTGGGCAAATCCCAGCACGTCCCATGTTTTGCACATACATTGAATTTGGTGATGCAGAATTATTTAAAAAACGACAGGGGCGTGCAAGAGATGCTGTCGGTGGCCCGAAGAATTGCGGGCCACTTTCGGCATTCAGCCACCGCGTACAGAAGACTGGAGCACCACCAAACATTCCTGAACCTGCCCTGCCATCATCTGAAGCAAGAGGTGGTAACGAGGTGGAATTCAACCCTCTATATGCTTCAGAGGATGGAGGAGCAGCAAAAGGCCATTCAAGCCTATACATCTGCCCACGATATAGGCAAAGGAGGTGGAATGCACCTGACTCAAGGGCAGTGGAGAATGATTTCAACGTTGTGCAAGGTTCTGCAACCCTTTGAACTTGCCACACGTGAAGTCAGTTCAGACACTGCCAGCCTGAGTCAGGTCATTCCCCTCATCAGGCTTTTGCAGAAGAAGCTGGAGACATTGAAGGAGGAGCTAAAACAGAGCGATTCCGCTAGGCATGTGGGACTTGTGGATGGAGCCCTTAATTCGCTTAACCAGGATTCACGGGTGGTCAATCTGTTGAAATCAGAGCACTACATTTTGGCCACCGTGCTCGATCCTAGATTTAAAACCTACGTTGTATCTCTCTTTCCGGCAGACACAAGTCTACAGAGGTTCAAAGACCTGCTGGTGAGAAAATTGTCAAGTCAAGCGGAACATGACCCGTCAACATCTCCTCCTTCACATTCTCCCGCAACTGGGGGTGCGAGGAAAAGGCTAAGAATTCCGAGCCCACCCGCTGGCGGTGATGCAGGGCAGTCTGGAGCAAGTGCTGACATCTGGTCCGGACTGAAGGACCTGCCAACGATTACTGACATGTCGTCTACTGTCACTTCATATGATTCTCTCACCATTTAAAGAATGGTGGAGGATTATATGAGTGACCGCATCCAAATAGGCACGTCAGACAGTCCGTACGTATACTGGCAGGAAAAAGAGGCAATTTGGAGGCCCTTGCACAAACTGGCTTTATTCTACCTAAGTTGCCCTCCCTCCAGTGTGTACTCCGAAAGAGTGTTTAGTGCAGCCGCTCACCTTGTCAGCAATCGGCGTACGAGGTTACTTCCAGAAAATGTGGAGAAGATGATGTTCATCAAAATGAATTATAATCAATTCCTCCGTGGAGACATTCACCAGCAGCAATTGCCTCCACAAAGTACACAGGGACCTGAGATGATGGATTCCAGTGGGGACGAATTAATAATCTGTGAGGAGGGGGATGTACACAGTGAAAGGGGTGAGGAATCGGAGGAAGAGGAGGAGGTGGACATCTTGCCTCTGTAGAGCCAGTTTGTGCAAGGAGAGATTGATTGCTTCTTTTTCTGGTGGGGGCCCAAACCAACCAGTCATTTCAGTCACAGTCGTGTGGCAGACCCTGTCGCTGAAATGATGGGTTCGTTAAAGTGTGCATGTCCTGTTTATACAACATAAGGGTGGGTGGGAGGGCCCAAGGACAATTCCATCTTGCACCTCTTTTTTCTTTAATTTTTCTTTGCATCATGTGTTGTTTGGGGACAATTTATTTGAAGTGCCATCCTGCCTGACACTGCAGTGCCACTCCTAGATGGGCCAGGGGTTTGTGTCGGCCACTTGTGTCGCTTAGCTTAGTCACACAGCGACCTTGGTGCGCCTTTTTTTTTCTTTGCATCATGTGCTGTTTGGGGAGTATTTTTTTGAAGTGCCATTCTGCCTGACACTGCAGTGCCACTCCTAGATGGGCCAGGTGTTTGTGTCGGCCACTTGTGTCGCTTAGCTTAGTCACACAGCGACCTTGGTGCACCTCTTTTTTTCGTTGCATCATGTGCTGTTTGGGGACTATTTTTTTGAAGTGCCATCCTGCCTGACACTGCAGTGCCACTCCTAGATGGGTCAGGTGTTTGTGTCGGCCACTTGTGTCGCTTAGCTTAGCCATCCAGCAACCTCGGTGCAAATTTTAGGACTAAAAATAATATTGTGAGGTGTGAGGTGTTCAGAATAGACTGGAAATGAGTGGAAATTATGGTTATTGAGGAAAATAATACTATGGGATCAAAATGACCCCCAAATTCTATGATTTAAGCTGTTTTTTTAGTTTTTTTTGTAAAAAACACCCGAATCCAAAACACACCCGAATCCGACAAAAAATTTTCGGTGAGGTTTTGCCAAAACGCGTCCGAATCCAAAACACGGCCGTGGAACCGAATCCAAAACCAAAACACAAAACCCGAAAAATGTCCGGTGCACATCACTATACAGAACACACAAACATATACATACTTAGTAAAAAGCCACTTCCATGCTCGCAGATCTTACCAACACCCAAAAGCGCCAAGAAATTACAGCTGCATCTCTCACAAAGCCTGCATGCCTTCTCAGTGGACCACACACAGGTGGAAGTGAGGATGAAACAGAGGCCGGTGGACCGCATCCCACTGGGCGATCATCTACCAGCATCGTTACACAATGCCGGCGGAAATGAGGTCAGAAGGCAGAAAGCGGTGGAACGCATCCATAAGGATGTGCATACCCACCCAGGGCACCGCGTCATATCCGCACAAAAAACGTCTAGATCTCACCTGGATCCGTTGCTTAGTAACCATCGTGGTTAAAAGCCATATTAGAATTTAAAGAAGAACAAGTCCGGGCACTTATGGTATTCATAACAGACATATACCAGTGTCACAAACTTAGTTCATTGTGTTAGTATCAAACTATGGTGGTCATTCCGAGTTGTTCGCTCCCTTCCGATTTTCGCAGTGCAGCAATTAAGTAAAAAAATGACAAAAATGCGCATGGTATGCAGCGCGCATGCGCTAAGTACTTTCACACAAAACTTTGTAGATTTACACAAGGTCGATCGACGTTTTTACATCGCTCGAGTGATCGTAGTGTGATTGACAGGAAGTGGGTGTTTCTGGGCGTAAACTGGCCGTTTTCAGGGAGTGTGCTAAAAAACGCAGGCGTGCCAGGTAAAAACGCAGGAGTGGCTGGAGAAACGGGGGAGTGGCTGGCCGAACGCAGGGCGTGTTTGTGACGTCAAACCAGGAACTAAACGGACTGAGGTGATCGCAGTCTAGGAGTAGGTCTGGAGCTACTCAGAAACTGCAGCAAATTATTTAGTAGCAGTTCTGCTAATCTTTCGTTCGCTATTCTGCTAAGCTAAGATACACTCCCAGAGGACGGGGGAGTAGTGTTTGCAATGCTGCTAAAAGCAGCTAGCGAGCGAACAACTCGTAATGAGGACCTATATGCACAGATATTGGGAACATGAAAATCGCTCCTAAAAAACACAAATAACATATTAAAAAAAGGGCACATTCTGGAACATATCACATCATGATATATGCAATAATCATGGTCCAGATATAGTACAGCCGCCACTGATCACAATACACTTAGCGTGAAAAATAAAAAATAAAAAAAATAAAAAAATAAAGAAGTGATAGTCCCGATCCAGGTACATCTCAGAGTCCAGATATCTCAGAGGAAAATGCTCCAATGAATAGAGTCGTTGAGGCCTTTTGGCCACACAGTGTCCAGTTTGTGTATCCAATACGCTTCCTTACGTAGAAGGACTTTAGCACGATCGCCACCCCTCTGTAGTGGCGGAATTCGGTCAATCAACATATACCGTAAAGATGACAATTGATGTTGATGGTGTACAAAGTGTCATGCTACAGGATTATCAGAGCCACCCGTCTTTAATGCCAACCTTATAGTAGAACGATGATTAGATATACGCTCACAAAAGGGTCTTATTGTTTTGCCCACGTATACCAACGAGCAGGAGCATAGAAGAATGTACATGACAAAATCAGATGTGCAGGTCAACCGATGTCTAATAGAAATTCTCTGACCACTTTGTGGATGGGGTAAGGTGCTACCTGTATTCATGCTTCTACAGGTTGTACAATTCGGACACCTAAAACAACCCATCTTCGCAGAGGGTAGCCAATGCTCTTTCTCCTTACTGGTGGACATATCTGGACGCATAAGAATGTTACGTAGATTAGGACCCCTTCTGTAAGCAATGAGAGGCTTCTTAGGGAGGGTCTTGTTTAGTACATTATCAGTTGCCACAATACCCCAGTTTTTCTTAATGGTAGCTTTGGTTGCATAGCTGCCAGTATCAATAGTTGCTAAAAAGACAAAAGGTTCTCAGTGTTCAGTGATTTATCACTTCCATATTTGAACCGATGTCCAGCTTTAGAAAGACATTTCTCAATAACATCTGGATGATACCCTCTATCAAGGAATCGATGCTGCATCTCAGTTAGTTGGAGCCTTAATGTCTCGTCATCCGAGTTATTTCTCATAACCCTAATAAATTGTGAGGTAGGGAGACTATATATCCTCCTTTATAGACTCTCTCTATAAAGGAGGATATATAATAGAGAATGAACGCTTGTATGATTTGAATCACTTAAAAATGTTGTGGTCATTTAAAACCAATAAGCATCAAACACTTTCATAAATGGTGCCGAAATATTGGCTTTGGGATCTATGTACTAAGCCTTGGAGATAGATAAAGTGGATGGAAATAAAGTACTGGCCAATCAGCTTCATGTTGCAGGCTGTGTTTGAAAAATAACAGTTAGGAGCTGTTTGTTGGTACTTTATCTCTCTCCAAGGCTTAGTATAAAGATCACAATATTTGGTAACATCCATAGGGGGATAGGTATTAAGCCTTGGAGAGTGACAAAGTACCAGACAATCAGTTCCTAACTGCTATGTTACAGGCTGTATTTGAAAAATGTTACTTAGAAGCTGATTAGTTGGTGGTTTATCTCTCTCCAATTTATCACTCTCCAAGGCTTAGTACGTCTGCCCCTCTGTTAGATACTAGTCTGGTTACCTAGCAACATACAACAGAATATTGATGACAGATAAAGGTCATTTAACCCATCTTATTTGCCTTTATATTCTCAGTATAGATCTATGTTTATCACACAAATGTTTAATGACCTATATGCTGCCATATCCAAGGGCCACTGCTCCCTGCTCATTCTCCTTGACCTCTATGCTGCTTTTGACACTGTGGACTAACCTCACATTCTGCAAATCCATCATTTCATTAGTCTGCATGATACTCCTCTTTCCTGTCTGACCTCCTATCTCTCTGAACACTTCTTCTCTGTCTCCTCTCATTATTTCACTTCCCCCACACTTCACCTAACAGTAGGTGTCCCCCCATGTTCTGATCTTGGACCTCTTCTTTTATCACTCTACATATACTCTTTAGTTGAGCTCATTCACTCTTTTAACTTCCAATATCATCTCTATGCTGATGATACTCAAATCTACCTTCCTCTCCTGACCTCTCCCCCTCTCCTCACTCATACCTCCAACTATCTCTCTGCTATCTCTTCTTGGATGTCCAAGCACTATCTTAAACTTAACATGTCTAAGACTGAACTGATCATCTTCCTTTCCCTTCGCATAACCTCACATTCCACAGTTTCACTACCCATTGACAGTACAACTATCACCTCTAGCTCACAAGTATGCTGTCTTGGAGTTATCCTTGATTCCTCCCTCTTCTTTAAACCACACATTCAGTACTGCCATTTTCATCTCAAAAATATTTCCAGGATCAGATCCTTTCTCACAGTAGAGGCTACTAAGACCCTCATCCACTCACTGTTCATCTCCAGATTTGACTACGGTAATCTACTTCTATCTGGCCTCCCTGACAAATGCCTCTCTCCACTCCAATCTATCCTCAATGCTGCCGCCAAGCTCATCTTCCTCTCTAAACTAAGTCCACCTTTTCTCTCTTACAAGACATAAACTGGCACCTCTTCCCAGAGGCAGATAGGGAACTAAAAGTGTCCATGTAAATTTTGTAGAAGTGGCTCGACATGGGCAGCACAAGAGGTATAACATACTGTGTAGCTATGGCAGCATCACTGGATGGCAGAGTTGAGATACTGCAGAGATGGAATAACAGAATGAATGGGGACAACGCAGAGTGTGGTGGGCTGCCTGTCATGCGGGGCCACGTGTCAACACATAAAACAGGCCCCACAGACACATCGGCCTACCAGAAATTTTCCTGGTGAGCTCTATGGCCAATCCGCCCCTGCCTCTTCTGAATGCAATTCAAGCTTCTTAAACTCACAAACAAAGCCTTTACCCATTCCTCTCCCATTTAAATATCTGACCTTATCTCCCCTTACACTCCCACCAGCCCTCTTCACTTCAAAAATACATGCCACCTCTCCTGCCAAATGATTACTTCTTTGTATTCTTTGGCCGTGGTGCTCCCTTACGTCTGGAATCCTCTACCTCTCCCTATCAGACTCTTCACCTCTCTACAAAGCTTTAAACAGGCTCTTCTTCATCAAACCCAGCCATCTCTCATTCTAACCTTCTGTTCCATGCTCTCTTCTACATCATCTGTGTCACTCCTGTCTGTCTGACCCTCCCTTTTAGATTGTAAGCTCTCATAAACAGGGACCTCTCTCCTCATGTGATTTTCCTTCTTGTGGACTATTTTCTCCATACTCCAACAGCACCTACAGTAACTCGAAGTTAACAGTGATACTTTGGAACAAGATTTTTTATCTGTGTTTATCATATTTAACATCCAAAAGGAGTATGGAGCACAATTATGGCCTGAGTCAAGGTTAGTTCACGTAGTTCCAAGACTTTTCAGCTCACAACTATGTCACCCTTCATATTTCTCACTATATTGCAACATTTAAAAGGGGTAAAGCTAGGCGGGCAAAGAGTCAGCTTGTCACCACACACATGACGCTGCCAATGACGCTACCAATGAAGTGCCAAATGTGCATTCAGATATTTCACACCAGAGTAGATACTTTTTCTTGCACATTTAGATGCCATTGTGCATCTCAGCAGGATTTATGAAGTAAGTAATGGCTAACAACAGTTTCCAACACTAGACAATACAAAGTCACAATATTACACATTGTATATTAGTACTTATTTGATGTAAGATCGTGACATTTTGTAAAGCAGTTAACCAGGAGTACATAATAAATAGATGAAGGACATCTGCAGAAAATGTGAATGTGTAGTAGGACTTCCTATTACCCTTCTTCTTCCATATCAAGGCGGCTTACAAGAGGAAGAGCTAGTGTGTAGTCTTTGTGCATTCCCCCTCCTCTCTCGTGGTAGCGCAGGTGAGTAGAATCTGGCACTGTCTCCTGAAAAATGGGCAGCACCAATGCAGGACTACAGGGTGTTAAGTATAACACATGGATGCAGGGTATGCAGTGCACATGGGCCCCTGGCACACCCAGCACCCATTACAAATGTGCCACTGCTCCTTGAAAGCCTGTAAGGAGATTCAGGTGCCGTGAAGCTTTCCTGTGTCATGTGCTTCTGGCATTTTGTCTGAGGAGGGTGGGAATCCACAACCTCGGAGGTCAGTTTATATCACTCCTATAGGTCGTATCTCTGTATTCCTTCAGTGCAGAAGGGTTAGCATGTCTGCTAAAAATCTAATCAACTGGTATGGCAAATGGGTGGCACAGGGCCAGAATAAGCTGCCAGGGGGCTTGGGACTTTTAAGATAGGGGGGTTCTCCCTTCTTGTCAGCACTACTTCCCTTGCTGTGCCCGCACATTCCTACCCCACACCTCCATAAGGCAGCAGTACCAGTCCTACCTGCACTCCTGCAGGGCCGCCGAAAGACGAAAAGGGCACGGATACTGGAGAGAGCCAGCGGTCACCATGTTTCTCTCAGCTACAAACTCCCTCCCCCAGTTGTCTTTCAGACTCATTGTCCACCATATGTCTCTCATACTCATCCCCCCTTCAGCTGCTTCGGTAAATGGTGAATGCAAACAGTGTATTGAGACTGACAAGAGCCTGCTGAGAGTCTCCACACCCTTTCACGCCTACACATTATGTGATTGCAATAAATGGCCTCATTTGTGACAACTGACAGAACTGCTGTTTATCGGACATTCCATGTTGCATGTTGCATCCGCTGGATACTTTATGATCATTCATAAAATGCAACAATTACTGAAGCTTAGCATTTGTTTCTGCCCAATTGACAGCACATATTTAAGAATCAATTGATCAATTGGGTGTCTGTAGATATATATCTTTCAATGCCACTCATAGCTCTCTCATTACTTCTTCAGTGATTGTCCATCACATCCATATCTCGGCCATCTACCCCCTCTCTGCAAACTTCCATATGCCCAGTTGGATCTGCATTCTGTCCTTGTTTTTCAAGCTTCCATCTGCCTGGTAGGACCTGCCTTCTGCTCTTGCTCTGTAAACTTCCATCTGCCAATTTGAAGCTATCATTGGATATAATGTTGAATATCTCCATCTGACTATTTAGATTTAGTCTGTTGTCAAGCTCCACTTGTTCCTGTTGCCTACATGCTGTAATGCTGTGCATTATGCAGGACTCTGGTATCAATGCCACAACACACTATTGCTGATGGATCTTACTGCTACAAGCTCTGTGATGGCCTGGAAACTACATGACCGATAAGCAACACTTGGAAAAAAAGACATATGTTTCTCACTGAATAATGTTATATTTAAGAGGTGTCCTTTGCAGTAGGAGTTCACTCAAGTAAACATGTTACAAACAAGTTATAATTGCCCTTGATACGCACATGTGAAGACTGGGATACAAACCCTGTCACCTTCTCGTTTGTCCTCTTCATTGTAAATAATAGAATTAATGTGTATACTTGCAGCTGGCAGCTTTAGTGTGCTCACAGAATAACAAAAACACCACAGCATAGAGCCGTGACTAGACTTTTTGGTGCCCTGCGCCAGAAAGAGAATTGCCCCCCTCCCCCTCCATTTTAACATATGAGACATAAGGTGCATGCCTGTTTTATAGAGAGAGAGAGAGAGAGACAGAAAGAGAGAGAATATTTTGTGTGTGTGTGTGTGTGTGTGTGTGTGTGTGTGTATGTATATATAATACACACAACACAAATCCTCTTTATGCAATAGGCGCACTTAACTTGACAGCTGCTGTTAGTCAGTTACAATGCCCTTTATTAAATAACCCATTTTAATATACTGATATACCCAGGATTCAAACCTATAATCTGTTGCATTCCAGTCAAACACCCTACTCATTGATCTATTTAACCCTGCATAAAACTATGATATTCCTAACAATATGAAACTACTTGTACTTTATAAAATAATAATCAGCATTCCAATTGAGCAGATCTATGTAGTGAGCAGCCACACATCCAATCCCTTGCAGCCACGCACTACATATAGATGGAGCCGCGCTCATCTGAGGCGGCTCCATCGCAGACATGCACTCCCGGCATGACCATCCGCCTAGTCACGCCGGGAGTGCACAGAGATGCTCTCCCATTCATAGAATAGGAGAGCGTCTCTATCTGGGCTTGCACGCGTGCCCGGACAGAGACGCTCTCCCACTCTAGTGAATTGGGCATATCTCCGTCATGGGCGCGCGCGCACACAGTCGGTGACGGAGATGCCTGAGTCCTAGTCGCGCCTAGGCGGGCGCGTCTAGGCACAGATGGAGCCACAACTAGCGTGGCTCCATCTGTAGATGTGTTCAGCTGCAAGGCTGATCATTTTTTCACAAAGTACTGTACAAGGTAAGGTTCAAATGGTTAGATTTCTCTAGCTTTCTATGTAAGAGCAGATAGCTCAATGATTAGAGTGTCTGACTGAATGACACAGGCAATGAGTTTGAATCCCGGTTATGTCAGCATCTTGACATGTAATAAAGGACAGTCACTGTGACTGAATAACAAAGAGCTCTCAAGTTAAGTTCATGAATGTTGTATAGGTATTAGTGAAGGACGGGGTAAGGGCAGAGCCGGATTAAGGCAGGGGTGACAGGGGCGGCCATCCCGGGGCCCCAACACATTAAGGGTTCCCACACACTTCATTTTGAATTGCAGATGCCACCAGCAGCGCCACCATGGTCCTCAGCCGTGGAGTTAATGCCTGCTGACAGGCCAGAGTAATAGGGTAAGGAGTGGGGTAGGGGCTGGTGGAGGCGTGGGGGTTGTGAAGGGGGGCTGACTGCTGGCAGATGGTTGGTTTGGGGGCCCCCACAACCTACATTGCCCTGGGCCCCCACCAGCCTTAATCCGGCCCTGGGTAAGGGTAGAAGCCAGGTAAGGAGTTGCTGGGCTTCAAAAAGGGGGGAAGCTGCAAGTTAAAATAATTAAAACAGACAACAATGCCCCCTATCCTGCAGCGCTGTGTGCGGTACCCCCTGCGCACACACCTATTTACGGTCCTGCCACAGCATATTGTCTTACCTACAATAAATGCAATTGTGAAAATAAACAAATGAAACAAAATTAAAAATAGCAATCATTAACCATAACTGTACATATAGTGGTCATAGCAATCCAATTAGGCTTTAGATAATGAAGAACAGTTTGTAATGTTTTCCACAGATGAGACATGATATATGCAGCCATTTGTTTATCTCATTACCTGTGATGTAAACTTGAGGTGAGCATCTGTTACACTTGTGACTGACATGTCACTTTGTAACTAGTCCTTTGGTCGAAAAATAGCAAATATGACAAATACACCCACATTGTGCTTTCTGATGTATGATTGTCACCTTACCCCTTGGGAGAAATGCTGTGCATGGCAATTTATCTCTGTGCTATACACCTCTTTACTCACTCTAATGCTGTCATGGGAATTATTACTGTGTTATTAACTGCTATGATCCCTCAATCTTCAAACTCCCACATGGTTATTTTTCTCTCAAACAGATTATGTTGAGAGATATTGGAAGAAATCCTACACACTGACAGACTTCCTTCCATATAAATCTATTATTGCTTGATTCTAATTTAGTTTCTATGACTAAACTACAGAGTTATATTAAAGACAAGTCTAATTCATGTCACTCATACTTGTTTAGTCTCCCCCATCTTTGCATCAAGACTGCAATTTACAACATACTGTACAGTGTATTGCAGTGATAGCATGTTATTCTCACTTTGAAAATATTAGTGGTAAAAGGAAAGTTTGTAATTTATGTGAGTCAGAATTATGTTGTGTTGTTCTAAGACCATATTCGGAGATGGACGCAGATCGCTGCATATGCAGCCACATATCCTCCACTCTCCTCACATGCTGGGGGCCACCTACCATGTGTGAGGCCTCCTCCCGATGCATCCGCAATCAAATTGTGGATGCATTGGAACTAAGGTTGACAAATAAACATATACCAAATAAGCCAATTAGGAAATTTCAGTACAGGCGCTATAGATATAGAATAACCACACTAATATATTTAACTTATTTTTGCAGCTCTCACACAGTGATCTGAAACAACTGAAAAGATAAATAAAATGAATATATAGACTTGACTATATAAGAGAGCGCGAAAATAATATAATATAAAAACTATTTATTATGATTAAAAAGTCCAATTGGTAAATAGATCAAAATTTGTTATAATAATAAAAAAATTATAAAACCACATCACATCACTTGAACCATTATAAACCAGTAGACTTATGTCCATGACCAGTCCCAATTTAAACGTATTTATAGATGTCCAAAGATTCTTACATGGACAAAGATGTAAATAAATGTCCCGGACCAATGAATGGCTCCCTGTATTGAAGAATAAATGTGGATGTATACCTTATTGAAGGTACTGGCCTTTTAGATATAGTGGAGATATGTGCCAAAATAGAGCTTGACGCTCTGCTGGATATAATTTAATAATCCTCCTCATCCATGTAGTGGAGTCACAGCCCCCGTGATTGGTACATAAAATATCTCACCACTAGCATTTTTGTGCCTCCCGTCCTTTGAACTCCAAACGGTGCACTAGTAGCCGTGGAATGCAGGGAGACGCTGCCAGACCCTATAGCACAAATCAATCTGCAATTAGGAGTGTATTTCCCAACTGTTGTCAAGTGGAATAAAATCTTCTCCATTAAACAAAAAGAAGGTGAAACTGCTTCTGACTATTTCCATCGAGCACTGCAGGTAATGGCTAGATTTACTGGGATCAAAGACATTAAGGATAATGTGCATCATAGAGAGGTAGCTGTGTCCGTGTTAATGGACGGGTTAATGGAAGCGTTGAGAACCAGGGTACAAACCAGTCAACCTAACTGGAGAGATTGATTTGTCGTACATTCTCCTGAGTGTACTCCTCAGTGAGAGGTACTTCTGCGTCCAATTTACAATCGGTAATAAATTTTGCAGGGTCAATATTGGAAGGTAGACATACTCGTAGCACTGTTCGCCAATCTTTGTTTGTGGGTTCGATGGCGTTACCTAATTCTTTAATAAACCTCTGGCATCCGACAAGATCTTTTCTGGGATCGGGAAATTCAGACATAATTGTCCTCAATTCTGCCCGGGACCAGGGACAATGCATAGCAATGTCCTTGACGGGAGTGACTCCCTGAGCGTCAGTCCTCCCATTGGGGACTGCGATCACCCTGACAGGATTTAGTTCAATTACACCATCTTGTGTTGACTCTACAATGTGAGGTGCAATTGTCTGTGCATAATGTACAATACCGTACTTACCTGTGGACACGACCTCACCTGACCCTCCGCTAGGGGGCTTTACTACTGCGCTTACCGATTGGGCCGTGCCCACCTGGGTGTCCTGTATGGTGGCTGCTAGAGAAAGTGCCGAGATCGTGCTTGGCTCACTTTCTTGCTTGTAATCCTGAGGGAAGTTTAAAATGGGGTGCAACTTGTATGGGTTAGAATTTATACATTTATCAGTTTTACTCTTATCGTCATTAATACATTTATTAAGTTTACTCTTATCGTCATTAATACATTTATTAAGTTTACTCTTATCGTCATTAATACATTTATTAAGTTTACTCTTATCGTCATGAATACATTTATTAAGTGCACTCTTATCGTCATCTATCAGTATGCCATTCTCTGTAGCCATTATCTCTCCTGTAATGTACGGTGGTGGTGCGGTTGCTATCAGTTTCCTGCTAGGGTTAGAACCAGCTGTGTAAGCTAGTTCCCTCTGCATATCACTCTCTCATTGCCATAAATGTAAACAGTTTGTGTGTCTGATCCTCTGTTTTTGGGATTTTATCAGACAGATCCTAAGCCTTAGATTATGTAATACCTCTGAGTCAAAACTACCTATCCCAGGAAATGGTGCTTTATCCCCCACAGTCATTCGTGTCCATTCATCACAAAAGGTCTCAGTGTGGGGACCATACTTCCCCCACATTACTAACCAAGCTAAACCCCTGGGTCTGAAATCTGCAGTCTGAACCATGACTGCTGAACGTCCCTGTGTTGTGCACTTGGCTTCCATTGTGGACCTTTTTAACATGGTAAAACTTCCTAAAATGCACCAAACACAGTAGTCTACGGTGGAAATCCTTTAAGCTCTTTCACTGAACTTCTTCTGCTCCGAGTACCACGGATCCGCCTTCTTTAGCAGACACGTGTAGCCGTTGCAGGCCCTACCTCTAGAGATTTTCCTGAGAAACCAGCGAAAATTCCCTAAACCTTTACTTTACACAAATCACGCTTGCATGTGCTTCCTACAACATGTATGATGACAAGATTTACGCACAAATATGCAAAACCTCGTATAACGTTGCGTCACGTGTTGCTCATACAACCGTTCGGTCCAATCGTACCGCTTAAAGACACTTGCTATCTATAAGTGGTAGGATCACTGGAGTCTCCCTACTGTGCTCCAAAACAGCCGGAGCGTAATACCACGAAAACTTTATCACACTCCGTCGCACGTTTTACACCTGACCGTGTTCACCAAGTTTTCATCTAGGCCGTGCTTCACCAAGCTGCACCAAGTTTCACCAAGCTTCACCAAGATCACCAAGATCACCAAGACCACCAAGCGGGGTTCAATATATTCACACCCTATTCAGCCCACACTAACATTCTATAGTTTTCTGATCAGAAAAATCCTTTCCTGTTAACTGATAGCTTTTCCCAGAGGTAATACAGAAAAAAAGTTTTTTTAAACTAAATATTGGACACTGATCAATTTGTGCTATTATCGCGTGGCTGCCGTCTCGCCTAAACTGAAACAATGCTATTGTGTGATTTGTATTTAGTGGGCGTATCTGTACGCACGTTGCGTAAAATACGCCACGTGTGTAGGCCGTTACGTTGCGTACTCAGTCTCGAACGTTTTTCCGAAACACGTGTACAATGGCCGTATACGTCCGCAGTAATACAAATACCACACTTCTATAAATGTAAACGATATTTAACTATAATCGCTTACCAAACACCACACAGTATCTCCTGCATAAACCTTTATAACTAGGCCAGGCTGCATGTGTGTTTTACACGTACTCCCTTAAATATTACTCTATATTTTTAACTAAATAGCAACAAATTTTTCAGCACAGGTCAAAATGGATCTAATAATCAATGCTAATGGCAACAAGCGAATAGATATGCAGAATACACAAATAAAATACAGGTGTGTACGTGTGTTACGTGTGTTGCGTGCGCAGTTGGCACCAAACAGAAATTTAACAGATTTAAAAAAAACAATAGCTTTACGTTCTTACCTTTCGGATCCCACCAGCATCCCTACAAACCATGCGGAGCAGACGCTTATCTAATCAGCACCAGTGTATCCACCTGACCAATAGAAGGCTAACAGGGGATACCTTTATACCTTCCCGCCCTTTGCGGATAGATAAAGTCTGCCTTGTCCTGCTAGGCTGCGGATATGAGGAGGACTGGACGATGCCCCCAATTGATGATGTCAATTATTATCTTAAAACATAAAGCAATACCGCTAGACTCGCTATTACCGTGGAGCCGCTATGGCCGCTAGACTTATTACACACACTACGTACTAAGTACGCTATTTGCATACTGAGTACCGTATGGATACGCACTTAGCGTATCAGACGCTGTGCCGTGGGCGCGACGCACGAGCGGCACGTACGCACACGGATTCACGCTTCGTACTAAGCACGCTATTGGCGTACTGAGTACCGTATTGATACGCTCTTAGCGTATCAGACGCCGTGCCGTGGGTACAATGTACACGCGGCGCGGACGCACACAGAGTGATATACAGTAAACTTTAAGTAATGAAACAGTGTAAGGGTGTGCTTATACTTTAAACCTTAGCAGCCTAGTACTGCAACAATGTGATACCATAAAACCTTAACAATGCTTATACACCTTATACCGATTAAGACGCTAAGAAAGCCCTTTGCAGGAAAGTGAAAACACAGCACCGGTTTGTGGTAAACCACTGGGCTCTAACACCGCAGTGAATTATTCAGAGAAAAGGGGTAAACAGATACAAGTTATACACTACATGCTAACAAGGAAATCTAAACAGAATAATAGAGAATAATGGCTACAGAGAATATACATACGTGGGGAATCGTTCGCAAGCGCATCCTGGACCAGTCCTCAGCTATCAGGGAGAAAGCCTTCAGAGTCTTGTGTCCTGGCCAGGCAACAGTGATCTTTTTATACACAACATACATTCACAATACAATGGTCATTGTAATCTCATTGTTCATTGGACACAGGGATGTGTCTCTACACTACAGCAAAGGTCATAGGTGGATTTGAACAGGTAGGCGATGTCCTTTCCCAACTGCTCTGGTGGGAGGTATCCTCGGGATTCCCGCCGCATGTGTAATTTACAGCAAATACAGTTAATGTTCATAATCTACTTCTGTACATAACTATACGCGGGAGCAAGCGATCTTTTCCTAGCTAACACCGGAATGTTACCCTTAAAATACCCTACAGCTGGATACTAGACATCACCTACCAACCATTATCTGACCCTTCCTATCATGCAAAGACGAATCCCTCTGTCCAGGAACTGTTTAAACTAACATTACTCGCTGACATGATCTAAGGGAACTATATCTTCAACCTTTATCTGACCCTTCCTATCATGCAAAGACGAATCCCTCTGTCCAGGAACTGTTTAAACTAACATTACTCGCTGACATGATCTAAGGGAACTATATCTACAAAATGCACTATTTGGGTTAAATATGCTATGTTCGAGTCGCACGCTACACGCTCACAAACTCCGCCGTAAATACACATATCATGCGCACGAGTCGCCGGAGCGTCTCTTACGCAACTTGCGGATATGTGTACGCATGGGGAACCGGGTGCACGAGCAGCGTGCATGTGCATGAGGGGTTAGTACAAGGGATATGTATTACAATATTTTTCGACTTTGACAAGGGTCTGCCTGCATTCCACGGCTACAAGCGCACCGTTTGGAGTTCAAAGGACGGGAGGCACAAAAATGCTAGCGGTGAGATATTTTATGTACCAATCACGGGGGCCTTGACTCCACTACATGGATGAGGAGGATTATTAAATCATATCCAGCAGAGTGTCAAGCTCTATTTCGGCACATATCTCCACTATATCTAAGAGGCCAGTACCCTCAATAAGGTATACATCCACATTTATTCTTCAATACAGGGAGCCATTCATTGGTCCGGGACATTTATTTACATCTTTGTCCATGTAAGAATCTTTGGACATCTATAAATACGTTTAAATTGGGACTGGTCATGGACATAAGTCTACTGGTTTATAATGGTTCAAGTGATGTGATGTGGTTTTATAATTTTTTAATTATTATAACAAATTTTGATCTATTTACCAATTGGACTTTTTAATCATAATAAATTGTTTTTATATTACATTATTTTCGCGCTCTCTTATATAGTCAAGTCTATATATTCATTTTAACTAAGGTTGACCCCTGGCAGTGCAGCCTGGCAAACCTCCATAGGCAAACTGAGCTGCGAGCCGCATCAGCGGGCGGGTCTGAATGACTCTCTAAGCGGTCTATTAACTAAGCCCTAGAAGGAGATAAAGTGGATGAAGATAAAGCACCAGCCAATCACCTCCTAGATGCCATGTAACAATCTGTATTTGAAAAATGACAGGAGCTGATTAGCTGGTACTTTTTTTACCGCCCACTTTATCTCCACCCAAGGCTTAGTAAATAGACCATCTCCTAACTCTGTACAGCCCAGATTAAGGATTAGTTCAACCATATAAAATAGCACAGTGTGTATGCACTATGGGGGTAATTCCAAGTCGATCACAGCACGATTTTTGATAGCAACTGGGCAAAACCATGTGCACTGCAGGGGAGGCAGATATAACATGTGCAGAGAGAGTTAGATTTGGGTGTGCTGTGTCCAATCTGCAATCTAATTTGCAGTGTAAAAATAAAGCAGCCAGTATTTACCCTGCACAGAAACAATATAACCCACCCAAATCTAACTCTTTCTGCACATGTTCTATCTGCCTCCCCTGCAGTGCACATGGTTTTGCCCAGTTGCTATCAAAAATCCTGATGCGATCAACTTGGAATTACCCCCTTTGAAGCTAATTCAGCTAGCCCCGCATAAGTGAAGAAATTGCATATGTGTGCGTGTCGGCGTGTGGTCTTAAACTGCAATCGCTCATGATCACAGGGAAGGGGGCGGTGTCGGGGCATCTATGGCTTGTTTTGTGGGCGTCGATGCACTGTTTGGGAGGTGCAGTCCGGTCATTGCAGGCTTATCCGGACAATCTGTTTGACAGGCCGCAGCAGCTGCGTGACAACACACGCAGCCGCTGTCACCCAAAAATGATGGATGCCTTCTGTCTGCCTTCACAGCCAAGCTACGTAGGCAGGGGGCAACCCTAATCATGCGAGTGTATGTAAGCGGGAGGGGCAGGACCCGGCATGCGGGGCAACTTGCCCTGTGCTGAGTGTCCCCCCGCTTGTTATAGAAGAGGGTTGTAGTTGTGCGATTTGTCACTCAACTACAACCCATGCTGAATCGGACCCAATATTGTTTGTCCGGGAGTTCCATGGAGTTCAAGGGAAATCGTTGACATCATTGCATTGTTTGCAAGTCGTCTAATGTGTACTCACTAGAGATGTGCGGCAGACACTTATCGGGTTTTGTGTTTTGGTTTTGGATTTGGATTTGGATCTAGATCTCCGCTAGTGTTTTTGGATCTGGATTGGTTTTGCCAAAACCACCCTTTCGGGTTCTGGTTTTGGATCTGGATGATTTAAAAAAAACAAAACATAAAAACAGCTAAAATCACAGAATTTGGGGGTAATATTGATCCTACAGTATTATTTATCTCAATAACATTAATTTCCACTCATTTCCAGTCTATTCTGAGCACCTCACAATATTGTTTTTAGGCCAAAAGGTTGCACCGAGGTAGCTGGATGACTAAGCTAAGCAACACAAGAGGACGGCACAAACACCTGGCCCATCTAGGAGTGGCACTGCAGTGGAAGACAGGATGGCAGTTTTAAAAAATAAGTCCCAAAGAGCACATAATGCAAAGAAAAAGAGAGGTGCAAGATGGAATTGTCCTTGGGCCCTCCCACTCACCCTTATGTTGTATAAACAGGACACTTTAACAAACCAATAGTTTCAGTGACAGAGTCAGCCACACGACTGTGGATGAAATGATTGGTTTGTTTGGGATCCCACAAAAAAGAAGCAATTAATCCCCCCACCAAAAAAGAAGCAATTAATCTCTCCTTGCACAAACTGGCTCTACAAAGGCAAGATGTCGTCCTCATTCTCCGATTCCTCACCCCTTTCAGTGTGCACATCCTCATCCTCACAGAGTATTAATTTGTCCCCACTGGAATCCACTATCACAGGTTCCTGTGTACTTTCTGGAGGCAATTGCTGGTAAATGTCTTCCTGGAGGAATTTATCATTCATTTTGATGAACATCATCTTCTCCACATTTTGTGGAAGTAACCTCCTATAACCTCCTACGCTGATTGCTGACAAGGTTACCGGCTGCACTAAACACTCTTTCGAAGTACACACTGGAGGGGGGGCAACTTAGGTAAAATAAAGCCAGTTTGTACAAGGGCTTCAAAATTGCCTCTTTTTCCTACCAGTATACGTATGGACTGCCTGACATGCCTACTTGGATGCTGTCACCGATATAATCCAGCACTAGTCTTTCAATGGTGACAGCATCATATGCAGTGACAATAGACATAGCAGTAATTGTTGACAGCTCCTTCAGTCCAAACAAGATGTCAACGCTGGCGGTGATATCCTGCATCACCGCCAGTGGGTGGGCTAGGAAATGTTATCCTTTTCCTCGCAGCCTCAGTTGCGGGAGAAAATGAAGGAGAAACTGTTGACGTGTCACATTCTGCTTCAGCTGACAATTTTCTCACCAGCAGGTCTTTGCACCTCTGCAGACTTGTGTCTGCCAGAAAGAGAGATACAGCATAGGTGTTAAACCTAGGATTGAGCACGGTGGCCAAAATGTAGTGCTCTGATTTCAACAGATTGACCACCCTTGAATCCTGGCAAAACAAATGAAGGGCTCCATCCACAAGTTCTACATACTTAGCGGAATCGCTCCGTCTTAACTTCTCCTTCAATTTCTCCAACTGCTTCTGCAAAAGCCTGATGAGGGGAATGACCTGACTCAAGCTGGCAGTGTCTGAACTGACTTCACATGTGGCAAGTTTGAAGGTTTGAAGAACCTTGCACAACACGGAAAACATTCTCCACTGCACTTGAGTTAGGTGCATTTCCCCTCCTTTGCCTATATCATAGGTAGATGGCTATAGGCTTGAATGACCTTTTGCTGCTCCTCCATCCTCTGAAGCATATAGGGTGTTGAATTCCACCTCGTTACCACACCTTGCTTCAGGTGATGGCAGAGCAGGTTTAGGAGTGTTTGCTGGCGCTCTAGTCTTTGGCACACAGTCGCTGAATGTTGAATGTGGCCCGCAATTTTTGGGCCACTGACAGCATCTCCTGCACGCCCCTGTCCTTTTTAAAAAAATCTGCACCCCCAAATTTATTGTATGTACAAAACATGGGACGTGCTGGAATTTGCCCAAATGTAATGCATGCACAATATTGGTTGCATTGTCAGATATCACAAATCCCCAGGAGAGTCTAAGTAGGGTAAGCCATTGTGCGATGATGTCCCTCAATTTCCGTAAGAGGTTGTCAGTGGTGTGTCTCTTACGGAAACCAGTGATACACAACATAGCCTGTCTAGGAAAGAGGTGGTGTTTGTGAGATGCTGCTACTGGTGCCGCTGCTGTTGTTGCTGCGGGAGGCAATACATCTACCCAGTGGGGGTCACAGTCATAGTCCTTAGTTTGCCCTTCTCCACTTGTCCACATGTCCGTGGTTAAGTGGACAGTGGGTACAACCGCATTTTTGATGACACTGAGGAAATTTTTCCTTAATGTCCCTGTACAGTCCGGAAATCGCTTGCTAGTGAAGTGGAATCTAGACGGAATTTGGTACCGAGGACACAATACATCCATCAACTGTCTAAATCCCACTGCACTAATGGCAGATACCAGATGCATGTCTAACACCAGCATAGTAGTTATGGCCTCAGTAATCCGCTTTGCAACAGGGTGACTGCTGTCATACAATATTTAATCTTCCTCACAAAGGACTGTTGGACAGTCAGTTGCTTAGTTGAAGTAGTACATGTGGTCTTCCGACTTCCTCTCTGGGATGGCAATTGACTCCCGGCAGCAACAACAGCAGCGGCAGCAGCAGCAGTAGGCATACCACTCAAGGATCCTCTGGAGGAATCCCGGTTAGGAGAGTAGTACAAGTGGTCTTCTGACTTCCTCTCTGGGATGACTGTCGACTCCCAGCAGCAACAACAGCAGTGGCAGCAGCAGTAGGCGTACCTCTCGAGGATCCTCAAGAGGAATCCCGGTTAGGAGAGGACTTGTCAGTCATGCCAGGGACATGGCCTGTAGGACTACTTACATTCCTGACTAAGTAGGAAATTGACGTTGAGGGAGTTGGTGGTGTGGCTTGCAGGAGCTTGGGTACAACAGGAAGAAGGGATTTAGGTGTCAGTGGACTGCTCACGCTCTTAACCAAAGTTTCTGAACTTGACACTGACTTCTGATAAATGCGCTGCAGGTGACGTATAAGGGAGGATGTTCCTAGGTGGTTAACATCCTTACCCCTACTTATTACGGATTGACAAAGCCAACACAGAGCTTGACTCCTGATTTGTGGAGAAATAATTCCACACTGAAGAGGTGGCTTTTTGGGTATTTTGTCCAGGCATGACAAAGGGCTTTCTCATCCCATAGACCACCAGTGGCCTTATTCAAACAAACCACATCACCATCAGAATCCTCATCGTCAACTTGCTCCTCAGTGCCAGCTAAACCTCATCCTGGTGTACATCTACAGTGACATCCTCAATATCAGCAACTGGACTGGCGGTACTCCTCCCAGCACTTGCAGGGGGCATGTAAATGGTGGTAGGAGCCTCCCCTTTCCATACAGTCTTGGAAAGGTCAGGCCAAGACATCGCAACCGCGGACACACTTGGACTCTCCTTGGGGAATTGTGATATCTCTGAACGCACAGTTGGTTTATACTGTGCTTTAGCAAGCTTAATTTTTTTTTCGGAAGAGAAGAGGGATGCCATCCTCATGAGAAGCTGAGCCACCAGTCATGATCATAGGCCAAGGCCTTAGCCTTTCCTTGCCACTATGTGTCATGAATGGCATATTGCCAATTTTACATTTCTTATCAGATCATTTCTTTTTTTTTCTGATTATTAATTTTTGCTTCTTGGATTTTACATGCTCTCTATGACATTGGGCATCGGCCTTAGCAGATGACGTTGATGGAATTGCATCGTCAATGTCATGACTGGTGGCAGCAGCAGCTTCAGCACTAGTACAGATCACAGGGCAGCACCCCTTTTTTATTATTAAAGCACACAGAACAGTGTCCCTTTATTTTTACAGCATACAGGACCAGTATACTTTTTTTTTAGCAACAGCACCCCTGTATTTTTATAGCATACAGGACCGGTGTACTTTTATTTTAGCAGAAGCACCCCTGTATTTTTACAGCATACAGGACCAGTGTACTTTTATTTTAAAAGCAGCACCCCTGTATTTTTACAGCATACAGGACAAGTATACTTTTATTTTAACAACAGCACCCCTGTATTTTCACATCATACAGGACTAGTGTTTTTTATTTTTACAACAACACCCCGGAATTTTTACAGCATACAAGACTGGGCCAGCACCCCTGTATTTTCACAGCATACCGGACCAATGTTTTTTATTTTAATAACAGCACCTCTGTATTTTCACAGCATACAGGACCAGTGTGCTTTTATTTTAACAAAAGCACCCCTGAATTTTTACAGCATACAGGACCAGTATGCTTTTATTTTAACAGCAGCACCCCTGAATTTTTACAGCATATAAGACTGGGCCAGCACCCCTGTATTTTCACAGCATACAGGACCAGTGTACTTTTATTTTAGCAGCAGCACCTCTGAATTTCTACAGCATACATGACCAGTGTGCTTTAATTTTAAAAGCAGCACCCTGTATTTTTACAGCACACGGGACCAGTGTACTTTTATTTTAACAGCAACTCCCCTGTATTTTCACAGCATACAGGATCAGTGTACTTCTATGTTAATAGCAGCACCCCTGTATTTTTACAGCTTACAGGACCAGTGTACTTTTATTTTAACAGCAGCACCCCTGTATTTTTACAGCATACAGTACCAGTGTACGTTTATTTTAACAGCAGCACCCCTGTATTTTTACAGCATACAGGACCAGTGTACTTTTATTTTAACAACAGAACCCCTGTATTTTCACAGCATACAGGACTAGTGTACTTTTAGTTTAACAACAGCACCCTTGAATTTTTACAGCATACAAGACTGGGCCAGCACCCCTGCATTTTCACAACATACAAGACCAGTGTGTTTTATTTTAATAACAGCACCCCTGTACTTTTACAGCACACAGGACCAGTGTGCTTTTATTTTAACAAGAGCAGCACCCTTGAATTTTTACAGCATAAAAGACAGGGCCAGCTCCTCTGTATTTTCACAGTATACAGGACCAGTTTTCTTTTATTTTACAAAGTAATTGTGAAACATGCAATATCACAAGAGAGCGCTAGATACCGATCATTACTATATAAACATTTTATTCAATCACATAAAATAAAAGCATAAAAAATGCAATGCATATTTTCATAAAAGAATTATTCTCACTACTGATATTATTTACACGCTGCCATATTCTGTATCCCAATTGTATATTGCACAGATGTCCACATCCAAAAGACCAGTGTGGCTGGTTCGCTCCAAAGCAAATTATAAAGTCCCAATTTGTTTTAGGGAATGTGAATGGTGTTCACTAGATGGTGAATGTTCAGCTGTATAAACGATGGGCGCTATGCTACTACCTCCCCCGACCGCCAAACAATTTTGTGCTCACCACTTATTCCTTAGAGTCTCATGTGAGGCTGGCTGTCAGCATGCGGAATCCGTTGTGGTTGGTGGGCGCTGTTCTATTCAGTTCACCGGGGAGGGCGCCGTTCATAGCTGTAGAATTCAGGCAGTTTGCCGTGTGCTGGAGTCCGGACTGTGGTGCTGTGCTTGTGTAGATCTCAGGGAAAAACAGCAGCGTGAGATGTCCTTAACATGTTTCTCCGTGAAAATCAAACCACGGTTTCATCAGAAGGTGAACCTTTTGGTGGTCGGGGGAGGTAGTAGCATAGCGCCCATCGTTTATACAGCTGAACATTCACCATCTAGTGAACACCATTCACATTCCCTAAAACAAATTGGGACTTTATAATTTGCTTTGGAGCGAACCAGCCACACTGGTCTTTTTGATGTGGACATCTGTGCAATATACAATTGGGATACAGTATATGGCAGCATGTAAATAATATCAGCAGTGAGAATAATTCTTTTATGAAAATATGCATTGCATTTTTTATGCTTTTATTTTATGTGATTGAAATTTTTTTTTACATAGTAATGATCGGTATCTAGCGCTCTCTTGTGATATTGCATGTTTCACAATTACTTTGTATCTATTTGAGTATCGCAGAATACTCATGTGGGAGCAGCTATAAGTATATAGATATCAGTATCAATTCTATTATATAAATTGGGTGACCAACAGCTTTATTTTGTGCCTTATATCAGAGCGCCTGATTTGATAATTTTAGGAGTCATAATTATCAAGCACTATAGTTCTTTTATTTTAACAGCACTTCTGAATTTTTACAGCATACAGGACCAGTGTGCTTTTATTTTAACAACAGCAGCACCCATGAATTTTTACAGCATACATGACTGGGCTAGCACCCCTGTATTTTCACAGCATACAGGACCAATGTGCTTTTATTTTAACAACAGCACCCCTGATTTTTTACAGCATACATGACCAGTCTGCTTTTATTTTAAGAATGACAGCATCCCTGAATTGTTACAGCATACAAGACTGGGCCAGCACCCCTGTATTTTTACAGCATACAGGACCAGTGTTTTTTTATTTTAACAACCATGCACCTGAATTTTAACAGCATACAGGACCAGTGTGCTTTTATTTTAACAAAAGCAGCACCCCTGAATTTTTACAGCATACAGGACTTTGCCAGCACCCCTGTATTTTCACAGGATAAGTGTACTTTTATTTTAACAGCACCCCTGAATTTTTACAATATGCAGGACCAGTATGCTTTAATTTTAACAACAGCAGCACCCCTGAATTTTTAGAGCATACAGGAGGAAAGTGGCCCTGTCCCCTGTACAACACAGTGACAGCCAGGACACAACACCCATGTACAGCTGCAGCACCGCTAACAGCACATGAAACACCAGTGACTGCCAGAACAGCACCCCTAACAGCACAGGTACACCACAGTGACAGGAGCAGCACCCCTACAAAGCACACACTAACCCCACCCGACACCACCACCCACAGAGAGACAGAGGTCTGTCTCCCTCACTCTCCAAGTCTGGAGTAAAAATGCAGATGACACGCGGGTGTTTGTATGGAATCCAAAACCCGTGAGATTCCAACAGCGGGATAATGACATTTTGCTTTGTTCTGGTTTCCGAGTCTGGCGGGAGTTCCCGAGCAAGACTCGGATTCAGGCTCAGAGTGTAAAGTTCAGGGGGGTTCAGTTCTCTGGGAACCGAACCCACTCATCTCTAGTACCCACCTTCACACTTTCTGTGCACCATGATTTTCAATAGTGCAACTATATTTCTATATAGGAACATAGTTTGATAGTAAAAACCAATAGAGTTTGTGGTCAGATGATTACTCGGGTAGATGAGAGTGGTTAGTAGGAGTTCTTAATCAAGTATGGAGTAGGCATATTAATGTATTTAGTTTTGCAGAGCATGATATTCAATTGTGGAGCAAGATTGTTTCAAAGAGATAAATGGGGTGAAATTGTGTAATATTTGGAATGTCCTTGCTATAGTGAAAATCACATAGCCATTCCTGTTCTGCAAAAGAAAATATTGGGGAATTGTTGTGGGGAGTGTGTGCAACATTCGTCATTCATGACGAGTCAATGTTCTGCAGAAAATGCAGTGTGTACAGAGATTGTCTGACAAATGCAAAATTTATCATTCATGTCAAAATAAATAACTGGTAGTGTGTAAATACTAAATCAGATGTTCTCTGGGTCATTTCAGCTGTCAGAGAAAAAGCTTTCAGATGCTACCAAATTTAAGCCATGCAATGTTTTAGGTGAAAGACTGATTTATTTTACTGAAATGAGTTGTTCTAAAGTGGTTTTACCTTGATAAAAATGAGATTTTCACAGTTGCACATCTACGTGTACTTCTAGTATGGAGGTGTACTTTAAAGTGTGCTGTGAAGACAATTCCAGCCCTCCAGTACAAAACCAAGGGGTTTTTATCACACTTCTTCTGTTTGATGCCTTGCCAAGTTTACTTTCATAATATTTCCATCCACATTTGTCAAAAATTAGCACTAAAATCCTTAAGCAACTGAATGCCCATATCATCCAGTCCTCAAATGCCACCAAATGGTCCTGTTTTGTGACATTCTTTATTCATGCCCAGGTTTGTTAATGTATGTTGCTGGGACAGTAATTATTCCACCTGCTTCCACACAAAAAAATCCTGAAAACACAACCTGATGGTGATACTTGAGGGTTGGAGCTGAGAATCCTTGATCTATTACATTGATTACTGCAATCTCCTCCTTTCTAATGTTTCTTTTTACAGTCTATATAAAACTTTTCAACTAGGATCTCCTTCTACAATGTCTACAGCTGATACTATAGTTATATAATACGACACAGGGTATTAAATTGCGGGCATTTTCACCCATTTTTTTATCCATTTTCACCCATGCTGTTTAACTTTTTTTTTAGTCGAATTGTCATGAGCGAAAATTGCAACAAAAATGGTTGAAAATGTCTGTGAATTCACCAAAACACATCTATCAGCAGCAAATTTGCCAATACATGTGGTCTTCGCCAGTACTGGATTTATTGACCAGAAAAGTGCTGTTTTTTTTACTGGTCAAAAAAAAAGGAACTAATTGAATACACCCCTAAAACTGTTCTTTAGGTGCATCAACAGACTCAGTGGAACTCTCACTTAAAGATGGGAGTCCATTCTTTTAAATGTTTTGCACAGATACCACCATACACTAAACAAAAGTGTTGAGAAGCCCAGAGATGAGAGGGTTTTAATACCAAAAATGCCCCTACCCTGGCATCAATAAACACAGGATACCCTCATTTGATGCAGTACTGTAGACAGTCTAATTTCCCCAATGGCCATTGTTGGGCTACAGTACCATGTTATTCCTACAAAGTTTATGCATTTCATTCAAAAATATATATTATTATTAATTATAAGGGAAGCAGTTGGCTTCCTGACCGATGGGATCCCGGAGGTCAATATACCGGCGCCGGGATCCCGAAGGAGGACGCGATGCCGGCGTCAACATACCGATGCCGCTCGGGATGCCGGCATCACATTACCAACATCCGGCATCCAGAATGACCTCACAGCAGAACGTGCTGGCGTCCTCTGTGGGAGGGGGGGTAGGTTTAGGCAGGAGAAGGGAGGTTAGTGTTAGGGATCAGGGACGGGAAGGTTAGGGTTAGGAACTGGGGAGGGAGGGTTAGGTTTAGGCACTAAGAGGGGGAGGTTAGGGTTAGGCATAAAGCAGGGAGGGTTAGGTTTAGGCAGCGGGGAAGAGCACCACCGGGGAGGGTTAGGATTTGGCACCTCCAAGGGAGGGTTAGGGTAGGAAAAAGGTGAGGGTTAGGGACCTCAATGAGGGGCTGTTGGGATTCTAATGGATGGGATTCCGCTGTCGGTATACTGACAACTGCCATCCCATCCATCAGCAGATCATACTGATCCCATTTATAATATTAAGTGCATATTTTATTGTAAAAACGTTGAGTGTAAAATCCTGCTTTCTGCTGTTTTAGAAAGGTAGATAAATACCAAAACAATAACCACAAAGTCTTTTTGGTAGTGGTTAGAAAAATAATACCCACATTTGCTTTTGGTTCACTTTCTTGCTATTTCAATAGTACTAAACATTTTTTGGCCATTTCAGGAAGATTTTTATTGCGCTATATAAACAAACTAACCCTATTTTTGGAAAATTAAACGTCTTCTGAAAAAAACAGTTGCAATTTGTGTGAGTGAAAATGACTGCACAATAAATGACTGATACTGAAGATGGATTGTGAACAGGCCAATAAAATTATAAAAATAGACTCAGCAAACAGTATACAGTACATGATAAAAGCCTCAGCGGCGAAGATAGTTACTAAAGACATTTTTCTACATATTGACCAATATATTTTTTTATAAACCTTGAGATGTCATTTCAGAATTTATCAATGTCAACCCCACTCTCATCCCTTTTATTCTGGAATGCTACCCATTATTTTACCATCATTCATTCTAGATCAGGGGGGCACAAACTTTTTTGGTGCAAGAGTATTTCTTAGTTAGAGATTGCTCATTTAAAGGATCTCCAATAATCCATCTCTGCCCAGTAACAACACATTCTCTCCATTCTCTCTTCTCCCACCGGTAGCAGCAGGTCTGCATATTGCATATAACTTTTCTACACTATTAACAAGCTTATCCCAAAGTTATATCTATTGTACAGTAAAACTACAGTGAATTTTGAAATGTTAGCACTTGTTTTTTTCCCAACATCTGTGTACAATACATCTGTAAATACATTAATAGATTGTAAACTGTCCTGGCAGGTGGGAGGGGCCCTTTCCCTTTAATATTCTTATATTTAAAACTACTAAAGTTGTTTTCAATGCTTCCCTTTAACAACCTCTTCAGTACTATGTACATGAAAAGGGTATACATTCGAGATACTGGCTGTCGGAATCCCGGCAATCGGAATACTGATGCCGAAATCCTGACACCTCTCAGAATACCGACGTTGGAATCCCAAACAGGTCAACATCTCAACATCAGAATCCTGACAGCCAGATTCCCCGGGACGATTGTGGTTTAGCTGCGGGTGGGATTAGGTTTAGGTGCTACCCTGGGGTGGTTAGAGTTAAGCACTAAAGGGGGAGGTAATGATTAGAGAGCAGTAAGGCAGGGTTTAGGTAGGGGGTGTTAGAATACTTACCACGCAATTGTCGGTATCACGACCATCGGCATCAGTGTTATGACCACCGACATCCCATCTGCTAGTCACTTATACCAATCCCCATGAAAAGTGCTAAGGAAAGGCCCCAATAATCCTAAGAACTGCAGGAGTTCAGATAGGGGAAAAACTCACCTTAAAAAGCCCTCCATGAAGTAGAGATTTATCAAAGCTTGGATAGAGAAAAAGTGCAAAGAGATAAAGTACCATCCAATCTGCTCCAAACTGTCATTCTTCTGTAAACTTTATCTCTCTCCAAGCTTTGATAAATCTCTCCCAAAGCCCTGCCTCCTTACAGTTAAAACATTGCAGGCATTTGTTATGTGCCAAGGAAAGGGGGGAAACTTTTAGACAACACTTTCTCCACAATCCTGGCACCCACAGACTCCTGGGTACATTTCTTTGAAAGACGGAAGTCTAATTATTAATTACAATAAATAAATGTCAAAAGATGTTTATAACTGATATGAACAGTTTTCATGAAATATTTGTTTTTACATAGTACTTAACTGAATATGTCAACACTAGTATTTTGGACTCGTCATCATTAGCTGTCAAATGTATATAAGACATGGGGGTCTATTTAATAAACTAAAAAAAAGGCTTTTCATTTCTATATCAGATCCATCAGAACGTCTGTCCTAAAGATGGGGAGGCACTCGATATTCCGGCTGTCGGGATCCCAGCGCTCAGCATACCGATGCTAGGATCCCGACATCCGGTATACCGACAAATATCCTCCCTCTTGGGGTGTCCACGACACCCCTGGAGGGAGGATAAATAGTGTGGTGTGCGTGGACTCTTTTGCGCTCACCCCACTGCCGGCATTTCGGAAGGCGGGATCGTGGCGCCGGGATCCCGACAGCCTGCCAATCGTAGTAGACCCCTAAAGATGTGGTATGAGCTTTAGCTGTTTGAAGTAGGGCAGTAATAAATTACTGCAGTGGGATATACGTATATTGATTATATTATTACATTATCAATATTATAATTAAACCTTCATTATACACCTAAATTATATTAAACCTTCATTATACATATATCTAAGAAAAAATCAATTTTGAGGTTTTGTGAATCTTTAATCCATCTTAATGCGAGTTTTGGATACCAAATACCTTATCTTCTTAAAAATGATATTCCATTACTTATAGGCTGCAAAAAGCAGCTTCATACTGTAGCGCAGGGTCATTAGATTCTGTCACCAACCAGCAGCCAGCTGATAAATTGTTTACTTTACTTTCTTCTATCAACGCGTCCGAAGCAAATCTTCTGTTTCCAGTGGTGCATGTTTCAAGTTCAGCTGTAAATTCAATCTGAATGTTGAAATAAATCCATTTTGGCAAAGGTTTCTGCCACAAAAAGTATTTTTGTAAAAAAAAATGTAGAGCTTTAGAAATGGCAAAGCCAGTTAGAACACTTTCCTGTGCCACCATATTAAATTAGAAACATCTGTTTTATTTATACAATTGTTCAAATAGTTTAAAGGATAAAAACCTAAAAAATAATACATAAACCTTATAGCAAAAAATATACATATAATAAATTGTCTTTCTTTGCTTATATAAATGATGTATAATTTTGTATTTATATTTATATATATATATATCATATTTATATTAGTTGCTTGTTTCTGTGTGTGAATGTGTCGGCATTTAATAATTTTACAAGTTCTGTGTTCAAACAGTCGAGTCCTTCATTGGCTGAGAGCTTTGAAAAAAAAAACCCATCAGCATTTAAGAGTTCTTGATGAAAGATTTGTGTCACCGCTGTGGACAGAGAGCTGGTTTGATGCATTTTCCTCTGTGAAGTACTAAATTAGCAGGGCAGTGACAGCCAGCCACACAAGGTCTACTGCACGGACCAATTTCATTCCAGTTTTCACATGTCTTAAGGCATCCTGGACCACAGGTGTCATATACTGCTCCATGTTTACATTGGATTGCTGGAAGAAAACAAAATGCTACTATTAACATACCATTTTCACAGATTCAGGAAGATCTAGCAAGTATTCTCTACAGTAAACATTGACTTAATGCATGTTAATGCATTTCAGGGTATAAATGCAATATTCTAAACTACAGATGTGTCTTTAAAAATCTAGCATCAATATGTCACACAGCGCGAGTCTCCCAACATTTGAGCCGCCTTGAGAGGTGTAGCATACCGTCTTTTTCTATCAATTGTGCATCTAACTTGCTTTACAGACCCAGTCAAACACCACTCATGGTGTACTAAAGATGCTGGGCTGCAACTTTAACTGTACAAGAATTAGTTTTACACACGTACAAAGTCATAGATGAACGGAACCTTGGGTGAGATGAAGCAGTGACCTCAGCACCGTAGCACTTTGTGTACAGATTCAGACTCATCTGCATGCAGATGTACAAGTGCTGCATATCAGCTTGATCCATGTAATCTAGCAAAGTAGTTTTGTCAATTTCAGTTGTTCTATGTATGCACACTTTGAGAGAGAAAGGAGCTTGGTGTGGCCATATCACCCAGGACCAGGTTTGGTGTGACTAAAGCCACATTGTATGTGGACACTTCTGTACTCTGTATCAAATGAGCTCATAGGGAAGGGTAGATGAGAGCAGCATAGCACTTTGGAAGCACCAGCCATGCCCCTGAGAAACCAGGCATTTCTCACATGATACAAACAATACAAAAGTCAAGTGCACCCTAAACAGCTTAAAGTCCTAATAAATGAATGGTGTCAGCTAACATCCAAAAGTTAAACCAGTATATAAAAAATCACTACTGGGTCACAAAGCGCTATATTAGGTAAATGTAATTCTGTGATCCTTCAGCAGCGTCTCTCTTGGTCACAGTTACATCAGTGGATAACAGTCAAAGAGAAGGAAAAAAACACACAATATTGTAATACTGTGATGAAACTAGTTCAAATGATTGTGGCATGTATTGTGGGGCCCGTACCCGATATATAGGTCTACTCAATCTTGTAGACTGACCAGGATTTCATAAAATTGATCATGCCCACTGCATACTTTGGTCTCTTTGTCTCTCATTCTATACTCCTCAATGCACAATACATAAAAGAGAGAAAAACGCTCAAGCTAGTGGAATAAAAGATTTAATCCACAAATAAGGAAGGATCACAGAATTACATTTACCGAATATAGCGCTTTGGAACCCAGTGGTGACTTTTTTGTATACTTTACTCACATGGTGTGTGCATGATTCAACATGACGTCCACGCCTCCTTTTCACGTGTTTCAGTTGTTATTTGCCCAAATATCCACTTAAATAAAATATTTTGCTGTTTAAAGATTGTCTAATGTAGTCTATTATTCCTATTAGTATCCCACATTACGTCTCAACATTATAATTACACAAAACAGAAATGTTTAATTTTGTGGTGTTTGCACAAGAGAGTCCATTGTTTTTAATTATTATCAATTTTAACATTAACCAAAGCAAATTTATTCAAGTTCAAAGTATCATTTGTTTTACAAGTCTTATATGTAAGATAAATGCCAGGTTTATATATAGGCTTATGATACCATCAATAAGCTTATGGAAAAAAACAAACCTTGCAACAATAACTTGCTTGGTGAGATTATATAAATTCTGAGCAATAAAATGCATCTATGTCAACATGTTTTGAATATTCTTGTTTCTTAAATTTAAAAGCCACCAGGGCATCATAAAGAATAAATTGTTACTTGGGCATTCTGCCAAAGAGCACAGGAGATCCATAGGGAAAGGCAGAACAGTTGAAGTAGCTGCAAGAGGTTAACTTACAAAATGGCCAAAGCAAATGAAACATTGTGAACGTGTGATTTACTTAGGGCAGAGGCTGCAATGATGTAACGCTAACTTTGTGTAGTTTACTTTTACAATGTCATAAATGTTTTATTTACGCAGACACTGTCATTTAGTTCGTAAACAGAAAAAATGCTTTGTCTCACAGCCACGTAGTTTTACAATTGGCCTATTTATTAAACAGTGTCATAAATCCAGAGAAAATAGCTGTCATTGAAATATTATGATCCAACTATATTTGCTGTTTATTAACACAGTAATGGCAGGGATACATATCATGGATATCTCTAGAGTTTACTAAAGTTTCAATCACTACAGCCATCTCCATATTTCTCTATGGATACAGCAATTTGGGGCTATTTATTTATTTATTAACAGTTTCTTATATAGCTCAGCAAATTCCTTTGCGCTTTACAATTTAATAAGCTTTGCTTTATGAGGTTTGTTTACAGTAGCTAACACCATCTGCAGATATTAGGCTGTTTATACCGTGGGAAAAACTGTCCGGAAAGGGATCTCCTGATCCGTACTCTGTAGGTTGAATGCTCCTCCCTCTTCTCAATGATCTTTATTTTTGTATGTATGGCCTGATTGCCGTGTATGTGCAGTGGCAAGGTCAGGTCAAAATATATAATTACTGTGAAATTGAAAGCTATTACTTAAGTGTAAACACTTCACTGTCACAGCATACTGGATGCGAGAATTCAATGTCTCGGGGGAGCTTTCCCCCATAGGAAATAACTCTTGTCGCTGCAAACATTGGTGATAGATGACATTTAATAGGGCATTTATGATAAACATACCCCTTTATCACAATTTAAAATAGCTATGCCATTTCATCTATTAGAACATAACTCTATTAGAAAGACAGAATGGAAGATCTCTGACATCATTCATATTCAATAGGTATACAAGTTCACTTATTGTTGCTGATATTCAAAGGCTTCTACATGTCTATGTTAACATGGAGAGTAACACTGATAATATTATACCTTTCACACCCTAATAAATGACAGACACACATTAGTCAGATAAGTCTTCCCCATTTGGATCCCCTAACTTACATGACACCATCATGGATCCCTAAAATTACTTCTAATAAAATTTTCTTAAAGAATGTTAAAACTAATAGCATTGTGTATTTTTCAAATTCAGTAGTAACCTGATTTAACATAAATATTGTATTGGTGTAATCATCATCATCATCATCATCCTCCTCGTATATATAACTCACAAAACTTATTGGACCTTCTTCAGTCAGGCTTTCATTCCCAACATTCCACAGAGACAGCACTGACTAAAGTAGTGAATAATCTGATCACTGCTAAGCCTAAAGTCCATTACTCCCGTCTTATTCTTCTAGAACTCTCAGCTGCTGTTGACACTGTTGACCACTCTCTTCTTATACAAACACTACAATCCCTAGGTCTACAAGACACAGCCCTTTATTGGTTTTCATCCTACCTATATGATCACTCTTTCAGTATTCGCTTCTCTGATTTCATCTCCTCTTCGCTACCTATATCAGTTGGAGTACCGCAAGGCTCAGTCTTAAGCCCTCTGCTTTTCTCAATTTATACCTTTTCTCTTGGCAAACTAATCAGCTCCTTTGGATTTCAGTATCATCTGTACATGGATGAGACTCAAGCATACCTACCCCCCCACACAGATTTGTCACCATTGGTATCGGTCTGTGTCACTGAATGCCTTTCTGTCATTTCATCTTTTATGTCACCTCGCCACCTTAAACTTAATGTTACCAAAACAGAATTAATTATATTTCCAATGGCCAATAATAGTTACCAACCTAATATCTCTACCACTGTTGATAACTTGATAATGAACCCTATATCACAAGCTTGCACTCATTATCTCTGCATTGATTATTGCAATAGTCTCCTTATTGGTCTTATTAAAAACAGAATCTCACCACTACAATTCATTGTGAATACATCTGCAAGGCTAATCTTCCTCACTTAATGTTCATCATCTGCTGATCCTCTCTGTCAGTTTCTCCATTGGTTGCCTTTATGTTAACGTATCCAATATAAAATACTTTTACTTACATATAAGGCTTTTACCCAAACTACACCAACATACATCTCTTATCTTATCTCAAAATATCTCCCTACTCAAGCGCTCCGCTCTGCACAGGATCTGCAAATCTCTTCCATATGCATTACTCGCTCCCATTCACGATTGCAGGACTTCGTTCGGGCTGAACCTACTCTGTGGAATGCCCTCTCATGTACAATAAGACTCTCCTCTTGTCTCCAAACCTTAAAGCGTTCCCTGAAAACTCACCTCAATGATGGAACTGCAAACATAACCTTCATAAACATTCATATATTATTATATTCTAATTCTATTGTACGGTTCACACATATCCTCACATATTTTCTTATTTTCTTCAATTTAACATCCTCCTGACCCCTGGTCAACATTGCTGTGTGACTACATCATACAACCAGGAAACTTTGCAATCTGGCTGGACAATTATGCAATAGATAGCATGGGATCAGTATGATTTCCTGATTGATGGGATGCCGGCATTTAGTCTACCGACAGCGGCATCCAGCCCATCAAAATCCTAACAGCCCCCCAGTAAGCCCCCCTACCTACAAAGCACTGCCGGCTGAACCCAATGGTTCAGTGTCACTGTTGGCAATAGGAGGGGGGACAAAGGCACATGAAGGAAGAAAACCCTGTTCATGTCAGTTTACAATTAGAATATAATAAGAATGTAATAATAAAAGAAAAATATATACGTTAAAATTGATGTGTAACACTTACACCTAATCATTCAAATACATGTATATAAGAACTTTGAATATGTTAAAAGGTGGAAATAAAGAGTGCTTTG